>NC_138553.1:55147178-55581078 GCF_964273705.1 Natrix helvetica
CTTATATCAGAATTGGCAAAAGAGCCCAATTCAGCCAGAAACGTAACTTTTGACCCAGAACTCAGTTTCGAACCACATGCATATGTAGTGGTGTCCTGAGTCGGGGAAGCTAAAAAACAACTCCATTCGCTGATCTGAGCTTTCCCTGAGGAGATACACAAAAGTGTATATGAGAATTGGCAAAAGATCCCAATTCAGCCAGAAACGTAACTTTTGACCCAGAGCTCAATTTCGAACCACATGCATATGTTAGTGGTGTCCTGAGTCGGGGAAGCTAAAAAACCACTCCATTCGCTAATCTGAGCTTTCCCTGAGGAGATACACCAAAGCTTATATCGGAAAAAGAGCCCAATTCAGCCAGAAACGTAACTTTTGACCCAGAGCTCAGTTTCGAACCACATGCATATGTTAGTGGTGTCCTGAGTCGGGGAAGCTAAAAAACCACTCCATTCGCTGATCTGAGCTTTCCCTGAGGAGATACACCAAAGCTTATATGAGAATTGGCAAAAGATCCCAATTCAGCCAGAAACGTAACTTTTGACTCAGAGCTCAGTTTCGAACCACATGCATATGTTAGTGGTGTCCTGAGTCGGGGAAGCTAAAAAACCACTCCATTCGTTGATCTGAGCTTTCCCTCAGGAGAAACACCAAAGATAATATCAGAATTGGCAAAAGATCCCAATTCAGCCAGAAACGTAACTTTTGACCCAGAGCTCAGTTTCGAACCACATGCATATGTTAGTGATTTCCTGAGTCGGGGAAGCTAAAAAACAACTCCATTCGTTGATCTGAGCTTTCCCTCAGGAGAAACACCAAAGATAATATCAGAATTGGCAAAAGATCCCAATTCAGCCAGAAACGTAACTTTTGACCCAGAGCTCAGTTTCGAACCACATGCATATGTTAGTGGTGTCCTGAGTCGGGGAAGCTAAAAACCACTCCATTCGCTGATCTGAGCTTTCCCTGAGGAGTTAGACCAAAGCTTATAAGAATTGGCAAAAGAGCCCAATTCAGCCAGAAACGTAACTTTTGACCCAGAGCTCAGTTTCGAACCACATGCATATGTTAGTGGTGTCCTGAGTCGGGGAAGCTAAAAAACCACTCCATTCGCTGATCTGAGCTTTCCCTGAGGAGTTAGACCAAAGCTTATATCGGAATTGGCAAAAGAGCCCAATTCCGCCAGAAACGTAACTTTTGACCCAGAGCTCAGTTTCGAACCACATGCATATGTTAGTGGTGTCCTGAGTCGGGGAAGCTAAAAAACAACTCCATTCGTTGATCTGAGGCTTTCCCTCAGGAGAAACACCAAAGATAATATCAGAATTGGCAAAAGAGCCCAATTCAGCCAGAAACGTAACTTTTGACCCAGAGCTCAGTTTCGAACCACATGCATATGTTAGTGGTGTCCTGAGTCGGGGAAGCTAAAAAACAACTCCATTCGCTGATCTGAGCTTTCCCTCAGGAGAAACACCAAAGATAATATCAGAATTGGCAAAAGATCCCAATTCAGCCAAAAACGTAACTTTTGACCCAGAGCTCAGTTTCGAACCACATGCATATGTTAGTGGTGTCCTGAGTCGGGGAAGCTAAAAAACCACTCCATTCGCTGATCTGAGCTTTCCCTGAGGAGTTAGACCAAAGCTTATATCAGAATTGGCAAAAGAGCCCAATTCAGCCAGAAACGTAACTTTTGACCCAGAGCTCAGTTTCGAACCACATGCATATGTTAGTGGTGTCCTGAGTCGGGGAAGCTAAAAAACAACTCCATTCGTTGATCTGAGCTTTCCCTCAGGAAAAACACCAAAGATAATATCAGAATTGGTAAAAGATCCCAAATCAGCCAGAAACGTAACTTTTGACCCAGAGCTCAGTTTCGAACCACATGCATATGTTAGTGGTGTCCTGAGTCGGGGAAGCTAAAAAACAACTCCATTCGCTGATCTGAGCTTTCCCTGAGGAGTTAGACCAAAGCTTATATCAGAATTGGCAAAAGAGCCCAATTCAGCCAGAAACGTAACTTTTGACCCAGAGCTCAGTTTCGAACCACATGCATATGTTAGTGGTGTCCTGAGTCGGGGAAGCTAAAAAACAACTCCATTCGTTGATCTGAGCTTTCCCTTAGGAAAAACACCAAAGATAATATCAGAATTGGCAAAAGATCCCAATTCAACCAGAAACGTAACTTTTGACCCAGAGCTCAGTTTCGAACCACATGGATATGTTAGTGGTGTCCTGAGTCGGGGAAGCTAAAAAACAACTCCATTCGCTGATCTGAGCTTTCCCTGAGGAGATAGACCAAAGCTTATATCAGAATTGGCAAAAGAGCCCAATTCAGCCAGAAACGTAACTTTTGACCCAGAACTCAGTTTCGAACCACATGCATATGTTAGTGGTGTCCTGAGTCGGGGAAGCTAAAAAACAACTCCATTCGCTGATCTGAGCTTTCCCTGAGGAGATACACAAAAGTGTATATGAGAATTGGCAAAAGATCCCAATTCAGCCAGAAACGTAACTTTTGACCCAGAGCTCAATTTCGAACCACATGCATATGTTAGTGGTGTCCTGAGTCGGGGAAGCTAAAAAACCACTCCATTCGCTAATCTGAGCTTTCCCTGAGGAGATACACCAAAGCTTATATCGGAAAAAGAGCCCAATTCAGCCAGAAACGTAACTTTTGACCCAGAGCTCAGTTTCGAACCACATGCATATGTTAGTGGTGTCCTGAGTCGGGGAAGCTAAAAAACCACTCCATTCGCTGATCTGAGCTTTCCCTGAGGAGATACACCAAAGCTTATATGAGAAGTGGCAAAAGATCCCAATTCAGCCAGAAACGTAACTTTTGACTCAGAGCTCAGTTTCGAACCACATGCATATGTTAGTGGTGTCCTGAGTCGGGGAAGCTAAAAAACCACTCCATTCGTTGATCTGAGCTTTCCCTCAGGAGAAACACCAAAGATAATATCAGAATTGGCAAAAGATCCCAATTCAGCCAGAAACGTAACTTTTGACCCAGAGCTCAGTTTCGAACCACATGCATATGTTAGTGATTTCCTGAGTCGGGGAAGCTAAAAAACAACTCCATTCGTTGATCTGAGCTTTCCCTCAGGAGAAACACCAAAGATAATATCAGAATTGGCAAAAGATCCCAATTCAGCCAGAAACGTAACTTTTGACCCAGAGCTCAGTTTCGAACCACATGCATATGTTAGTGGTGTCCTGAGTCGGGGAAGCTAAAAAACCACTCCATTCGCTGATCTGAGCTTTCCCTGAGGAGTTAGACCAAAGCTTATAAGAATTGGCAAAAGAGCCCAATTCAGCCAGAAACGTAACTTTTGACCCAGAGCTCAGTTTCGAACCACATTCATATGTTAGTGGTGTCCTGAGTCGGGGAAGCTAAAAAACCACTCCATTCGCTGATCTGAGCTTTCCCTGAGGAGTTAGACCAAAGCTTATATCGGAATTGGCAAAAGAGCCCAATTCCGCCAGAAACGTAACTTTTGACCCAGAGCTCAGTTTCGAACCACATGCATATGTTAGTGGTGTCCTGAGTCGGGGAAGCTAAAAAACAACTCCATTCGTTGATCTGAGCTTTCCCTCAGGAGAAACACCAAAGATAATATCAGAATTGGCAAAAGAGCCCAATTCAGCCAGAAACGTAACTTTTGACCCAGAGCTCAGTTTCGAACCACATGCATATGTTAGTGGTGTCCTGAGTCGGGGAAGCTAAAAAACAACTCCATTCGTTGATCTGAGCTTTCCCTCAGGAAAAACACCAAAGATAATATCAGAATTGGTAAAAGATCCCAATTCAGCCAGAAACGTAACTTTTGACCCAGAGCTCAGTTTCGAACCACATGCATATGTTAGTGGTGTCCTGAGTCGGGGAAGCTAAAAAACAACTCCATTCGCTGATCTGAGCTTTCCCTGAGGAGTTAGACCAAAGCTTATATCAGAATTGGCAAAAGAGCCCAATTCAGCCAGAAACGTAACTTTTGACCCAGAGCTCAGTTTCGAACCACATGCATATGTTAGTGGTGTCCTGAGTCGGGGAAGCTAAAAAACAACTCCATTCGTTGATCTGAGCTTTCCCTCAGGAAAAACACCAAAGATAATATCAGAATTGGCAAAAGATCCCAATTCAACCAGAAACGTAACTTTTGACCCAGAGCTCAGTTTCGAACCACATGGATATGTTAGTGGTGTCCTGAGTCGGGGAAGCTAAAAAACAACTCCATTCGCTGATCTGAGCTTTCCCTGAGGAGATAGACCAAAGCTTATATCAGAATTGGCAAAAGAGCCCAATTCAGCCAGAAACGTAACTTTTGACCCAGAACTCAGTTTCGAACCACATGCATATGTTAGTGGTGTCCTGAGTCGGGGAAGCTAAAAAACAACTCCATTCGCTGATCTGAGCTTTCCCTGAGGAGATACACAAAAGTGTATATGAGAATTGGCAAAAGATCCCAATTCAGCCAGAAACGTAACTTTTGACCCAGAGCTCAATTTCGAACCACATGCATATGTTAGTGGTGTCCTGAGTCGGGGAAGCTAAAAAACCACTCCATTCGCTAATCTGAGCTTTCCCTGAGGAGATACACCAAAGCTTATATCGGAAAAAGAGCCCAATTCAGCCAGAAACGTAACTTTTGACCCAGAGCTCAGTTTCGAACCACATGCATATGTTAGTGGTGTCCTGAGTCGGGGAAGCTAAAAAACCACTCCATTCGCTGATCTGAGCTTTCCCTGAGGAGATACACCAAAGCTTATATGAGAATTGGCAAAAGATCCCAATTCAGCCAGAAACGTAACTTTTGACTCAGAGCTCAGTTTCGAACCACATGCATATGTTAGTGGTGTCCTGAGTCGGGGAAGCTAAAAAACCACTCCATTCGTTGATCTGAGCTTTCCCTCAGGAGAAACACCAAAGATAATATCAGAATTGGCAAAAGATCCCAATTCAGCCAGAAACGTAACTTTTGACCCAGAGCTCAGTTTCGAACCACATGCATATGTTAGTGATTTCCTGAGTCGGGGAAGCTAAAAAACAACTCCATTCGTTGATCTGAGCTTTCCCTCAGGAGAAACACCAAAGATAATATCAGAATTGGCAAAAGATCCCAATTCAGCCAGAAACGTAACTTTTGACCCAGAGCTCAGTTTCGAACCACATGCATATGTTAGTGGTGTCCTGAGTCGGGGAAGCTAAAAAACCACTCCATTCGCTGATTTGAGCTTTCCCTGAGGAGTTAGACCAAAGCTTATATCGGAATTGGCAAAAGAGCCCAATTCCGCCAGAAACGTAACTTTTGACCCAGAGCTCAGTTTCGAACCACATGCATATGTTAGTGGTGTCCTGAGTCGGGGAAGCTAAAAAACAACTCCATTCGTTGATCTGAGCTTTCCCTCAGGAGAAACACCAAAGATAATATCAGAATTGGCAAAAGATCCCAATTCAGCCAGAAACGTAACTTTTGACCCAGAGCTGAGTTTCGAACCACATGCATATGTTAGTGGTGTCCTGAGTCGGGGAAGCTAAAAAACCACTCCATTCGCTGATCTGAGCTTTCCCTGAGGAGTTAGACCAAAGCTTATATCAGAATTGGAAAAAGAGCCCAATTCAGCCAGAAACGTAACTTTTGACCCAGAGTTCAGTTTCGAACCACATGCATATGTTAGTGGTGTCCTGAGTCGGGGAAGCTAAAAAACAACTCCATTCGCTGATCTGAGCTTTCCCTGAGGAGATACACCAAAGCTTATATCAGAATTGGAAAAAGAGCCCAATTCAGCCAGAAACGTAACTTTTGACCCAGAGCTCAGTTTCGAACCACATGCATATGTTAGTGGTGTCCTGAGTCGGGGAATCTAAAAAACCACTCCATTCTCTGATCTGAGCTTTCCCTGAGGAGATACACGAAAGCTTATATGAGAATTGGCAAAAGATCCCAATTCAGCCAGAAACGTAACTTTTGACCCAGAGCTCAGTTTCGAACCACATGCATATGTTAGTGGTGTCCTGAGTCGGGGAAGCTAAAAAACCACTCCATTCGTTGATCTGAGCTTTCCCTCAGGAGAAACACCAAAGATAATATCAGAATTGGCAAAAGATCCCAATTCAGCCAGAAACGTAACTTTTGACCCAGAGCTCAGTTTCGAACCACATGCATATGTTAGTGGTGTCCTGAGTCGGGGAAGCTAAAAAACCACTCCATTCGCTGATCTGAGCTTTCCCTGAGGAGTTAGACCAAAGCTTATATCAGAATTGGAAAAAGAGCCCAATTCAGCCAGAAACGTAACTTTTGACCCAGAGCTCAGTTTCGAACCACATGCATATGTTAGTGGTGTCCTGAGTCGGGGAAGCTAAAAAACAACTCCATTCGCTGATCTGAGCTTTCCCTGAGGAGATACACCAAAGCTTATATCAGAATTGGAAAAAGAGCCCAATTCAGCCAGAAACGTAACTTTTGACCCAGAGCTCAGTTTCGAACCACATGCATATGTTAGTGGTGTCCTGAGTCGGGGAAGCTAAAAAACCACTCCATTCTCTGATCTGAGCTTTCCCTGAGGAGATACACGAAAGCTTATATGAGAATTGGCAAAAGATCCCAATTCAGCCAGAAACGTAACTTTTGACCCAGAGCTCAGTTTCGAACCACATGCATATGTTAGTGGTGTCCTGAGTCGGGGAAGCTAAAAAACCACTCCATTCGTTGATCTGAGCTTTCCCTCAGGAGAAACACCAAAGATAATATCAGAATTGGCAAAAGATCCCAATTCAGCCAGAAACGTAACTTTTGACCCAGAGCTCAGTTTCGAACCACATGCATATGTTAGTGGTGTCCTGAGTCGGGGAAGCTAAAAAACCACTCCATTCGCTGATCTGAGCTTTCCCTGAGGAGTTAGACCAAAGCTTATATCAGAATTGGAAAAAGAGCCCAATTCAGCCAGAAACGTAACTTTTGACCCAGAGCTCAGTTTCGAACCACATGCATATGTTAGTGGTGTCCTGAGTCGGGGAAGCTAAAAAACAACTCCATTCGTTGATCTGAGCTTTCCCTCAGGAGAAACACCAAAGATAATATCAGAATTGGCAAAAGATCCCAATTCAGCCAAAAACGTAACTTTTGACCCAGAGCTCAGTTTCGAACCACATGCATATGTTAGTGGTGTCCTGAGTCGGGGAAGCTAAAAAACCACTCCATTCGCTGATCTGAGCTTTCCCTGAGGAGTTAGACCAAAGCTTATATCAGAATTGGCAAAAGAGCCCAATTCAGCCAGAAACGTAACTTTTGACCCAGAGCTCAGTTTCGAACCACATGCATATGTTAGTGGTGTCCTGAGTCGGGGAAGCTAAAAAACAACTCCATTCGCTGATCTGAGCTTTCCCTGAGGAGATACACCAAAGCTTATATGAGAATTGGCAAAAGATCCCAATTCAGCCAGAAACGTAACTTTTGACCCAGAGCTCAGTTTCGAACCACATGCATATGTTAGTGGTGTCCTGAGTCGGGGAAGCTAAAAAACCACTCCATTCGTTGATCTGAGCTTTCCCTCAGGAGAAACACCAAAGATAATACCAGAATTGGCAAAAGATCCCAATTCAGCCAGAAACGTAATTTTTGACCCAGAGCTCAGTTTCGAACCACATGCATATGTTAGTGGTTTCCTGAGTCGGGGAAGCTAAAAAACAACTCCATTCATTGATCTGAGCTTTCCCTCAGGAGAAACACCAAAGCTTATATCAGAATTGGCAAAAGAGCCCAATTCAGCCAGAAACGTAACTTTTGACCCAGAGTTCAGTTTCGAACCACATGCATATGTTAGTGGTGTCCTGAGTCGGGGAAGCTAAAAAACCACTCCATTCGCTAATCTGAGCTTTCCC
Source organism: Natrix helvetica (assembly GCF_964273705.1). NCBI lineage: Eukaryota > Metazoa > Chordata > Lepidosauria > Squamata > Natricidae > Natrix > Natrix helvetica. The sequence continues at coordinate 55,155,058 of NC_138553.1, forward strand.
TGAGGAGATACACCAAAGCTTATATCAGAATTGGAAAAAGAGCCCAATTCAGCCAGAAACGTAACTTTTGACCCAGAGCTCAGTTTCGAACCACATGCATATGTTAGTGGTGTCCTGAGTCGGGGAAGCTAAAAAACCACTCCATTCGCTGATCTGAGCTTTCCCTGAGGAGTTAGACCAAAGCTTATATCAGAATTGGCAAAAGAGCCCAATTCAGCCAGAAACGTAACTTTTGACCCAGAGCTCAGTTTCGAACCACATGCATATGTTAGTGGTGTCCTGAGTCGGGGAAGCTAAAAAACAACTCCATTCGTTGATCTGAGCTTTCCCTCAGGAAAAACACCAAAGATAATATCAGAATTGGCAAAAGATCCCAATTCAGCCAGAAACGTAACTTTTGACCCAGAGCTCAGTTTCGAACCACATGCATATGTTAGTGGTGTCCTGAGTCGGGGAAGCTAAAAAACAACTCCATTCGCTGATCTGAGCTTTCCCTGAGGAGTTAGACCAAAGCTTATATCAGAATTGGAAAAAGAGCCCAATTCAGCCAGAAACGTAACTTTTGACCCAGAGTTCAGTTTCGAACCACATGCATATGTTAGTGGTGTCCTGAGTCGGGGAAGCTAAAAAACAACTCCATTCGCTGATCTGAGCTTTCCCTGAGGAGATACACCAAACCTTATATCAGAATTGGAAAAAGAGCCCAATTAAGCCAGAAACGTAACTTTTGACCCAGAGCTCAGTTTCGAACCACATGCATATGTTACTGGTGTCCTGAGTCGGGGAAGCTAAAAAACCACTCCATTCGTTGATCTGAGCTTTCCCTCAGGAGAAACACCAAAGATAATATCAGAATTGGCAAAAGATCCCAATTCAGCCAAAAACGTAACTTTTGACCCAGAGCTCAGTTTCGAACCACATGCATATGTTAGTGGTGTCCTGAGTCGGGGAAGCTAAAAAACCACTCCATTCGCTGATCTGAGCTTTCCCTGAGGAGTTAGACCAAAGCTTATATCAGAATTGGCAAAAGAGCCCAATTCAGCCAGAAACGTAACTTTTGACCCAGAGCTCAGTTTCGAACCATATGCATATGTTAGTGGTGTCCTGAGTCGGGGAAGCTAAAAAACAACTCCATTCGTTGATCTGAGCTTTCCCTCAGGAAAAACACCAAAGATAATATCAGAATTGGTAAAAGATCCCAATTCAGCCAGAAACGTAACTTTTGACCCAGAGCTCAGTTTCGAACCACATGCATATGTTAGTGGTGTCCTGAGTCGGGGAAGCTAAAAAACAACTCCATTCGCTGATCTGAGCTTTCCCTGAGGAGTTAGACCAAAGCTTATATCAGAATTGGCAAAAGAGCCCAATTCAGCCAGAAACGTAACTTTTGACCCAGAGCTCAGTTTCGAACCACATGCATATGTTAGTGGTGTCCTGAGTCGGGGAAGCTAAAAAACAACTCCATTCGTTGATCTGAGCTTTCCCTCAGGAAAAACACCAAAGATAATATCAGAATTGGCAAAAGATCCCAATTCAACCAGAAACGTAACTTTTGACCCAGAGCTCAGTTTCGAACCACATGGATATGTTAGTGGTGTCCTGAGTCGGGGAAGCTAAAAAACAACTCCATTCGCTGATCTGAGCTTTCCCTGAGGAGATAGACCAAAGCTTATATCAGAATTGGCAAAAGAGCCCAATTCAGCCAGAAACGTAACTTTTGACCCAGAACTCAGTTTCGAACCACATGCATATGTTAGTGGTGTCCTGAGTCGGGGAAGCTAAAAAACAACTCCATTCGCTGATCTGAGCTTTCCCTGAGGAGATACACAAAAGTGTATATGAGAATTGGCAAAAGATCCCAATTCAGCCAGAAACGTAACTTTTGACCCAGAGCTCAATTTCGAACCACATGCATATGTTAGTGGTGTCCTGAGTCGGGGAAGCTAAAAAACCACTCCATTCGCTAATCTGAGCTTTCCCTGAGGAGATACACCAAAGCTTATATCAGAATTGGAAAAAGAGCCCAATTCAGCCAGAAACGTAACTTTTGACCCAGAGCTCAGTTTCGAACCACATGCATATGTTAGTGGTGTCCTGAGTCGGGGAAGCTAAAAAACCACTCCATTCGCTGATCTGAGCTTTCCCTGAGGAGATACACCAAAGCTTATATGAGAATTGGCAAAAGATCCCAATTCAGCCAGAAACGTAACTTTTGACTCAGAGCTCAGTTTCGAACCACATGCATATGTTAGTGGTGTCCTGAGTCGGGGAAGCTAAAAAACCACTCCATTCGTTGATCTGAGCTTTCCCTCAGGAGAAACACCAAAGATAATATCAGAATTGGCAAAAGATCCCAATTCAGCCAGAAACGTAACTTTTGACCCAGAGCTCAGTTTCGAACCACATGCATATGTTAGTGATTTCCTGAGTCGGGGAAGCTAAAAAACAACTCCATTCGTTGATCTGAGCTTTCCCTCAGGAGAAACACCAAAGATAATATCAGAATTGGCAAAAGATCCCAATTCAGCCAGAAACGTAACTTTTGACCCAGAGCTCAGTTTCGAACCACATGCATATGTTAGTGGTGTCCTGAGTCGGGGAAGCTAAAAAACCACTCCATTCGCTGATCTGAGCTTTCCCTGAGGAGTTAGACCAAAGCTTATAAGAATTGGCAAAAGAGCCCAATTCAGCCAGAAACGTAACTTTTGACCCAGAGCTCAGTTTCGAACCACATGCATATGTTAGTGGTGTCCTGAGTCGGGGAAGCTAAAAAACCACTCCATTCGCTGATCTGAGCTTTCCCTGAGGAGTTAGACCAAAGCTTATATCGGAATTGGCAAAAGAGCCCAATTCCGCCAGAAACGTAACTTTTGACCCAGAGCTGAGTTTCGAACCACATGCATATGTTAGTGGTGTCCTGAGTCGGGGAAGCTAAAAAACAACTCCATTCGTTGATCTGAGCTTTCCCTCAGGAGAAACACCAAAGATAATATCAGAATTGGCAAAAGATCCCAATTCAGCCAGAAACGTAACTTTTGACCCAGAGCTGAGTTTCGAATCACATGCATATGTTAGTGGTGTCCTGAGTCGGGGAAGCTAAAAAACCACTCCATTCGCTGATCTGAGCTTTCCCTGAGGAGTTAGACCAAAGCTTATATCAGAATTGGAAAAAGAGCCCAATTCAGCCAGAAACGTAACTTTTGACCCAGAACTCAGTTTCGAACCACATGCATATGTTAGTGGTGTCCTGAGTCGGGGAAGCTAAAAAACCACTCCATTCGCTGATCTGAGCTTTCCCTGAGGAGATACACCAAAGCTTATATGAGAATTGGCAAAAGATCCCAATTCAGCCAGAAACGTAACTTTTGACTCAAGAGCTCAGTTTCGAACCACATGCATATGTTAGTGGTGTCCTGAGTCGGGGAAGCTAAAAAACCACTCCATTCGTTGATCTGAGCTTTCCCTCAGGAGAAACACCAAAGATAATATCAGAATTGGCAAAAGATCCCAATTCAGCCAGAAACGTAACTTTTGACCCAGAGCTCAGTTTCGAACCACATGCATATGTTAGTGGTGTCCTGAGTCGGGGAAGCTAAAAAACCACTCCATTCGCTGATCTGAGCTTTCCCTGAGGAGTTAGACCAAAGCTTATAAGAATTGGCAAAAGAGCCCAATTCAGCCAGAAACGTAACTTTTGACCCAGAGCTCAGTTTCGAACCACATGCATATGTTAGTGGTGTCCTGAGTCGGGGAAGCTAAAAAACCACTCCATTCGCTGATCTGAGCTTTCCCTGAGGAGTTAGACCAAAGCTTATATCGGAATTGGCAAAAGAGCCCAATTCCGCCAGAAACGTAACTTTTGACCCAGAGCTCAGTTTCGAACCACATGCATATGTTAGTGGTGTCCTGAGTCGGGGAAGCTAAAAAACAACTCCATTCGTTGATCTGAGCTTTCCCTCAGGAGAAACACCAAAGATAATATCAGAATTGGCAAAAGATCCCAATTCAGCCAGAAACGTAACTTTTGACCCAGAGCTGAGTTTCGAACCACATGCATATGTTAGTGGTGTCCTGAGTCGGGGAAGCTAAAAAACCACTCCATTCGCTGATCTGAGCTTTCCCTGAGGAGTTAGACCAAAGCTTATATCAGAATTGGAAAAAGAGCCCAATTCAGCCAGAAACGTAACTTTTGACCCAGAACTCAGTTTCGAACCACATGCATATGTTAGTGGTGTCCTGAGTCGGGGAAGCTAAAAAACAACTCCATTCGCTGATCTGAGCTTTCCCTGAGGAGATACACAAAAGTGTATATGAGAATTGGCAAAAGATCCCAATTCAGCCAGAAACGTAACTTTTGACCCAGAGCTCAATTTCGAACCACATGCATATGTTAGTGGTGTCCTGAGTCGGGGAAGCTAAAAAACCACTCCATTCGCTAATCTGAGCTTTCCCTGAGGAGATACACCAAAGCTTATATCGGAAAAAGAGCCCAATTCAGCCAGAAACGTAACTTTTGACCCAGAGCTCAGTTTCGAACCACATGCATATGTTAGTGGTGTCCTGAGTCGGGGAAGCTAAAAAACCACTCCATTCGCTGATCTGAGCTTTCCCTCAGGAGAAACACCAAAGATAATATCAGAATTGGCAAAAGAGCCCAATTCAGCCAGAAACGTAACTTTTGACCCAGAGCTCAGTTTCGAACCACATGCATATGTTAGTGGTGTCCTGAGTCGGGGAAGCTAAAAAACCACTCCATTCGCTGATCTGAGCTTTCCCTGAGGAGTTAGACCAAAGCTTATATCAGAATTGGCAAAAGAGCCCAATTCAGCCAGAAACGTAACTTTTGACCCAGAGCTCAGTTTCGAACCACATGCATATGTTAGTGGTGTCCTGAGTCGGGGAAGCTAAAAAACCACTCCATTCGCTGATCTGAGCTTTCCCTCAGGAGAAACACCAAAGATAATATCAGAATTGGCAAAAGATCCCAATTCAGCCAAAAACGTAACTTTTGACCCAGAGCTCAGTTTCGAACCACATGCATATGTTAGTGGTGTCCTGAGTCGGGGAAGCTAAAAAACCACTCCATTCGCTGATCTGAGCTTTCCCTGAGGAGTTAGACCAAAGCTTATATCAGAATTGGCAAAAGAGCCCAATTCAGCCAGAAACGTAACTTTTGACCCAGAGCTCAGTTTCGAACCACATGCATATGTTAGTGGTGTCCTGAGTCGGGGAAGCTAAAAAACAACTCCATTCGTTGATCTGAGCTTTCCCTCAGGAAAAACACCAAAGATAATATCAGAATTGGTAAAAGATCCCAATTCAGCCAGAAACGTAACTTTTGACCCAGAGCTCAGTTTCGAACCACATGCATATGTTAGTGGTGTCCTGAGTCGGGGAAGCTAAAAAACAACTCCATTCGCTGATCTGAGCTTTCCCTGAGGAGTTAGACCAAAGCTTATATCAGAATTGGCAAAAGAGCCCAATTCAGCCAGAAACGTAACTTTTGACCCAGAGCTCAGTTTCGAACCACATGCATATGTTAGTGGTGTCCTGAGTCGGGGAAGCTAAAAAACAACTCCATTCGTTGATCTGAGCTTTCCCTTAGGAAAAACACCAAAGATAATATCAGAATTGGCAAAAGATCCCAATTCAACCAGAAACGTAACTTTTGACCCAGAGCTCAGTTTCGAACCACATGGATATGTTAGTGGTGTCCTGAGTCGGGGAAGCTAAAAAACAACTCCATTCGCTGATCTGAGCTTTCCCTGAGGAGATAGACCAAAGCTTATATCAGAATTGGCAAAAGAGCCCAATTCAGCCAGAAACGTAACTTTTGACCCAGAACTCAGTTTCGAACCACATGCATATGTTAGTGGTGTCCTGAGTCGGGGAAGCTAAAAAACAACTCCATTCGCTGATCTGAGCTTTCCCTGAGGAGATACACAAAAGTGTATATGAGAATTGGCAAAAGATCCCAATTCAGCCAGAAACGTAACTTTTGACCCAGAGCTCAATTTCGAACCACATGCATATGTTAGTGGTGTCCTGAGTCGGGGAAGCTAAAAAACCACTCCATTCGCTAATCTGAGCTTTCCCTGAGGAGATACACCAAAGCTTATATCGGAAAAAGAGCCCAATTCAGCCAGAAACGTAACTTTTGACCCAGAGCTCAGTTTCGAACCACATGCATATGTTAGTGGTGTCCTGAGTCGGGGAAGCTAAAAAACCACTCCATTCGCTGATCTGAGCTTTCCCTGAGGAGATACACCAAAGCTTATATGAGAATTGGCAAAAGATCCCAATTCAGCCAGAAACGTAACTTTTGACTCAGAGCTCAGTTTCGAACCACATGCATATGTTAGTGGTGTCCTGAGTCGGGGAAGCTAAAAAACCACTCCATTCGTTGATCTGAGCTTTCCCTCAGGAGAAACACCAAAGATAATATCAGAATTGGCAAAAGATCCCAATTCAGCCAGAAACGTAACTTTTGACCCAGAGCTCAGTTTCGAACCACATGCATATGTTAGTGATTTCCTGAGTCGGGGAAGCTAAAAAACAACTCCATTCGTTGATCTGAGCTTTCCCTCAGGAGAAACACCAAAGATAATATCAGAATTGGCAAAAGATCCCAATTCAGCCAGAAACGTAACTTTTGACCCAGAGCTCAGTTTCGAACCACATGCATATGTTAGTGGTGTCCTGAGTCGGGGAAGCTAAAAAACCACTCCATTCGCTGATCTGAGCTTTCCCTGAGGAGTTAGACCAAAGCTTATAAGAATTGGCAAAAGAGCCCAATTCAGCCAGAAACGTAACTTTTGACCCAGAGCTCAGTTTCGAACCACATGCATATGTTAGTGGTGTCCTGAGTCGGGGAAGCTAAAAAACCACTCCATTCGCTGATCTGAGCTTTCCCTGAGGAGTTAGACCAAAGCTTATATCGGAATTGGCAAAAGAGCCCAATTCCGCCAGAAACGTAACTTTTGACCCAGAGCTCAGTTTCGAACCACATGCATATGTTAGTGGTGTCCTGAGTCGGGGAAGCTAAAAAACAACTCCATTCGTTGATCTGAGCTTTCCCTCAGGAGAAACACCAAAGATAATATCAGAATTGGCAAAAGAGCCCAATTCAGCCAGAAACGTAACTTTTGACCCAGAGCTCAGTTTCGAACCACATGCATATGTTAGTGGTGTCCTGAGTCGGGGAAGCTAAAAAACAACTCCATTCGCTGATCTGAGCTTTCCCTCAGGAGAAACACCAAAGATAATATCAGAATTGGCAAAAGATCCCAATTCAGCCAAAAACGTAACTTTTGACCCAGAGCTCAGTTTCGAACCACATGCATATGTTAGTGGTGTCCTGAGTCGGGGAAGCTAAAAAACCACTCCATTCGCTGATCTGAGCTTTCCCTGAGGAGTTAGACCAAAGCTTATATCAGAATTGGCAAAAGAGCCCAATTCAGCCAGAAACGTAACTTTTGACCCAGAGCTCAGTTTCGAACCACATGCATATGTTAGTGGTGTCCTGAGTCGGGGAAGCTAAAAAACAACTCCATTCGTTGATCTGAGCTTTCCCTCAGGAAAAACACCAAAGATAATATCAGAATTGGTAAAAGATCCCAAATCAGCCAGAAACGTAACTTTTGACCCAGAGCTCAGTTTCGAACCACATGCATATGTTAGTGGTGTCCTGAGTCGGGGAAGCTAAAAAACAACTCCATTCGCTGATCTGAGCTTTCCCTGAGGAGTTAGACCAAAGCTTATATCAGAATTGGCAAAAGAGCCCAATTCAGCCAGAAACGTAACTTTTGACCCAGAGCTCAGTTTCGAACCACATGCATATGTTAGTGGTGTCCTGAGTCGGGGAAGCTAAAAAACAACTCCATTCGTTGATCTGAGCTTTCCCTTAGGAAAAACACCAAAGATAATATCAGAATTGGCAAAAGATCCCAATTCAACCAGAAACGTAACTTTTGACCCAGAGCTCAGTTTCGAACCACATGGATATGTTAGTGGTGTCCTGAGTCGGGGAAGCTAAAAAACAACTCCATTCGCTGATCTGAGCTTTCCCTGAGGAGATAGACCAAAGCTTATATCAGAATTGGCAAAAGAGCCCAATTCAGCCAGAAACGTAACTTTTGACCCAGAACTCAGTTTCGAACCACATGCATATGTTAGTGGTGTCCTGAGTCGGGGAAGCTAAAAAACAACTCCATTCGCTGATCTGAGCTTTCCCTGAGGAGATACACAAAAGTGTATATGAGAATTGGCAAAAGATCCCAATTCAGCCAGAAACGTAACTTTTGACCCAGAGCTCAATTTCGAACCACATGCATATGTTAGTGGTGTCCTGAGTCGGGGAAGCTAAAAAACCACTCCATTCGCTAATCTGAGCTTTCCCTGAGGAGATACACCAAAGCTTATATCGGAAAAAGAGCCCAATTCAGCCAGAAACGTAACTTTTGACCCAGAGCTCAGTTTCGAACCACATGCATATGTTAGTGGTGTCCTGAGTCGGGGAAGCTAAAAAACCACTCCATTCGCTGATCTGAGCTTTCCCTGAGGAGATACACCAAAGCTTATATGAGAAGTGGCAAAAGATCCCAATTCAGCCAGAAACGTAACTTTTGACTCAGAGCTCAGTTTCGAACCACATGCATATGTTAGTGGTGTCCTGAGTCGGGGAAGCTAAAAAACCACTCCATTCGTTGATCTGAGCTTTCCCTCAGGAGAAACACCAAAGATAATATCAGAATTGGCAAAAGATCCCAATTCAGCCAGAAACGTAACTTTTGACCCAGAGCTCAGTTTCGAACCACATGCATATGTTAGTGATTTCCTGAGTCGGGGAAGCTAAAAAACAACTCCATTCGTTGATCTGAGCTTTCCCTCAGGAGAAACACCAAAGATAATATCAGAATTGGCAAAAGATCCCAATTCAGCCAGAAACGTAACTTTTGACCCAGAGCTCAGTTTCGAACCACATGCATATGTTAGTGGTGTCCTGAGTCGGGGAAGCTAAAAAACCACTCCATTCGCTGATCTGAGCTTTCCCTGAGGAGTTAGACCAAAGCTTATAAGAATTGGCAAAAGAGCCCAATTCAGCCAGAAACGTAACTTTTGACCCAGAGCTCAGTTTCGAACCACATTCATATGTTAGTGGTGTCCTGAGTCGGGGAAGCTAAAAAACCACTCCATTCGCTGATCTGAGCTTTCCCTGAGGAGTTAGACCAAAGCTTATATCGGAATTGGCAAAAGAGCCCAATTCCGCCAGAAACGTAACTTTTGACCCAGAGCTCAGTTTCGAACCACATGCATATGTTAGTGGTGTCCTGAGTCGGGGAAGCTAAAAAACAACTCCATTCGTTGATCTGAGCTTTCCCTCAGGAGAAACACCAAAGATAATATCAGAATTGGCAAAAGAGCCCAATTCAGCCAGAAACGTAACTTTTGACCCAGAGCTCAGTTTCGAACCACATGCATATGTTAGTGGTGTCCTGAGTCGGGGAAGCTAAAAAACAACTCCATTCGTTGATCTGAGCTTTCCCTCAGGAAAAACACCAAAGATAATATCAGAATTGGTAAAAGATCCCAATTCAGCCAGAAACGTAACTTTTGACCCAGAGCTCAGTTTCGAACCACATGCATATGTTAGTGGTGTCCTGAGTCGGGGAAGCTAAAAAACAACTCCATTCGCTGATCTGAGCTTTCCCTGAGGAGTTAGACCAAAGCTTATATCAGAATTGGCAAAAGAGCCCAATTCAGCCAGAAACGTAACTTTTGACCCAGAGCTCAGTTTCGAACCACATGCATATGTTAGTGGTGTCCTGAGTCGGGGAAGCTAAAAAACAACTCCATTCGTTGATCTGAGCTTTCCCTCAGGAAAAACACCAAAGATAATATCAGAATTGGCAAAAGATCCCAATTCAACCAGAAACGTAACTTTTGACCCAGAGCTCAGTTTCGAACCACATGGATATGTTAGTGGTGTCCTGAGTCGGGGAAGCTAAAAAACAACTCCATTCGCTGATCTGAGCTTTCCCTGAGGAGATAGACCAAAGCTTATATCAGAATTGGCAAAAGAGCCCAATTCAGCCAGAAACGTAACTTTTGACCCAGAACTCAGTTTCGAACCACATGCATATGTTAGTGGTGTCCTGAGTCGGGGAAGCTAAAAAACAACTCCATTCGCTGATCTGAGCTTTCCCTGAGGAGATACACAAAAGTGTATATGAGAATTGGCAAAAGATCCCAATTCAGCCAGAAACGTAACTTTTGACCCAGAGCTCAATTTCGAACCACATGCATATGTTAGTGGTGTCCTGAGTCGGGGAAGCTAAAAAACCACTCCATTCGCTAATCTGAGCTTTCCCTGAGGAGATACACCAAAGCTTATATCGGAAAAAGAGCCCAATTCAGCCAGAAACGTAACTTTTGACCCAGAGCTCAGTTTCGAACCACATGCATATGTTAGTGGTGTCCTGAGTCGGGGAAGCTAAAAAACCACTCCATTCGCTGATCTGAGCTTTCCCTGAGGAGATACACCAAAGCTTATATGAGAATTGGCAAAAGATCCCAATTCAGCCAGAAACGTAACTTTTGACTCAGAGCTCAGTTTCGAACCACATGCATATGTTAGTGGTGTCCTGAGTCGGGGAAGCTAAAAAACCACTCCATTCGTTGATCTGAGCTTTCCCTCAGGAGAAACACCAAAGATAATATCAGAATTGGCAAAAGATCCCAATTCAGCCAGAAACGTAACTTTTGACCCAGAGCTCAGTTTCGAACCACATGCATATGTTAGTGATTTCCTGAGTCGGGGAAGCTAAAAAACAACTCCATTCGTTGATCTGAGCTTTCCCTCAGGAGAAACACCAAAGATAATATCAGAATTGGCAAAAGATCCCAATTCAGCCAGAAACGTAACTTTTGACCCAGAGCTCAGTTTCGAACCACATGCATATGTTAGTGGTGTCCTGAGTCGGGGAAGCTAAAAAACCACTCCATTCGCTGATTTGAGCTTTCCCTGAGGAGTTAGACCAAAGCTTATATCGGAATTGGCAAAAGAGCCCAATTCCGCCAGAAACGTAACTTTTGACCCAGAGCTCAGTTTCGAACCACATGCATATGTTAGTGGTGTCCTGAGTCGGGGAAGCTAAAAAACAACTCCATTCGTTGATCTGAGCTTTCCCTCAGGAGAAACACCAAAGATAATATCAGAATTGGCAAAAGATCCCAATTCAGCCAGAAACGTAACTTTTGACCCAGAGCTGAGTTTCGAACCACATGCATATGTTAGTGGTGTCCTGAGTCGGGGAAGCTAAAAAACCACTCCATTCGCTGATCTGAGCTTTCCCTGAGGAGTTAGACCAAAGCTTATATCAGAATTGGAAAAAGAGCCCAATTCAGCCAGAAACGTAACTTTTGACCCAGAGTTCAGTTTCGAACCACATGCATATGTTAGTGGTGTCCTGAGTCGGGGAAGCTAAAAAACAACTCCATTCGCTGATCTGAGCTTTCCCTGAGGAGATACACCAAAGCTTATATCAGAATTGGAAAAAGAGCCCAATTCAGCCAGAAACGTAACTTTTGACCCAGAGCTCAGTTTCGAACCACATGCATATGTTAGTGGTGTCCTGAGTCGGGGAATCTAAAAAACCACTCCATTCTCTGATCTGAGCTTTCCCTGAGGAGATACACGAAAGCTTATATGAGAATTGGCAAAAGATCCCAATTCAGCCAGAAACGTAACTTTTGACCCAGAGCTCAGTTTCGAACCACATGCATATGTTAGTGGTGTCCTGAGTCGGGGAAGCTAAAAAACCACTCCATTCGTTGATCTGAGCTTTCCCTCAGGAGAAACACCAAAGATAATATCAGAATTGGCAAAAGATCCCAATTCAGCCAGAAACGTAACTTTTGACCCAGAGCTCAGTTTCGAACCACATGCATATGTTAGTGGTGTCCTGAGTCGGGGAAGCTAAAAAACCACTCCATTCGCTGATCTGAGCTTTCCCTGAGGAGTTAGACCAAAGCTTATATCAGAATTGGAAAAAGAGCCCAATTCAGCCAGAAACGTAACTTTTGACCCAGAGCTCAGTTTCGAACCACATGCATATGTTAGTGGTGTCCTGAGTCGGGGAAGCTAAAAAACAACTCCATTCGCTGATCTGAGCTTTCCCTGAGGAGATACACCAAAGCTTATATCAGAATTGGAAAAAGAGCCCAATTCAGCCAGAAACGTAACTTTTGACCCAGAGCTCAGTTTCGAACCACATGCATATGTTAGTGGTGTCCTGAGTCGGGGAAGCTAAAAAACCACTCCATTCTCTGATCTGAGCTTTCCCTGAGGAGATACACGAAAGCTTATATGAGAATTGGCAAAAGATCCCAATTCAGCCAGAAACGTAACTTTTGACCCAGAGCTCAGTTTCGAACCACATGCATATGTTAGTGGTGTCCTGAGTCGGGGAAGCTAAAAAACCACTCCATTCGTTGATCTGAGCTTTCCCTCAGGAGAAACACCAAAGATAATATCAGAATTGGCAAAAGATCCCAATTCAGCCAGAAACGTAACTTTTGACCCAGAGCTCAGTTTCGAACCACATGCATATGTTAGTGGTGTCCTGAGTCGGGGAAGCTAAAAAACCACTCCATTCGCTGATCTGAGCTTTCCCTGAGGAGTTAGACCAAAGCTTATATCAGAATTGGAAAAAGAGCCCAATTCAGCCAGAAACGTAACTTTTGACCCAGAGCTCAGTTTCGAACCACATGCATATGTTAGTGGTGTCCTGAGTCGGGGAAGCTAAAAAACAACTCCATTCGTTGATCTGAGCTTTCCCTCAGGAGAAACACCAAAGATAATATCAGAATTGGCAAAAGATCCCAATTCAGCCAAAAACGTAACTTTTGACCCAGAGCTCAGTTTCGAACCACATGCATATGTTAGTGGTGTCCTGAGTCGGGGAAGCTAAAAAACCACTCCATTCGCTGATCTGAGCTTTCCCTGAGGAGTTAGACCAAAGCTTATATCAGAATTGGCAAAAGAGCCCAATTCAGCCAGAAACGTAACTTTTGACCCAGAGCTCAGTTTCGAACCACATGCATATGTTAGTGGTGTCCTGAGTCGGGGAAGCTAAAAAACAACTCCATTCGCTGATCTGAGCTTTCCCTGAGGAGATACACCAAAGCTTATATGAGAATTGGCAAAAGATCCCAATTCAGCCAGAAACGTAACTTTTGACCCAGAGCTCAGTTTCGAACCACATGCATATGTTAGTGGTGTCCTGAGTCGGGGAAGCTAAAAAACCACTCCATTCGTTGATCTGAGCTTTCCCTCAGGAGAAACACCAAAGATAATACCAGAATTGGCAAAAGATCCCAATTCAGCCAGAAACGTAATTTTTGACCCAGAGCTCAGTTTCGAACCACATGCATATGTTAGTGGTTTCCTGAGTCGGGGAAGCTAAAAAACAACTCCATTCATTGATCTGAGCTTTCCCTCAGGAGAAACACCAAAGCTTATATCAGAATTGGCAAAAGAGCCCAATTCAGCCAGAAACGTAACTTTTGACCCAGAGTTCAGTTTCGAACCACATGCATATGTTAGTGGTGTCCTGAGTCGGGGAAGCTAAAAAACAACTCCATTCGCTGATCTGAGCTTTCTCTGAGGAGTTAGACCAAAGCTTATATCAGAATTGGAAAAAGAGCCCAATTCAGCCAGAAACGTAACTTTTGACCCAGAGCTCAGTTTCGAACCACATGCATATGTTAGTGGTGTCCTGAGTCGGGGAAGCTAAAAAACCACTCCATTCGCTGATCTGAGCTTTCCCTGAGGAGTTAGACCAAAGCTTATATCAGAATTGGCAAAAGAGCCCAATTCAGCCAGAAACGTAACTTTTGACCCAGAGCTCAGTTTCGAACCACATGCATATGTTAGTGGTGTCCTGTGTCGGGGAAGCTAAAAAACAACTCCATTCGCTGATCTGAGCTTTCCCTGAGGAGATACACCAAAGCTTATATGAGAATTGGCAAAAGATCCCAATTCAGCCAGAAACGTAACTTTTGACCCAGAGCTCAGTTTCGAACCACATGCATATGTTAGTGGTGTCCTGAGTCGGGGAAGCTAAAAAACCACTCCATTCGTTGATCTGAGCTTTCCCTCAGGAGAAACACCAAAGATAATACCAGAATTGGCAAAAGATCCCAATTCAGCCAGAAACGTAACTTTTGACCCAGAGCTCAGTTTCGAACCACATGCATATGTTAGTGGTTTCCTGAGTCGGGGAAGCTAAAAAACAACTCCATTCATTGATCTGAGCTTTCCCTGAGGAGATACACCAAAGCTTATATGAGAATTGGCAAAAGATCCCAATTCAGCCAGAAACGTAACTTTTGACCCAGAGCTCAGTTTCGAACCACATGCATATGTTAGTGGTGTCCTGAGTCGGGGAAGCTAAAAAACAACTCCATTCGTTGATCTGAGCTTTCCCTCAGGAGAAACACCAAAGATAATATCAGAATTGGCAAAAGATCCCAATTCAGCCAGAAACGTAACTTTTGACCCAGAGCTCAGTTTCGAACCACATGCATATGTTAGTGGTGTCCTGAGTCGGGGAAGCTAAAAAACAACTCCATTCGTTGATCTGAGCTTTCCCTCAGGAGAAACACCAAAGATAATATCAGAATTGGCAAAAGATCCCAATTCAGCCAAAAACGTAACTTTTGACCCAGAGCTCAGTTTCGAACCACATGCATATGTTAGTGGTGTCCTGAGTTGGGGAAGCTAAAAAACCACTCCATTCGCTGATCTGAGCTTTCCCTGAGGAGTTAGACCAAAGCTTATATCACAATTGGCAAAAGAGCCCAATTCAGCCAGAAACGTAACTTTTGACCCAGAGCTCAGTTTCGAACCACATGCATATGTTAGTGGTGTCCTGAGTCGGGGAAGCTAAAAAACAACTCCATTCGTTGATCTGAGCTTTCCCTCAGGAAAAACACCAAAGATAATATCAGAATTGGCAAAAGATCCCAATTCAGCCAGAAACGTAACTTTTGACCCAGAGCTCAGTTTCGAACCACATGCATATGTTAGTGGTGTCCTGAGTCGGGGAAGCTAAAAAACAACTCCATTCGCTGATCTGAGCTTTCCCTGAGGAGTTAGACCAAAGCTTATATCAGAATTGGCAAAAGAGCCCAATTCAGCCAGAAACGTAACTTTTGACCCAGAACTCAGTTTCGAACCACATGCATATGTTAGTGGTGTCCTGAGTCGGGGAAGCTAAAAAACAACTCCATTCGCTGATCTGAGCTTTCCCTGAGGAGATACACAAAAGTGTATATGAGAATTGGCAAAAGATCCCAATTCAGCCAGAAACGTAACTTTTGACCCAGAGCTCAATTTCGAACCACATGCATATGTTAGTGGTGTCCTGAGTCGGGGAAGCTAAAAAACCACTCCATTCGCTAATCTGAGCTTTCCCTGAGGAGATACACCAAAGCTTATATCGGAAAAAGAGCCCAATTCAGCCAGAAACGTAACTTTTGACCCAGAGCTCAGTTTCGAACCACATGCATATGTTAGTGGTGTCCTGAGTCGGGGAAGCTAAAAAACCACTCCATTCGCTGATCTGAGCTTTCCCTCAGGAGAAACACCAAAGATAATATCAGAATTGGCAAAAGATCCCAATTCAGCCAAAAACGTAACTTTTGACCCAGAGCTCAGTTTCGAACCACATGCATATGTTAGTGGTGTCCTGAGTCGGGGAAGCTAAAAAACCACTCCATTCGCTGATCTGAGCTTTCCCTGAGGAGTTAGACCAAAGCTTATATCAGAATTGGCAAAAGAGCCCAATTCAGCCAGAAACGTAACTTTTGACCCAGAGCTCAGTTTCGAACCACATGCATATGTTAGTGGTGTCCTGAGTCGGGGAAGCTAAAAAACAACTCCATTCGTTGATCTGAGCTTTCCCTCAGGAAAAACACCAAAGATAATATCAGAATTGGTAAAAGATCCCAATTCAGACAGAAACGTAACTTTTGACCCAGAGCTCAGTTTCGAACCACATGCATATGTTAGTGGTGTCCTGAGTCGGGGAAGCTAAAAAACAACTCCATTCGCTGATCTGAGCTTTCCCTGAGGAGTTAGACCAAAGCTTATATCAGAATTGGCAAAAGAGCCCAATTCAGCCAGAAACGTAACTTTTGACCCAGAGCTCAGTTTCGAACCACATGCATATGTTAGTGGTGTCCTGAGTCGGGGAAGCTAAAAAACCACTCCATTCGCTGATCTGAGCTTTCCCTCAGGAGAAACACCAAAGATAATATCAGAATTGGCAAAAGATCCCAATTCAGCCAAAAACGTAACTTTTGACCCAGAGCTCAGTTTCGAACCACATGCATATGTTAGTGGTGTCCTGAGTCGGGGAAGCTAAAAAACAACTCCATTCGCTGATCTGAGCTTTCCCTGAGGAGTTAGACCAAAGCTTATATCAGAATTGGCAAAAGAGCCCAATTCAGCCAGAAACGTAACTTTTGACCCAGAGCTCAGTTTCGAACCACATGCATATGTTAGTGGTGTCCTGAGTCGGGGAAGCTAAAAAACCACTCCATTCGCTGATCTGAGCTTTCCCTCAGGAGAAACACCAAAGATAATATCAGAATTGGCAAAAGATCCCAATTCAGCCAAAAACGTAACTTTTGACCCAGAGCTCAGTTTCGAACCACATGCATATGTTAGTGGTGTCCTGAGTCGGGGAAGCTAAAAAACCACTCCATTCGCTGATCTGAGCTTTCCCTGAGGAGTTAGACCAAAGCTTATATCAGAATTGGCAAAAGAGCCCAATTCAGCCAGAAACGTAACTTTTGACCCAGAGCTCAGTTTCGAACCACATGCATATGTTAGTGGTGTCCTGAGTCGGGGAAGCTAAAAAACAACTCCATTCGCTGATCTGAGCTTTCCCTGAGGAGATACACAAAAGTGTATATGAGAATTGGCAAAAGATCCCAATTCAGCCAGAAACGTAACTTTTGACCCAGAGCTCAATTTCGAACCACATGCATATGTTAGTGGTGTCCTGAGTCGGGGAAGCTAAAAAACCACTCCATTCGCTAATCTGAGCTTTCCCTGAGGAGATACACCAAAGCTTATATCGGAAAAAGAGCCCAATTCAGCCAGAAACGTAACTTTTGACCCAGAGCTCAGTTTCGAACCACATGCATATGTTAGTGGTGTCCTGAGTCGGGGAAGCTAAAAAACCACTCCATTCGCTGATCTGAGCTTTCCCTGAGGAGATACACCAAAGCTTATATGAGAATTGGCAAAAGATCCCAATTCAGCCAGAAACGTAACTTTTGACTCAGAGCTCAGTTTCGAACCACATGCATATGTTAGTGGTGTCCTGAGTCGGGGAAGCTAAAAAATAACTCCATTCGCTGATCTGAGCTTTCCCTGAGGAGTTAGACCAAAGCTTATATCAGAATTGGCAAAAGAGCCCAATTCAGCCAGAAACGTAACTTTTGACCCAGAGCTCAGTTTCGAACCACATGCATATGTTAGTGGTGTCCTGAGTCGGGGAAGCTAAAAAACACCTCCATTCGTTGATCTGAGCTTTCCCTCAGGAAAAACACCAAAGATAATATCAGAATTGGCAAAAGATCCCAATTCAACCAGAAACGTAACTTTTGACCCAGAGCTCAGTTTCGAACCACATGGATATGTTAGTGGTGTCCTGAGTCGGGGAAGCTAAAAAACAACTCCATTCGCTGATCTGAGCTTTCCCTGAGGAGATAGACCAAAGCTTATATCAGAATTGGCAAAAGAGCCCAATTCAGCCAGAAACGTAACTTTTGACCCAGAACTCAGTTTCGAACCACATGCATATGTTAGTGGTGTCCTGAGTCGGGGAAGCTAAAAAACAACTCCATTCGCTGATCTGAGCTTTCCCTGAGGAGATACACAAAAGTGTATATGAGAATTGGCAAAAGATCCCAATTCAGCCAGAAACGTAACTTTTGACCCAGAGCTCAATTTCGAACCACATGCATATGTTAGTGGTGTCCTGAGTCGGGGAAGCTAAAAAACCACTCCATTCGCTAATCTGAGCTTTCCCTGAGGAGATACACCAAAGCTTATATCGGAAAAAGAGCCCAATTCAGCCAGAAACGTAACTTTTGACCCAGAGCTCAGTTTCGAACCACATGCATATGTTAGTGGTGTCCTGAGTCGGGGAAGCTAAAAAACCACTCCATTCGCTGATCTGAGCTTTCCCTGAGGAGATACACCAAAGCTTATATGAGAATTGGCAAAAGATCCCAATTCAGCCAGAAACGTAACTTTTGACTCAGAGCTCAGTTTCGAACCACATGCATATGTTAGTGGTGTCCTGAGTCGGGGAAGCTAAAAAACCACTCCATTCGTTGATCTGAGCTTTCCCTCAGGAGAAACACCAAAGATAATATCAGAATTGGCAAAAGATCCCAATTCAGCCAGAAACGTAACTTTTGACCCAGAGCTCAGTTTCGAACCACATGCATATGTTAGTGATTTCCTGAGTCGGGGAAGCTAAAAAACAACTCCATTCGTTGATCTGAGCTTTCCCTCAGGAGAAACACCAAAGATAATATCAGAATTGGCAAAAGATCCCAATTCAGCCAGAAACGTAACTTTTGACCCAGAGCTCAGTTTCGAACCACATGCATATGTTAGTGGTGTCCTGAGTCGGGGAAGCTAAAAAACCACTCCATTCGCTGATCTGAGCTTTCCCTGAGGAGTTAGACCAAAGCTTATAAGAATTGGCAAAAGAGCCCAATTCAGCCAGAAACGTAACTTTTGACCCAGAGCTCAGTTTCGAACCACATGCATATGTTAGTGGTGTCCTGAGTCGGGGAAGCTAAAAAACCACTCCATTCGCTGATCTGAGCTTTCCCTGAGGAGTTAGACCAAAGCTTATATCGGAATTGGCAAAAGAGCCCAATTCCGCCAGAAACGTAACTTTTGACCCAGAGCTCAGTTTCGAACCACATGCATATGTTAGTGGTGTCCTGAGTCGGGGAAGCTAAAAAACAACTCCATTCGTTGATCTGAGCTTTCCCTCAGGAGAAACACCAAAGATAATATCAGAATTGGCAAAAGAGCCCAATTCAGCCAGAAACGTAACTTTTGACCCAGAGCTCAGTTTCGAACCACATGCATATGTTAGTGGTGTCCTGAGTCGGGGAAGCTAAAAAACAACTCCATTCGTTGATCTGAGCTTTCCCTCAGGAAAACCACCAAAGATAATATCAGAATTGGTAAAAGATCCCAATTCAGCCAGAAACGTAACTTTTGACCCAGAGCTCAGTTTCGAACCACATGCATATGTTAGTGGTGTCCTGAGTCGGGGAAGCTAAAAAACAACTCCATTCGCTGATCTGAGCTTTCCCTGAGGAGTTAGACCAAAGCTTATATCAGAATTGGCAAAAGAGCCCAATTCAGCCAGAAACGTAACTTTTGACCCAGAGCTCAGTTTCGAACCACATGCATATGTTAGTGGTGTCCTGAGTCGGGGAAGCTAAAAAACAACTCCATTCGTTGATCTGAGCTTTCCCTCAGGAAAAACACCAAAGATAATATCAGAATTGGCAAAAGATCCCAATTCAACCAGAAACGTAACTTTTGACCCAGAGCTCAGTTTCGAACCACATGGATATGTTAGTGGTGTCCTGAGTCGGGGAAGCTAAAAAACAACTCCATTCGCTGATCTGAGCTTTCCCTGAGGAGATAGACCAAAGCTTATATCAGAATTGGCAAAAGAGCCCAATTCAGCCAGAAACGTAACTTTTGACCCAGAACTCAGTTTCGAACCACATGCATATGTTAGTGGTGTCCTGAGTCGGGGAAGCTAAAAAACAACTCCATTCGCTGATCTGAGCTTTCCCTGAGGAGATACACAAAAGTGTATATGAGAATTGGCAAAAGATCCCAATTCAGCCAGAAACGTAACTTTTGACCCAGAGCTCAATTTCGAACCACATGCATATGTTAGTGGTGTCCTGAGTCGGGGAAGCTAAAAAACCACTCCATTCGCTAATCTGAGCTTTCCCTGAGGAGATACACCAAAGCTTATATCGGAAAAAGAGCCCAATTCAGCCAGAAACGTAACTTTTGACCCAGAGCTCAGTTTCGAACCACATGCATATGTTAGTGGTGTCCTGAGTCGGGGAAGCTAAAAAACCACTCCATTCGCTAATCTGAGCTTTCCCTGAGGAGATACACCAAACCTTATATCAGAATTGGAAAAAGATCCCAATTCAGCCAGAAACGTAACTTTTGACCCAGAGCTCAGTTTCGAACCACATGCATATGTTAGTGGTGTCCTGAGTCGGGGAAGCTAAAAAACCACTCCATTCTCTGATCTGAGCTTTCCCTGAGGAGATACACGAAAGCTTATATGAGAATTGGCAAAAGATCCCAATTCAGCCAGAAACGTAACTTTTGACCCAGAGCTCAGTTTCGAACCACATGCATATGTTAGTGGTGTCCTGAGTCGGGGAAGCTAAAAAACCACTCCATTCGTTGATCTGAGCTTTCCCTCAGGAGAAACACCAAAGATAATATCAGAATTGGCAAAAGATCCCAATTCAGCCAGAAACGTAACTTTTGACCCAGAGCTCAGTTTCGAACCACATGCATATGTTAGTGGTGTCCTGAGTCGGGGAAGCTAAAAAACCACTCCATTCGCTGATCTGAGCTTTCCCTGAGGAGTTAGACCAAAGCTTATATCAGAATTGGAAAAAGAGCCCAATTCAGCCAGAAACGTAACTTTTGACCCAGAGCTCAGTTTCGAACCACATGCATATGTTAGTGGTGTCCTGAGTCGGGGAAGCTAAAAAACAACTCCATTCGTTGATCTGAGCTTTCCCTCAGGAGAAACACCAAAGATAATATCAGAATTGGCAAAAGATCCCAATTCAGCCAAAAACGTAACTTTTGACCCAGAGCTCAGTTTCGAACCACATGCATATGTTAGTGGTGTCCTGAGTCGGGGAAGCTAAAAAACCACTCCATTCGCTGATCTGAGCTTTCCCTGAGGAGTTAGACCAAAGCTTATATCAGAATTGGCAAAAGAGCCCAATTCAGCCAGAAACATAACTTTTGACCCAGAGCTCAGTTTCGAACCACATGCATATGTTAGTGGTGTCCTGAGTCGGGGAAGCTAAAAAACAACTCCATTCGCTGATCTGAGCTTTCCCTGAGGAGATACACCAAAGCTTATATGAGAATTGGCAAAAGATCCCAATTCAGCCAGAAACGTAACTTTTGACCCAGAGCTCAGTTTCGAACCACATGCATATGTTAGTGGTGTCCTGAGTCGGGGAAGCTAAAAAACCACTCCATTCGTTGATCTGAGCTTTCCCTCAGGAGAAACACCAAAGATAATACCAGAATTGGCAAAAGATCCCAATTCAGCCAGAAACGTAATTTTTGACCCAGAGCTCAGTTTCGAACCACATGCATATGTTAGTGGTTTCCTGAGTCGGGGAAGCTAAAAAACAACTCCATTCATTGATCTGAGCTTTCCCTCAGGAGAAACACCAAAGCTTATATCAGAATTGGCAAAAGAGCCCAATTCAGCCAGAAACGTAACTTTTGACCCAGAGTTCAGTTTCGAACCACATGCATATGTTAGTGGTGTCCTGAGTCGGGGAAGCTAAAAAACAACTCCATTCGCTGATCTGAGCTTTCCCTGAGGAGTTAGACCAAAGCTTATATCAGAATTGGAAAAAGAGCCCAATTCAGCCAGAAACGTAACTTTTGACCCAGAGCTCAGTTTCGAACCACATGCATATGTTAGTGGTGTCCTGAGTCGGGGAAGCTAAAAAACAACTCCATTCGTTGATCTGAGCTTTCCCTCAGGAGAAACACCAAAGATAATATCAGAATTGGCAAAAGATCCCAATTCAGCCAAAAACGTAACTTTTGACCCAGAGCTCAGTTTCGAACCACATGCATATGTTAGTGGTGTCCTGAGTCGGGGAAGCTAAAAAACAACTCCATTCATTGATCTGAGCTTTCCCTGAGGAGATACACCAAAGCTTATATGAGAATTGGCAAAAGATCCCAATTCAGCCAGAAACGTAACTTTTGACCCAGAGCTCAGTTTCGAACCACATGCATATGTTAGTGGTTTCCTGAGTCGGGGAAGCTAAAAAACAACTCCATTCATTTATCTGAGCTTTCCCTGAGGAGATACACCAAAGCTTATATGAGAATTGGCAAAAGATCCCAATTCAGCCAGAAACGTAACTTTTGACCCAGAGCTCAGTTTCGAACCACATGCATATGTTAGTGGTGTCCTGAGTCGGGGAAGCTAAAAAACCACTCCATTCGTTGATCTGAGCTTTCCCTCAGGAGAAACACCAAAGATAATATCAGAATTGGCAAAAGATCCCAATTCAGCCAGAAACGTAACTTTTGACCCAGAGCTCAGTTTCGAACCACATGCATATGTTAGTGGTGTCCTGAGTCGGGGAAGCTAAAAAACAACTCCATTCGTTGATCTGAGCTTTCCCTCAGGAGAAACACCAAAGATAATATCAGAATTGGCAAAAGATCCCAATTCAGCCAAAAACGTAACTTTTGACCCAGAGCTCAGTTTCGAACCACATGCATATGTTAGTGGTGTCCTGAGTCGGGGAAGCTAAAAAACCACTCCATTCGCTGATCTGAGCTTTCCCTGAGGAGTTAGACCAAAGCTTATATCAGAATTGGCAAAAGAGCCCAATTCAGCCAGAAACGTAACTTTTGACCCAGAGCTCAGTTTCGAACCACATGCATATGTTAGTGGTGTCCTGAGTCGGGGAAGCTAAAAAACAACTCCATTCGTTGATCTGAGCTTTCCCTCAGGAAAAACACCAAAGATAATATCAGAATTGGCAAAAGATCCCAATTCAGCCAGAAACGTAACTTTTGACCCAGAGCTCAGTTTCGAACCACATGCATATGTTAGTGGTGTCCTGAGTCGGGGAAGCTAAAAAACAACTCCATTCGCTGATCTGAGCTTTCCCTGAGGAGTTAGACCAAAGCTTATATCAGAATTGGCAAAAGAGCCCAATTCAGCCAGAAACGTAACTTTTGACCCAGAGCTCAGTTTCGAACCACATGCATATGTTAGTGGTGTCCTGAGTCGGGGAAGCTAAAAAACAACTCCATTCGTTGATCTGAGCTTTCCCTCAGGAGAAACACCAAAGATAATATCAGAATTGGCAAAAGATCCCAATTCAGCCAAAAACGTAACTTTTGACCCAGAGCTCAGTTTCGAACCACATGCATATGTTAGTGGTGTCCTGAGTCGGGGAAGCTAAAAAACCACTCCATTCGCTGATCTGAGCTTTCCCTGAGGAGTTAGACCAAAGCTTATATCAGAATTGGCAAAAGAGCCCAATTCAGCCAGAAACGTAACTTTTGACCCAGAGCTCAGTTTCGAACCACATGCATATGTTAGTGGTGTCCTGAGTCGGGGAAGCTAAAAAACAACTCCATTCGCTGATCTGAGCTTTCCCTGAGGAGATACACCAAAGCTTATATGAGAATTGGCAAAAGATCCCAATTCAGCCAGAAACGTAACTTTTGACCCAGAGCTCAGTTTCGAACCACATGCATATGTTAGTGGTGTCCTGAGTCGGGGAAGCTAAAAAACCACTCCATTCGTTGATCTGAGCTTTCCCTCAGGAGAAACACCAAAGATAATACCAGAATTGGCAAAAGATCCCAATTCAGCCAGAAACGTAATTTTTGACCCAGAGCTCAGTTTCGAACCACATGCATATGTTAGTGGTTTCCTGAGTCGGGGAAGCTAAAAAACAACTCCATTCATTGATCTGAGCTTTCCCTCAGGAGAAACACCAAAGCTTATATCAGAATTGGCAAAAGAGCCCAATTCAGCCAGAAACGTAACTTTTGACCCAGAGTTCAGTTTCGAACCACATGCATATGTTAGTGGTGTCCTGAGTCGGGGAAGCTAAAAAACAACTCCATTCGCTGATCTGAGCTTTCCCTGAGGAGTTAGACCAAAGCTTATATCAGAATTGGAAAAAGAGCCCAATTCAGCCAGAAACGTAACTTTTGACCCAGAGCTCAGTTTCGAACCACATGCATATGTTAGTGGTGTCCTGAGTCGGGGAAGCTAAAAAACAACTCCATTCGTTGATCTGAGCTTTCCCTCAGGAGAAACACCAAAGATAATATCAGAATTGGCAAAAGATCCCAATTCAGCCAAAAACGTAACTTTTGACCCAGAGCTCAGTTTCGAACCACATGCATATGTTAGTGGTGTCCTGAGTCGGGGAAGCTAAAAAACAACTCCATTCATTGATCTGAGCTTTCCCTGAGGAGATACACCAAAGCTTATATGAGAATTGGCAAAAGATCCCAATTCAGCCAGAAACGTAACTTTTGACCCAGAGCTCAGTTTCGAACCACATGCATATGTTAGTGGTTTCCTGAGTCGGGGAAGCTAAAAAACAACTCCATTCATTTATCTGAGCTTTCCCTGAGGAGATACACCAAAGCTTATATGAGAATTGGCAAAAGATCCCAATTCAGCCAGAAACGTAACTTTTGACCCAGAGCTCAGTTTCGAACCACATGCATATGTTAGTGGTGTCCTGAGTCGGGGAAGCTAAAAAACCACTCCATTCGTTGATCTGAGCTTTCCCTCAGGAGAAACACCAAAGATAATATCAGAATTGGCAAAAGATCCCAATTCAGCCAGAAACGTAACTTTTGACCCAGAGCTCAGTTTCGAACCACATGCATATGTTAGTGGTGTCCTGAGTCGGGGAAGCTAAAAAACAACTCCATTCGTTGATCTGAGCTTTCCCTCAGGAGAAACACCAAAGATAATATCAGAATTGGCAAAAGATCCCAATTCAGCCAAAAACGTAACTTTTGACCCAGAGCTCAGTTTCGAACCACATGCATATGTTAGTGGTGTCCTGAGTCGGGGAAGCTAAAAAACCACTCCATTCGCTGATCTGAGCTTTCCCTGAGGAGTTAGACCAAAGCTTATATCAGAATTGGCAAAAGAGCCCAATTCAGCCAGAAACGTAACTTTTGACCCAGAGCTCAGTTTCGAACCACATGCATATGTTAGTGGTGTCCTGAGTCGGGGAAGCTAAAAAACAACTCCATTCGTTGATCTGAGCTTTCCCTCAGGAAAAACACCAAAGATAATATCAGAATTGGCAAAAGATCCCAATTCAGCCAGAAACGTAACTTTTGACCCAGAGCTCAGTTTCGAACCACATGCATATGTTAGTGGTGTCCTGAGTCGGGGAAGCTAAAAAACAACTCCATTCGCTGATCTGAGCTTTCCCTGAGGAGTTAGACCAAAGCTTATATCAGAATTGGCAAAAGAGCCCAATTCAGCCAGAAACGTAACTTTTGACCCAGAGCTCAGTTTCGAACCACATGCATATGTTAGTGGTGTCCTGAGTCGGGGAAGCTAAAAAACAACTCCATTCGCTGATCTGAGCTTTCCCTGAGGAGATACACAAAAGTGTATATGAGAATTGGCAAAAGATCCCAATTCAGCCAGAAACGTAACTTTTGACCCAGAGCTCAGTTTCGAACCACATGCATATGTTAGTGGTGTCCTGAGTCGGGGAAGCTAAAAAACAACTCCATTCGTTGATCTGAGCTTTCCCTCAGGAAAACCACCAAAGATAATATCAGAATTGGTAAAAGATCCCAATTCAGCCAGAAACGTAACTTTTGACCCAGAGCTCAGTTTCGAACCACATGCATATGTTAGTGGTGTCCTGAGTCGGGGAAGCTAAAAAACAACTCCATTCGCTGATCTGAGCTTTCCCTGAGGAGTTAGACCAAAGCTTATATCAGAATTGGCAAAAGAGCCCAATTCAGCCAGAAACGTAACTTTTGACCCAGAGCTCAGTTTCGAACCACATGCATATGTTAGTGGTGTCCTGAGTCGGGGAAGCTAAAAAACAACTCCATTCGTTGATCTGAGCTTTCCCTCAGGAAAAACACCAAAGATAATATCAGAATTGGCAAAAGATCCCAATTCAACCAGAAACGTAACTTTTGACCCAGAGCTCAGTTTCGAACCACATGGATATGTTAGTGGTGTCCTGAGTCGGGGAAGCTAAAAAACAACTCCATTCGCTGATCTGAGCTTTCCCTGAGGAGATAGACCAAAGCTTATATCAGAATTGGCAAAAGAGCCCAATTCAGCCAGAAACGTAACTTTTGACCCAGAACTCAGTTTCGAACCACATGCATATGTTAGTGGTGTCCTGAGTCGGGGAAGCTAAAAAACAACTCCATTCGCTGATCTGAGCTTTCCCTGAGGAGATACACAAAAGTGTATATGAGAATTGGCAAAAGATCCCAATTCAGCCAGAAACGTAACTTTTGACCCAGAGCTCAATTTCGAACCACATGCATATGTTAGTGGTGTCCTGAGTCGGGGAAGCTAAAAAACCACTCCATTCGCTAATCTGAGCTTTCCCTGAGGAGATACACCAAAGCTTATATCGGAAAAAGAGCCCAATTCAGCCAGAAACGTAACTTTTGACCCAGAGCTCAGTTTCGAACCACATGCATATGTTAGTGGTGTCCTGAGTCGGGGAAGCTAAAAAACCACTCCATTCGCTAATCTGAGCTTTCCCTGAGGAGATACACCAAACCTTATATCAGAATTGGAAAAAGATCCCAATTCAGCCAGAAACGTAACTTTTGACCCAGAGCTCAGTTTCGAACCACATGCATATGTTAGTGGTGTCCTGAGTCGGGGAAGCTAAAAAACCACTCCATTCTCTGATCTGAGCTTTCCCTGAGGAGATACACGAAAGCTTATATGAGAATTGGCAAAAGATCCCAATTCAGCCAGAAACGTAACTTTTGACCCAGAGCTCAGTTTCGAACCACATGCATATGTTAGTGGTGTCCTGAGTCGGGGAAGCTAAAAAACCACTCCATTCGTTGATCTGAGCTTTCCCTCAGGAGAAACACCAAAGATAATATCAGAATTGGCAAAAGATCCCAATTCAGCCAGAAACGTAACTTTTGACCCAGAGCTCAGTTTCGAACCACATGCATATGTTAGTGGTGTCCTGAGTCGGGGAAGCTAAAAAACCACTCCATTCGCTGATCTGAGCTTTCCCTGAGGAGTTAGACCAAAGCTTATATCAGAATTGGAAAAAGAGCCCAATTCAGCCAGAAACGTAACTTTTGACCCAGAGCTCAGTTTCGAACCACATGCATATGTTAGTGGTGTCCTGAGTCGGGGAAGCTAAAAAACAACTCCATTCGTTGATCTGAGCTTTCCCTCAGGAGAAACACCAAAGATAATATCAGAATTGGCAAAAGATCCCAATTCAGCCAAAAACGTAACTTTTGACCCAGAGCTCAGTTTCGAACCACATGCATATGTTAGTGGTGTCCTGAGTCGGGGAAGCTAAAAAACCACTCCATTCGCTGATCTGAGCTTTCCCTGAGGAGTTAGACCAAAGCTTATATCAGAATTGGCAAAAGAGCCCAATTCAGCCAGAAACGTAACTTTTGACCCAGAGCTCAGTTTCGAACCACATGCATATGTTAGTGGTGTCCTGAGTCGGGGAAGCTAAAAAACAACTCCATTCGCTGATCTGAGCTTTCCCTGAGGAGATACACCAAAGCTTATATGAGAATTGGCAAAAGATCCCAATTCAGCCAGAAACGTAACTTTTGACCCAGAGCTCAGTTTCGAACCACATGCATATGTTAGTGGTGTCCTGAGTCGGGGAAGCTAAAAAACCACTCCATTCGTTGATCTGAGCTTTCCCTCAGGAGAAACACCAAAGATAATACCAGAATTGGCAAAAGATCCCAATTCAGCCAGAAACGTAATTTTTGACCCAGAGCTCAGTTTCGAACCACATGCATATGTTAGTGGTTTCCTGAGTCGGGGAAGCTAAAAAACAACTCCATTCATTGATCTGAGCTTTCCCTCAGGAGAAACACCAAAGCTTATATCAGAATTGGCAAAAGAGCCCAATTCAGCCAGAAACGTAACTTTTGACCCAGAGTTCAGTTTCGAACCACATGCATATGTTAGTGGTGTCCTGAGTCGGGGAAGCTAAAAAACAACTCCATTCGCTGATCTGAGCTTTCCCTGAGGAGTTAGACCAAAGCTTATATCAGAATTGGAAAAAGAGCCCAATTCAGCCAGAAACGTAACTTTTGACCCAGAGCTCAGTTTCGAACCACATGCATATGTTAGTGGTGTCCTGAGTCGGGGAAGCTAAAAAACAACTCCATTCGTTGATCTGAGCTTTCCCTCAGGAGAAACACCAAAGATAATATCAGAATTGGCAAAAGATCCCAATTCAGCCAAAAACGTAACTTTTGACCCAGAGCTCAGTTTCGAACCACATGCATATGTTAGTGGTGTCCTGAGTCGGGGAAGCTAAAAAACAACTCCATTCATTGATCTGAGCTTTCCCTGAGGAGATACACCAAAGCTTATATGAGAATTGGCAAAAGATCCCAATTCAGCCAGAAACGTAACTTTTGACCCAGAGCTCAGTTTCGAACCACATGCATATGTTAGTGGTTTCCTGAGTCGGGGAAGCTAAAAAACAACTCCATTCATTTATCTGAGCTTTCCCTGAGGAGATACACCAAAGCTTATATGAGAATTGGCAAAAGATCCCAATTCAGCCAGAAACGTAACTTTTGACCCAGAGCTCAGTTTCGAACCACATGCATATGTTAGTGGTGTCCTGAGTCGGGGAAGCTAAAAAACCACTCCATTCGTTGATCTGAGCTTTCCCTCAGGAGAAACACCAAAGATAATATCAGAATTGGCAAAAGATCCCAATTCAGCCAGAAACGTAACTTTTGACCCAGAGCTCAGTTTCGAACCACATGCATATGTTAGTGGTGTCCTGAGTCGGGGAAGCTAAAAAACAACTCCATTCGTTGATCTGAGCTTTCCCTCAGGAGAAACACCAAAGATAATATCAGAATTGGCAAAAGATCCCAATTCAGCCAAAAACGTAACTTTTGACCCAGAGCTCAGTTTCGAACCACATGCATATGTTAGTGGTGTCCTGAGTCGGGGAAGCTAAAAAACCACTCCATTCGCTGATCTGAGCTTTCCCTGAGGAGTTAGACCAAAGCTTATATCAGAATTGGCAAAAGAGCCCAATTCAGCCAGAAACGTAACTTTTGACCCAGAGCTCAGTTTCGAACCACATGCATATGTTAGTGGTGTCCTGAGTCGGGGAAGCTAAAAAACAACTCCATTCGTTGATCTGAGCTTTCCCTCAGGAAAAACACCAAAGATAATATCAGAATTGGCAAAAGATCCCAATTCAGCCAGAAACGTAACTTTTGACCCAGAGCTCAGTTTCGAACCACATGCATATGTTAGTGGTGTCCTGAGTCGGGGAAGCTAAAAAACAACTCCATTCGCTGATCTGAGCTTTCCCTGAGGAGTTAGACCAAAGCTTATATCAGAATTGGCAAAAGAGCCCAATTCAGCCAGAAACGTAACTTTTGACCCAGAGCTCAGTTTCGAACCACATGCATATGTTAGTGGTGTCCTGAGTCGGGGAAGCTAAAAAACAACTCCATTCGTTGATCTGAGCTTTCCCTCAGGAGAAACACCAAAGATAATATCAGAATTGGCAAAAGATCCCAATTCAGCCAAAAACGTAACTTTTGACCCAGAGCTCAGTTTCGAACCACATGCATATGTTAGTGGTGTCCTGAGTCGGGGAAGCTAAAAAACCACTCCATTCGCTGATCTGAGCTTTCCCTGAGGAGTTAGACCAAAGCTTATATCAGAATTGGCAAAAGAGCCCAATTCAGCCAGAAACGTAACTTTTGACCCAGAGCTCAGTTTCGAACCACATGCATATGTTAGTGGTGTCCTGAGTCGGGGAAGCTAAAAAACAACTCCATTCGCTGATCTGAGCTTTCCCTGAGGAGATACACCAAAGCTTATATGAGAATTGGCAAAAGATCCCAATTCAGCCAGAAACGTAACTTTTGACCCAGAGCTCAGTTTCGAACCACATGCATATGTTAGTGGTGTCCTGAGTCGGGGAAGCTAAAAAACCACTCCATTCGTTGATCTGAGCTTTCCCTCAGGAGAAACACCAAAGATAATACCAGAATTGGCAAAAGATCCCAATTCAGCCAGAAACGTAATTTTTGACCCAGAGCTCAGTTTCGAACCACATGCATATGTTAGTGGTTTCCTGAGTCGGGGAAGCTAAAAAACAACTCCATTCATTGATCTGAGCTTTCCCTCAGGAGAAACACCAAAGCTTATATCAGAATTGGCAAAAGAGCCCAATTCAGCCAGAAACGTAACTTTTGACCCAGAGTTCAGTTTCGAACCACATGCATATGTTAGTGGTGTCCTGAGTCGGGGAAGCTAAAAAACAACTCCATTCGCTGATCTGAGCTTTCCCTGAGGAGTTAGACCAAAGCTTATATCAGAATTGGAAAAAGAGCCCAATTCAGCCAGAAACGTAACTTTTGACCCAGAGCTCAGTTTCGAACCACATGCATATGTTAGTGGTGTCCTGAGTCGGGGAAGCTAAAAAACAACTCCATTCGTTGATCTGAGCTTTCCCTCAGGAGAAACACCAAAGATAATATCAGAATTGGCAAAAGATCCCAATTCAGCCAAAAACGTAACTTTTGACCCAGAGCTCAGTTTCGAACCACATGCATATGTTAGTGGTGTCCTGAGTCGGGGAAGCTAAAAAACAACTCCATTCATTGATCTGAGCTTTCCCTGAGGAGATACACCAAAGCTTATATGAGAATTGGCAAAAGATCCCAATTCAGCCAGAAACGTAACTTTTGACCCAGAACTCAGTTTCGAACCACATGCATATGTTAGTGGTTTCCTGAGTCGGGGAAGCTAAAAAACAACTCCATTCATTTATCTGAGCTTTCCCTGAGGAGATACACCAAAGCTTATATGAGAATTGGCAAAAGATCCCAATTCAGCCAGAAACGTAACTTTTGACCCAGAGCTCAGTTTCGAACCACATGCATATGTTAGTGGTGTCCTGAGTCGGGGAAGCTAAAAAACCACTCCATTCGTTGATCTGAGCTTTCCCTCAGGAGAAACACCAAAGATAATATCAGAATTGGCAAAAGATCCCAATTCAGCCAGAAACGTAACTTTTGACCCAGAGCTCAGTTTCGAACCACATGCATATGTTAGTGGTGTCCTGAGTCGGGGAAGCTAAAAAACAACTCCATTCGTTGATCTGAGCTTTCCCTCAGGAGAAACACCAAAGATAATATCAGAATTGGCAAAAGATCCCAATTCAGCCAAAAACGTAACTTTTGACCCAGAGCTCAGTTTCGAACCACATGCATATGTTAGTGGTGTCCTGAGTCGGGGAAGCTAAAAAACCACTCCATTCGCTGATCTGAGCTTTCCCTGAGGAGTTAGACCAAAGCTTATATCAGAATTGGCAAAAGAGCCCAATTCAGCCAGAAACGTAACTTTTGACCCAGAGCTCAGTTTCGAACCACATGCATATGTTAGTGGTGTCCTGAGTCGGGGAAGCTAAAAAACAACTCCATTCGTTGATCTGAGCTTTCCCTCAGGAAAAACACCAAAGATAATATCAGAATTGGCAAAAGATCCCAATTCAGCCAGAAACGTAACTTTTGACCCAGAGCTCAGTTTCGAACCACATGCATATGTTAGTGGTGTCCTGAGTCGGGGAAGCTAAAAAACAACTCCATTCGCTGATCTGAGCTTTCCCTGAGGAGTTAGACCAAAGCTTATATCAGAATTGCAAAAGAGCCCAATTCAGCCAGAAACGTAACTTTTGACCCAGAGCTCAGTTTCGAACCACATGCATATGTTAGTGGTGTCCTGAGTCGGGGAAGCTAAAAACAACTCCATTCGTTGATCTGAGCTTTCCCTCAGGAAAAACACCAAAGATAATATCAGAATTGCAAAAGATCCCAATTTCAGCCAGAAACGTAACTTTTGACCCAGAGCTCAGTTTCGAACCACATGGATATGTTAGTGGTGTCCTGAGTCGGGGAAGCTAAAAACCACTCCATTCGCTGATCTGAGCTTTCCCTGAGGAGTTAGACCAAAGCTTATATCAGAATTGGCAAAAGAGCCCAATTCAGCCAGAAACGTAACTTTTGACCCAGAGCTCAGTTTCGAACCACATGCATATGTTAGTGGTGTCCTGAGTCGGGGAAGCTAAAAAACAACTCCATTCGCTGATCTGAGCTTTCCCTGAGGAGATACACAAAAGTGTATATGAGAATTGGCAAAAGATCCCAATTCAGCCAGAAACGTAACTTTTGACCCAGAGCTCAGTTTCGAACCACATGCATATGTTAGTGGTGTCCTGAGTCGGGGAAGCTAAAAAACCACTCCATTCGCTAATCTGAGCTTTCCCTGAGGAGATACACCAAAGCTTATATCAGAATTGGAAAAAGAGCCCAATTCAGCCAGAAACGTAACTTTTGACCCAGAGCTCAGTTTCGAACCACATGCATATGTTAGTGGTGTCCTGAGTCGGGGAAGCTAAAAAACCACTCCATTCGCTGATCTGAGCTTTCCCTGAGGAGTTAGACCAAAGCTTATATCAGAATTGGCAAAAGAGCCCAATTCAGCCAGAAACGTAACTTTTGACCCAGAGCTCAGTTTCGAACCACATGCATATGTTAGTGGTGTCCTGAGTCGGGGAAGCTAAAAAACAACTCCATTCGTTGATCTGAGCTTTCCCTCAGGAAAAACACCAAAGATAATATCAGAATTGGCAAAAGATCCCAATTCAGCCAGAAACGTAACTTTTGACCCAGAGCTCAGTTTCGAACCACATGCATATGTTAGTGGTGTCCTGAGTCGGGGAAGCTAAAAAACAACTCCATTCGTTGATCTGAGCTTTCCCTCAGGAAAAACACCAAAGATAATATCAGAATTGGCAAAAGATCCCAATTCAGCCAGAAACGTAACTTTTGACCCAGAGCTCAGTTTCGAACCACATGCATATGTTAGTGGTGTCCTGAGTCGGGGAAGCTAAAAAACAACTCCATTCGCTGATCTGAGCTTTCCCTGAGGAGTTAGACCAAAGCTTATATCAGAATTGGAAAAAGAGCCCAATTCAGCCAGAAACGTAACTTTTGACCCAGAGTTCAGTTTCGAACCACATGCATATGTTAGTGGTGTCCTGAGTCGGGGAAGCTAAAAAACAACTCCATTCGCTGATCTGAGCTTTCCCTGAGGAGATACACCAAACCTTATATCAGAATTGGAAAAAGAGCCCAATTAAGCCAGAAACGTAACTTTTGACCCAGAGCTCAGTTTCGAACCACATGCATATGTTACTGGTGTCCTGAGTCGGGGAAGCTAAAAAACCACTCCATTCGTTGATCTGAGCTTTCCCTCAGGAGAAACACCAAAGATAATATCAGAATTGGCAAAAGATCCCAATTCAGCCAAAAACGTAACTTTTGACCCAGAGCTCAGTTTCGAACCACATGCATATGTTAGTGGTGTCCTGAGTCGGGGAAGCTAAAAAACCACTCCATTCGCTGATCTGAGCTTTCCCTGAGGAGTTAGACCAAAGCTTATATCAGAATTGGCAAAAGAGCCCAATTCAGCCAGAAACGTAACTTTTGACCCAGAGCTCAGTTTCGAACCACATGCATATGTTAGTGGTGTCCTGAGTCGGGGAAGCTAAAAAACAACTCCATTCGTTGATCTGAGCTTTCCCTCAGGAAAAACACCAAAGATAATATCAGAATTGGTAAAAGATCCCAATTCAGCCAGAAACGTAACTTTTGACCCAGAGCTCAGTTTCGAACCACATGCATATGTTAGTGGTGTCCTGAGTCGGGGAAGCTAAAAAACAACTCCATTCGCTGATCTGAGGTTTCCCTGAGGAGTTAGACCAAAGCTTATATCAGAATTGGCAAAAGAGCCCAATTCAGCCAGAAACGTAACTTTTGACCCAGAGCTCAGTTTCGAACCACATGCATATGTTAGTGGTGTCCTGAGTCGGGGAAGCTAAAAAACAACTCCATTCGTTGATCTGAGCTTTCCCTCAGGAAAAACACCAAAGATAATATCAGAATTGGCAAAAGATCCCAATTCAACCAGAAACGTAACTTTTGACCCAGAGCTCAGTTTCGAACCACATGGATATGTTAGTGGTGTCCTGAGTCGGGGAAGCTAAAAAACAACTCCATTCGCTGATCTGAGCTTTCCCTGAGGAGATAGACCAAAGCTTATATCAGAATTGGCAAAAGAGCCCAATTCAGCCAGAAACGTAACTTTTGACCCAGAACTCAGTTTCGAACCACATGCATATGTTAGTGGTGTCCTGAGTCGGGGAAGCTAAAAAACAACTCCATTCGCTGATCTGAGCTTTCCCTGAGGAGATACACAAAAGTGTATATGAGAATTGGCAAAAGATCCCAATTCAGCCAGAAACGTAACTTTTGACCCAGAGCTCAATTTCGAACCACATGCATATGTTAGTGGTGTCCTGAGTCGGGGAAGCTAAAAAACCACTCCATTCGCTAATCTGAGCTTTCCCTGAGGAGATACACCAAAGCTTATATCAGAATTGGAAAAAGAGCCCAATTCAGCCAGAAACGTAACTTTTGACCCAGAGCTCAGTTTCGAACCACATGCATATGTTAGTGGTGTCCTGAGTCGGGGAAGCTAAAAAACCACTCCATTCGCTGATCTGAGCTTTCCCTGAGGAGATACACCAAAGCTTATATGAGAATTGGCAAAAGATCCCAATTCAGCCAGAAACGTAACTTTTGACTCAGAGCTCAGTTTCGAACCACATGCATATGTTAGTGGTGTCCTGAGTCGGGGAAGCTAAAAAACCACTCCATTCGTTGATCTGAGCTTTCCCTCAGGAGAAACACCAAAGATAATATCAGAATTGGAAAAAGAGCCCAATTCAGCCAGAAACGTAACTTTTGACCCAGAGCTCAGTTTCGAACCACATGCATATGTTAGTGGTGTCCTGAGTCGGGGAAGCTAAAAAACCACTCCATTCGCTGATCTGAGCTTTCCCTGAGGAGATACACCAAAGCTTATATGAGAATTGGCAAAAGATCCCAATTCAGCCAGAAACGTAACTTTTGACTCAGAGCTCAGTTTCGAACCACATGCATATGTTAGTGGTGTCCTGAGTCGGGGAAGCTAAAAAACCACTCCATTCGTTGATCTGAGCTTTCCCTCAGGAGAAACACCAAAGATAATATCAGAATTGGCAAAAGATCCCAATTCAGCCAGAAACGTAACTTTTGACCCAGAGCTCAGTTTCGAACCACATGCATATGTTAGTGATTTCCAGAGTCGGGGAAGCTAAAAAACAACTCCATTCGTTGATCTGAGCTTTCCCTCAGGAGAAACACCAAAGATAATATCAGAATTGGCAAAAGATCCCAATTCAGCCAGAAACGTAACTTTTGACCCAGAGCTCAGTTTCGAACCACATGCATATGTTAGTGGTGTCCTGAGTCGGGGAAGCTAAAAAACCACTCCATTCGCTGATCTGAGCTTTCCCTGAGGAGTTAGACCAAAGCTTATAAGAATTGGCAAAAGAGCCCAATTCAGCCAGAAACGTAACTTTTGACCCAGAGCTCAGTTTCGAACCACATGCATATGTTAGTGGTGTCCTGAGTCGGGGAAGCTAAAAAACCACTCCATTCGCTGATCTGAGCTTTCCCTGAGGAGTTAGACCAAAGCTTATATCGGAATTGGCAAAAGAGCCCAATTCCGCCAGAAACGTAACTTTTGACCCAGAGCTCAGTTTCGAACCACATGCATATGTTAGTGGTGTCCTGAGTCGGGGAAGCTAAAAAACAACTCCATTCGTTGATCTGAGCTTTCCCTCAGGAGAAACACCAAAGATAATATCAGAATTGGCAAAAGATCCCAATTCAGCCAGAAACGTAACTTTTGACCCAGAGCTGAGTTTCGAACCACATGCATATGTTAGTGGTGTCCTGAGTCGGGGAAGCTAAAAAACCACTCCATTCGCTGATCTGAGCTTTCCCTGAGGAGTTAGACCAAAGCTTATATCAGAATTGGAAAAAGAGCCCAATTCAGCCAGAAACGTAACTTTTGACCCAGAGTTCAGTTTCGAACCACATGCATATGTTAGTGGTGTCCTGAGTCGGGGAAGCTAAAAAACAACTCCATTCGCTGATCTGAGCTTTCCCTGAGGAGATACACCAAACCTTATATCAGAATTGGAAAAAGAGCCCAATTCAGCCAGAAACGTAACTTTTGACCCAGAGCTCAGTTTCGAACCACATGCATATGTTAGTGGTGTCCTGAGTCGGGGAAGCTAAAAAACCACTCCATTCTCTGATCTGAGCTTTCCCTGAGGAGATACACGAAAGCTTATATGAGAATTGGCAAAAGATCCCAATTCAGCCAGAAACGTAACTTTTGACCCAGAGCTCAGTTTCGAACCACATGCATATGTTAGTGGTGTCCTGAGTCGGGGAAGCTAAAAAACCACTCCATTCGTTGATCTGAGCTTTCCCTCAGGAGAAACACCAAAGATAATATCAGAATTGGCAAAAGATCCCAATTCAGCCAGAAACGTAACTTTTGACCCAGAGCTCAGTTTCGAACCACATGCATATGTTAGTGGTGTCCTGAGTCGGGGAAGCTAAAAAACCACTCCATTCGCTGATCTGAGCTTTCCCTGAGGAGTTAGACCAAAGCTTATATCAGAATTGGAAAAAGAGCCCAATTCAGCCAGAAACGTAACTTTTGACCCAGAGCTCAGTTTCGAACCACATGCATATGTTAGTGGTGTCCTGAGTCGGGGAAGCTAAAAAACAACTCCATTCGTTGATCTGAGCTTTCCCTCAGGAGAAACACCAAAGATAATATCAGAATTGGCAAAAGATCCCAATTCAGCCAAAAACGTAACTTTTGACCCAGAGCTCAGTTTCGAACCACATGCATATGTTAGTGGTGTCCTGAGTCGGGGAAGCTAAAAAACCACTCCATTCGCTGATCTGAGCTTTCCCTGAGGAGTTAGACCAAAGCTTATATCAGAATTGGCAAAAGAGCCCAATTCAGCCAGAAACGTAACTTTTGACCCAGAGCTCAGTTTCGAACCACATGCATATGTTAGTGGTGTCCTGAGTCGGGGAAGCTAAAAAACAACTCCATTCGCTGATCTGAGCTTTCCCTGAGGAGATACACCAAAGCTTATATGAGAATTGGCAAAAGATCCCAATTCAGCCAGAAACGTAACTTTTGACCCAGAGCTCAGTTTCGAACCACATGCATATGTTAGTGGTGTCCTGAGTCGGGGAAGCTAAAAAACCACTCCATTCGTTGATCTGAGCTTTCCCTCAGGAGAAACACCAAAGATAATACCAGAATTGGCAAAAGATCCCAATTCAGCCAGAAACGTAATTTTTGACCCAGAGCTCAGTTTCGAACCACATGCATATGTTAGTGGTTTCCTGAGTCGGGGAAGCTAAAAAACAACTCCATTCATTGATCTGAGCTTTCCCTCAGGAGAAACACCAAAGCTTATATCAGAATTGGCAAAAGAGCCCAATTCAGCCAGAAACGTAACTTTTGACCCAGAGTTCAGTTTCGAACCACATGCATATGTTAGTGGTGTCCTGAGTCGGGGAAGCTAAAAAACAACTCCATTCGCTGATCTGAGCTTTCCCTGAGGAGTTAGACCAAAGCTTATATCAGAATTGGAAAAAGAGCCCAATTCAGCCAGAAACGTAACTTTTGACCCAGAGCTCAGTTTCGAACCACATGCATATGTTAGTGGTGTCCTGAGTCGGGGAAGCTAAAAAACAACTCCATTCGTTGATCTGAGCTTTCCCTCAGGAGAAACACCAAAGATAATATCAGAATTGGCAAAAGATCCCAATTCAGCCAAAAACGTAACTTTTGACCCAGAGCTCAGTTTCGAACCACATGCATATGTTAGTGGTGTCCTGAGTCGGGGAAGCTAAAAAACCACTCCATTCGCTGATCTGAGCTTTCCCTGAGGAGTTAGACCAAAGCTTATATCAGAATTGGCAAAAGAGCCCAATTCAGCCAGAAACGTAACTTTTGACCCAGAGCTCAGTTTCGAACCACATGCATATGTTAGTGGTGTCCTGAGTCGGGGAAGCTAAAAAACAACTCCATTCGCTGATCTGAGCTTTCCCTGAGGAGATACACCAAAGCTTATATGAGAATTGGCAAAAGATCCCAATTCAGCCAGAAACGTAACTTTTGACCCAGAGCTCAGTTTCGAACCACATGCATATGTTAGTGGTGTCCTGAGTCGGGGAAGCTAAAAAACAACTCCATTCGTTGATCTGAGCTTTCCCTCAGGAGAAACACCAAAGATAATATCAGAATTGGCAAAAGATCCCAATTCAGCCAAAAACGTAACTTTTGACCCAGAGCTCAGTTTCGAACCACATGCATATGTTAGTGGTGTCCTGAGTCGGGGAAGCTAAAAAACCACTCCATTCGCTGATCTGAGCTTTCCCTGAGGAGTTAGACCAAAGCTTATATCAGAATTGGCAAAAGAGCCCAATTCAGCCAGAAACGTAACTTTTGACCCAGAGCTCAGTTTCGAACCACATGCATATGTTAGTGGTGTCCTGAGTCGGGGAAGCTAAAAAACAACTCCATTCGCTGATCTGAGCTTTCCCTGAGGAGATACACCAAAGCTTATATGAGAATTGGCAAAAGATCCCAATTCAGCCAGAAACGTAACTTTTGACCCAGAGCTCAGTTTCGAACCACATGCATATGTTAGTGGTGTCCTGAGTCGGGGAAGCTAAAAAACCACTCCATTCGTTGATCTGAGCTTTCCCTCAGGAGAAACACCAAAGATAATACCAGAATTGGCAAAAGATCCCAATTCAGCCAGAAACGTAACTTTTGACCCAGAGCTCAGTTTCGAACCACATGCATATGTTAGTGGTTTCCTGAGTCGGGGAAGCTAAAAAACAACTCCATTCATTGATCTGAGCTTTCCCTCAGGAGAAACACCAAAGCTTATATCAGAATTGGCAAAAGAGCCCAATTCAGCCAGAAACGTAACTTTTGACCCAGAGTTCAGTTTCGAACCACATGCATATGTTAGTGGTGTCCTGAGTCGGGGAAGCTAAAAAACAACTCCATTCGCTGATCTGAGCTTTCCCTGAGGAGTTAGACCAAAGCTTATATCAGAATTGGCAAAAGAGCCCAATTCCACCAGAAACGTAACTTTTGACCCAGAGCTCAGTTTCGAACCACATGCATATGTTAGTGGTGTCCTGAGTCGGGGAAGCTAAAAAACAACTCCATTCGTTGATCTGAGCTTTCCCTCAGGAGAAACACCAAAGATAATATCAGAATTGGCAAAAGATCCCAATTCAGCCAGAAACGTAACTTTTGACCCAGAGCTGAGTTTCGAACCACATGCATATGTTAGTGGTGTCCTGAGTCGGGGAAGCTAAAAAACCATTCGCTGATCTGAGCTTTCCCTGAGGAGTTAGACCAAAGCTTATATCAGAATTGGCAAAAGATCCCAATTCAGCCAGAAACGTAACTTTTGACCCAGAGTTCAGTTTCGAACCACATGCATATGTTAGTGGTGTCCTGAGTCGGGGAAGCTAAAAAACCACTCCATTCGTTGATCTGAGCTTTCCATCAGGAGAAACACCAAAGATAATATCAGAATTGGCAAAAGATCCCAATTCAGCCAGAAACGTAACTTTTGACCCAGAGCTCAGTTTCGAACCACATGCATATGTTAGTTGTGTCCTGAGTCGGGGAAGCTAAAAAACCACTCCATTCGCTGATCTGAGCTTTCCCTGAGGAGTTAGACCAAAGCTTATATCAGAATTGGAAAAAGAGCCCAATTCAGCCAGAAACGTAACTTTTGACCCAGAGCTCAGTTTCGAACCACATGCATATGTTAGTGGTGTCCTGAGTCGGGGAAGCTAAAAAACAACTCCATTCGTTGATCTGAGCTTTCCCTCAGGAGAAACACCAAAGATAATATCAGAATTGGCAAAAGATCCCAATTCAGCCAAAAACGTAACTTTTGACCCAGAGCTCAGTTTCGAACCACATGCATATGTTAGTGGTGTCCTGAGTCGGGGAAGCTAAAAAACCACTCCATTCGCTGATCTGAGCTTTCCCTGAGGAGTTAGACCAAAGCTTATATCAGAATTGGCAAAAGCCCAATTCAGCCAGAAACGTAACTTTTGACCCAGAGCTCAGTTTCGAACCACATGCATATGTTAGTGGTGTCCTGAGTCGGGGAAGCTAAAAAACAACTCCATTCGCTGATCTGAGCTTTCCCTGAGGAGATACACCAAAGCTTATATGAGAATTGGCAAAAGATCCCAATTCAGC
Organism: Natrix helvetica; assembly: GCF_964273705.1. Classification (NCBI taxonomy): domain Eukaryota; kingdom Metazoa; phylum Chordata; class Lepidosauria; order Squamata; family Natricidae; genus Natrix; species Natrix helvetica. The sequence continues at coordinate 55,195,461 of NC_138553.1, forward strand.
CAGAAACGTAACTTTTGACCCAGAGCTCAGTTTCGAACCACATGCATATGTTAGTGGTGTCCTGAGTCGGGGAAGCTAAAAAACCACTCCATTCGTTGATCTGAGCTTTCCCTCAGGAGAAACACCAAAGATAATACCAGAATTGGCAAAAGATCCCAATTCAGCCAGAAACGTAACTTTTGACCCAGAGCTCAGTTTCGAACCACATGCATATATTAGTGGTTTCCTGAGTCGGGGAAGCTAAAAAACAACTCCATTCATTGATCTGAGCTTTCCCTCAGGAGAAACACCAAAGCTTATATCAGAATTGGAAAAAGAGCCCAATTCAGCCAGAAACGTAACTTTTGACCCAGAGTTCAGTTTCGAACCACATGCATATGTTAGTGGTGTCCTGAGTCGGGGAAGCTAAAAAACAACTCCATTCGCTGATCTGAGCTTTCCCTGAGGAGATACACCAAACCTTATATCAGAATTGGAAAAAGAGCCCAATTCAGCCAGAAACGTAACTTTTGACCCAGAGCTCAGTTTCGAACCACATGCATATGTTAGTGGTGTCCTGAGTCGGGGAAGCTAAAAAACCACTCCATTCTCTGATCTGAGCTTTCCCTGAGGAGATACACCAAAGCTTATATGAGAATTGGCAAAAGATCCCAATTCAGCCAGAAACGTAACTTTTGACCCAGAGCTCAGTTTCGAACCACATGCATATGTTAGTGGTGTCCTGAGTCGGGGAAGCTAAAAAACCACTCCATTCGTTGATCTGAGCTTTCCCTCAGGAGAAACACCAAAGATAATACCAGAATTGGCAAAAGATCCCAATTCAGCCAGAAACGTAACTTTTGACCCAGAGCTCAGTTTCGAACCACATGCATATATTAGTGGTTTCCTGAGTCGGGGAAGCTAAAAAACAACTCCATTCATTGATCTGAGCTTTCCCTCAGGAGAAACACCAAAGCTTATATCAGAATTGGAAAAAGAGCCCAATTCAGCCAGAAACGTAACTTTTGACCCAGAGTTCAGTTTCGAACCACATGCATATGTTAGTGGTGTCCTGAGTCGGGGAAGCTAAAAATCAACTCCATTCGCTGATCTGAGCTTTCCCTGAGGAGATACACCAAACCTTATATCAGAATTGGAAAAAGAGCCCAATTCAGCCAGAAACGTAACTTTTGACCCAGAGCTCAGTTTCGAACCACATGCATATGTTAGTGGTGTCCTGAGTCGGGGAAGCTAAAAAACCACTCCATTCTCTGATCTGAGCTTTCCCTGAGGAGATACACCAAAGCTTATATGAGAATTGGCAAAAGATCCCAATTCAGCCAGAAACGTAACTTTTGACCCAGAGCTCAGTTTCGAACCACATGCATATGTTAGTGGTGTCCTGAGTCGGGGAAGCTAAAAAACCACTCCATTCGTTGATCTGAGCTTTCCCTCAGGAGAAACACCAAAGATAATATCAGAATTGGCAAAAGATCCCAATTCAGCCAGAAACGTAACTTTTGACCCAGAGCTCAGTTTCGAACCACATGCATATGTTAGTGGTGTCCTGAGTCGGGGAAGCTAAAAAACCACTCCATTCGCTGATCTGAGCTTTCCCTGAGGAGTTAGACCAAAGCTTATATCAGAATTGGAAAAAGAGCCCAATTCAGCCAGAAACGTAACTTTTGACCCAGAGCTCAGTTTCGAACCACATGCATATGTTAGTGGTGTCCTGAGTCGGGGAAGCTAAAAAACCACTCCATTCGTTGATCTGAGCTTTCCCTCAGGAGAAACACCAAAGATAATATCAGAATTGGCAAAAGATCCCAATTCAGCCAAAAACGTAACTTTTGACCCAGAGCTCAGTTTCGAACCACATGCATATGTTAGTGGTGTCCTGAGTCGGGGAAGCTAAAAAACCACTCCATTCGCTGATCTGAGCTTTCCCTGAGGAGTTAGACCAAAGCTTATATGAGAATTGGCAAAAGATCCCAATTCAGCCAGAAACGTAACTTTTGACCCAGAGCTCAGTTTCGAACCACATGCATATGTTAGTGGTGTCCTGAGTCGGGGAAGCTAAAAAACCACTCCATTCGTTGATCTGAGCTTTCCCTCAGGAGAAACACCAAAGATAATACCAGAATTGGCAAAAGATCCCAATTCAGCCAGAAACGTAACTTTTGACCCAGAGCTCAGTTTCGAACCACATGCATATGTTAGTGGTGTCCTGAGTCGGGGAAGCTAAAAAACCACTCCATTCGCTGATCTAAGCTTTCCCTGAGGAGTTAGACCAAAGCTTATATCAGAATTGGCAAAAGCGCCCAATTCAGACAGAAACGTAACTTTTGACCAAGAGCTCAGTTTCGAACCACATGCATATGTTAGTGGTGTCCTGAGTCGGGGAAGTTAAAAAACAACTCCATTCGTTGATCTGAGCTTTCCCTCAGGAGAAACACCAAAGATAATATCAGAATTGGCAAAAGATCCCAATTCAGCCAGAAACGTAACTTTTGACCCAGAGCTGAGTTTCGAACCACATGCATATGTTAGTGGTGTCCTGAGTCGGGGAAGCTAAAAAACCACTCCATTCGCTCATCTGAGCTTTCCCTGAGGAGTTAGACCAAAGCTTATATCAGAATTGGCAAAAGAGCCCAATTCAGCCAGAAACGTAACTTTTGACCCAGAGTTCTGTTTCGAACCACATGCATATGTTAGTGGTGTCCTGAGTCGGGGAAGCTAAAAAAACAACTCCATTCGCTGATCTGAGCTTTCCCTGAGGAGATACACCAAACCTTATATCAGAATTGGCAAAAGAGCCCAATTCAGCCAGACACGTAACTTTTGACCCAGAGCTCAGTTTCGAACCACATGGATATGTTAGTGGTGTCCTGAGTCGGGGAAGCTAAAAAACCACTCCATTCGCTGATCTGAGCTTTCCCTGAGGAGTTAGACCAAAGCTTATATCAGAATTGGCAAAAGAGCCCAATTCAGCCAGAAACGTAACTTTTGACCCAGAATTCAGTTTCGAACCACATGCATATGTTAGTGGTGTCCTGAGTCGGGGAAGCTAAAAAACAACTCCATTCGCTGATCTGAGCTTTCCCTGAGGAGATACACAAAAGTGTATATGAGAATTGGCAAAAGATCCCAATTCAGCCAGAAACGTAACTTTTGACCCAGAGCTCAGTTTCGAACCACATGCATATGTTAGTGGTGTCCTGAGTCGGGGAAGCTAAAAAACCACTCCATTCGCTAATCTGAGCTTTCCCTGAGGAGATACACCAAAGCTTATATCAGAATTGGAAAAAGAGCCCAATTCAGCCAGAAACGTAACTTTTGACCCAGAGTTCTGTTTCGAACCACATGCATATGTTAGTGGTTTCCTGAGTCGGGGAAGCTAAAAAACAACTCCATTCGTTGATCTGAGCTTTCCCTCAGGAGAAACACCAAAGATAATATCAGAATTGGCAAAAGATCCCAATTCAGCCAGAAACGTAACTTTTGACCCAGAGCTGAGTTTCGAACCACATGCATATGTTAGTGGTGTCCTGAGTCGGGGAAGCTAAAAAACAACTCCATTCGCTGATCTGAGCTTTCCCTGAGGAGATACACAAAAGTGTATATGAGAATTGGCAAAAGATCCCAATTCAGCCAGAAACGTAACTTTTGACCCAGAGCTCAGTTTCGAACCACATGCATATGTTAGTGGTGTCCTGAGTCGGGGAAGCTAAAAAACCACTCCATTCGCTAATCTGAGCTTTCCCTGAGGAGATACACCAAAGCTTATATCAGAATTGGAAAAAGAGCCCAATTCAGCCAGAAACGTAACTTTTGACCCAGAGCTCAGTTTCGAACCACATGCATATGTTAGTGGTGTCCTGAGTCGGGGAAGCTAAAAAACCACTCCATTCGCTGATCTGAGCTTTCCCTGAGGAGATACACCAAAGCTTATATGAGAATTGGCAAAAGATCCCAATTCAGCCAGAAACGTAACTTTTGACCCAGAGCTCAGTTTCGAACCACATGCATATGTTAGTGGTGTCCTGAGTCGGGGAAGCTAAAAAACCACTCCATTCGTTGATCTGAGCTTTCCCTCAGGAGAAACACCAAAGATAATATCAGAATTGGCAAAAGATCCCAATTCAGCCAGAAACGTAACTTTTGACCCAGAGCTCAGTTTCGAACCACATGCATATGTTAGTGGTTTCCTGAGTCGGGGAAGCTAAAAAACAACTCCATTCGTTGATCTGAGCTTTCCCTCAGGAGAAACACCAAAGATAATATCAGAATTGGCAAAAGATCCCAATTCAGCCAGAAACGTAACTTTTGACCCAGAGCTCAGTTTCGAACCACATGCATATGTTAGTGGTGTCCTGAGTCGGGGAAGCTAAAAAACCACTCCATTCGTTGATCTGAGCTTTCCCTCAGGAGAAACACCAAAGATAATATCAGAATTGGCAAAAGATCCCAATTCAGCCAAAAACGTAACTTTTGACCCAGAGCTCAGTTTCGAACCACATGCATATGTTAGTGGTGTCCTGAGTCGGGGAAGCTAAAAAACCACTCCATTCGCTGATCTGAGCTTTCCCTGAGGAGTTAGACCAAAGCTTATATGAGAATTGGCAAAAGATCCCAATTCAGCCAGAAACGTAACTTTTGACCCAGAGCTCAGTTTCGAACCACATGCATATGTTAGTGGTGTCCTGAGTCGGGGAAGCTAAAAAACCACTCCATTCGTTGATCTGAGCTTTCCCTCAGGAGAAACACCAAAGATAATACCAGAATTGGCAAAAGATCCCAATTCAGCCAGAAACGTAACTTTTGACCCAGAGCTCAGTTTCGAACCACATGCATATGTTAGTGGTGTCCTGAGTCGGGGAAGCTAAAAAACCACTCCATTCGCTGATCTAAGCTTTCCCTGAGGAGTTAGACCAAAGCTTATATCAGAATTGGCAAAAGCGCCCAATTCAGACAGAAACGTAACTTTTGACCAAGAGCTCAGTTTCGAACCACATGCATATGTTAGTGGTGTCCTGAGTCGGGGAAGCTAAAAAACAACTCCATTCGTTGATCTGAGCTTTCCCTCAGGAGAAACACCAAAGATAATATCAGAATTGGCAAAAGATCCCAATTCAGCCAGAAACGTAACTTTTGACCCAGAGCTGAGTTTCGAACCACATGCATATGTTAGTGGTGTCCTGAGTCGGGGAAGCTAAAAAACCACTCCATTCGCTCATCTGAGCTTTCCCTGAGGAGTTAGACCAAAGCTTATATCAGAATTGGCAAAAGAGCCCAATTCAGCCAGAAACGTAACTTTTGACCCAGAGTTCTGTTTCGAACCACATGCATATGTTAGTGGTGTCCTGAGTCGGGGAAGCTAAAAAAACAACTCCATTCGCTGATCTGAGCTTTCCCTGAGGAGATACACCAAACCTTATATCAGAATTGGCAAAAGAGCCCAATTCAGCCAGAAACGTAACTTTTGACCCAGAGCTCAGTTTCGAACCACATGGATATGTTAGTGGTGTCCTGAGTCGGGGAAGCTAAAAAACCACTCCATTCGCTGATCTGAGCTTTCCCTGAGGAGTTAGACCAAAGCTTATATCAGAATTGGCAAAAGAGCCCAATTCAGCCAGAAACGTAACTTTTGACCCAGAATTCAGTTTCGAACCACATGCATATGTTAGTGGTGTCCTGAGTCGGGGAAGCTAAAAAACAACTCCATTCGCTGATCTGAGCTTTCCCTGAGGAGATACACAAAAGTGTATATGAGAATTGGCAAAAGATCCCAATTCAGCCAGAAACGTAACTTTTGACCCAGAGCTCAGTTTCGAACCACATGCATATGTTAGTGGTGTCCTGAGTCGGGGAAGCTAAAAAACCACTCCATTCGCTAATCTGAGCTTTCCCTGAGGAGATACACCAAAGCTTATATCAGAATTGGAAAAAGAGCCCAATTCAGCCAGAAACGTAACTTTTGACCCAGAGTTCTGTTTCGAACCACATGCATATGTTAGTGGTTTCCTGAGTCGGGGAAGCTAAAAAACAACTCCATTCGTTGATCTGAGCTTTCCCTCAGGAGAAACACCAAAGATAATATCAGAATTGGCAAAAGATCCCAATTCAGCCAGAAACGTAACTTTTGACCCAGAGCTGAGTTTCGAACCACATGCATATGTTAGTGGTGTCCTGAGTCGGGGAAGCTAAAAAACAACTCCATTCGCTGATCTGAGCTTTCCCTGAGGAGATACACAAAAGTGTATATGAGAATTGGCAAAAGATCCCAATTCAGCCAGAAACGTAACTTTTGACCCAGAGCTCAGTTTCGAACCACATGCATATGTTAGTGGTGTCCTGAGTCGGGGAAGCTAAAAAACCACTCCATTCGCTAATCTGAGCTTTCCCTGAGGAGATACACCAAAGCTTATATCAGAATTGGAAAAAGAGCCCAATTCAGCCAGAAACGTAACTTTTGACCCAGAGCTCAGTTTCGAACCACATGCATATGTTAGTGGTGTCCTGAGTCGGGGAAGCTAAAAAACCACTCCATTCGCTGATCTGAGCTTTCCCTGAGGAGATACACCAAAGCTTATATGAGAATTGGCAAAAGATCCCAATTCAGCCAGAAACGTAACTTTTGACCCAGAGCTCAGTTTCGAACCACATGCATATGTTAGTGGTGTCCTGAGTCGGGGAAGCTAAAAAACCACTCCATTCGTTGATCTGAGCTTTCCCTCAGGAGAAACACCAAAGATAATATCAGAATTGGCAAAAGATCCCAATTCAGCCAGAAACGTAACTTTTGACCCAGAGCTGAGTTTCGAACCACATGCATATGTTAGTGGTGTCCTGAGTCGGGGAAGCTAAAAAACCACTCCATTCGCTCATCTGAGCTTTCCCTGAGGAGTTAGACCAAAGCTTATATCAGAATTGGCAAAAGAGCCCAATTCAGCCAGAAACGTAACTTTTGACCCAGAGTTCTGTTTCGAACCACATGCATATGTTAGTGGTGTCCTGAGTCGGGGAAGCTAAAAAAACAACTCCATTCGCTGATCTGAGCTTTCCCTGAGGAGATACACCAAACCTTATATCAGAATTGGCAAAAGAGCCCAATTCAGCCAGAAACGTAACTTTTGACCCAGAGCTCAGTTTCGAACCACATGGATATGTTAGTGGTGTCCTGAGTCGGGGAAGCTAAAAAACCACTCCATTCGCTGATCTGAGCTTTCCCTGAGGAGTTAGACCAAAGCTTATATCAGAATTGGCAAAAGAGCCCAATTCAGCCAGAAACGTAACTTTTGACCCAGAATTCAGTTTCGAACCACATGCATATGTTAGTGGTGTCCTGAGTCGGGGAAGCTAAAAAACAACTCCATTCGCTGATCTGAGCTTTCCCTGAGGAGATACACAAAAGTGTATATGAGAATTGGCAAAAGATCCCAATTCAGCCAGAAACGTAACTTTTGACCCAGAGCTCAGTTTCGAACCACATGCATATGTTAGTGGTGTCCTGAGTCGGGGAAGCTAAAAAACCACTCCATTCGCTAATCTGAGCTTTCCCTGAGGAGATACACCAAAGCTTATATCAGAATTGGAAAAAGAGCCCAATTCAGCCAGAAACGTAACTTTTGACCCAGAGTTCTGTTTCGAACCACATGCATATGTTAGTGGTTTCCTGAGTCGGGGAAGCTAAAAAACAACTCCATTCGTTGATCTGAGCTTTCCCTCAGGAGAAACACCAAAGATAATATCAGAATTGGCAAAAGATCCCAATTCAGCCAGAAACGTAACTTTTGACCCAGAGCTGAGTTTCGAACCACATGCATATGTTAGTGGTGTCCTGAGTCGGGGAAGCTAAAAAACAACTCCATTCGCTGATCTGAGCTTTCCCTGAGGAGATACACAAAAGTGTATATGAGAATTGGCAAAAGATCCCAATTCAGCCAGAAACGTAACTTTTGACCCAGAGCTCAGTTTCGAACCACATGCATATGTTAGTGGTGTCCTGAGTCGGGGAAGCTAAAAAACCACTCCATTCGCTAATCTGAGCTTTCCCTGAGGAGATACACCAAAGCTTATATCAGAATTGGAAAAAGAGCCCAATTCAGCCAGAAACGTAACTTTTGACCCAGAGCTCAGTTTCGAACCACATGCATATGTTAGTGGTGTCCTGAGTCGGGGAAGCTAAAAAACCACTCCATTCGCTGATCTGAGCTTTCCCTGAGGAGATACACCAAAGCTTATATGAGAATTGGCAAAAGATCCCAATTCAGCCAGAAACGTAACTTTTGACCCAGAGCTCAGTTTCGAACCACATGCATATGTTAGTGGTGTCCTGAGTCGGGGAAGCTAAAAAACCACTCCATTCGTTGATCTGAGCTTTCCCTCAGGAGAAACACCAAAGATAATATCAGAATTGGCAAAAGATCCCAATTCAGCCAGAAACGTAACTTTTGACCCAGAGCTCAGTTTCGAACCACATGCATATGTTAGTGGTTTCCTGAGTCGGGGAAGCTAAAAAACAACTCCATTCGTTGATCTGAGCTTTCCCTCAGGAGAAACACCAAAGATAATATCAGAATTGGCAAAAGATCCCAATTCAGCCAGAAACGTAACTTTTGACCCAGAGCTGAGTTTCGAACCACATGCATATGTTAGTGGTGTCCTGAGTCGGGGAAGCTAAAAAACCACTCCATTCGCTCATCTGAGCTTTCCCTGAGGAGTTAGACCAAAGCTTATATCAGAATTGGCAAAAGAGCCCAATTCAGCCAGAAACGTAACTTTTGACCCAGAGTTCTGTTTCGAACCACATGCATATGTTAGTGGTGTCCTGAGTCGGGGAAGCTAAAAAACAACTCCATTCGCTGATCTGAGCTTTCCCTGAGGAGATACACCAAACCTTATATCAGAATTGGCAAAAGAGCCCAATTCAGCCAGAAACGTAACTTTTGACCCAGAGCTCAGTTTCGAACCACATGGATATGTTAGTGGTGTCCTGAGTCGGGGAAGCTAAAAAACCACTCCATTCGCTGATCTGAGCTTTCCCTGAGGAGTTAGACCAAAGCTTATATCAGAATTGGCAAAAGAGCCCAATTCAGCCAGAAACGTAACTTTTGACCCAGAGCTCAGTTTCGAACCACATGGATATGTTAGTGGTGTCCTGAGTCGGGGAAGCTAAAAAACAACTCCATTCGCTGATCTGAGCTTTCCCTGAGGAGATACACAAAAGTGTATATGAGAATTGGCAAAAGATCCCAATTCAGCCAGAAACGTAACTTTTGACCCAGAGCTCAGTTTCGAACCACATGCATATGTTAGTGGTGTCCTGAGTCGGGGAAGCTAAAAAACCACTCCATTCGTTGATCTGAGCTTTCCCTCAGGAGAAACACCAAAGATAATATCAGAATTGGCAAAAGATCCCAATTCAGCCAAAAACGTAACTTTTGACCCAGAGCTCAGTTTCGAACCACATGCATATGTTAGTGGTGTCCTGAGTCGGGGAAGCTAAAAAACCACTCCATTCGCTGATCTGAGCTTTCCCTGAGGAGTTAGACCAAAGCTTATATGAGAATTGGCAAAAGATCCCAATTCAGCCAGAAACGTAACTTTTGACCCAGAGCTCAGTTTCGAACCACATGCATATGTTAGTGGTGTCCTGAGTCGGGGAAGCTAAAAAACCACTCCATTCGTTGATCTGAGCTTTCCCTCAGGAGAAACACCAAAGATAATACCAGAATTGGCAAAAGATCCCAATTCAGCCAGAAACGTAACTTTTGACCCAGAGCTCAGTTTCGAACCACATGCATATGTTAGTGGTGTCCTGAGTCGGGGAAGCTAAAAAACCACTCCATTCGCTGATCTAAGCTTTCCCTGAGGAGTTAGACCAAAGCTTATATCAGAATTGGCAAAAGCGCCCAATTCAGACAGAAACGTAACTTTTGACCAAGAGCTCAGTTTCGAACCACATGCATATGTTAGTGGTGTCCTGAGTCGGGGAAGCTAAAAAACAACTCCATTCGTTGATCTGAGCTTTCCCTCAGGAGAAACACCAAAGATAATATCAGAATTGGCAAAAGATCCCAATTCAGCCAGAAACGTAACTTTTGACCCAGAGCTGAGTTTCGAACCACATGCATATGTTAGTGGTGTCCTGAGTCGGGGAAGCTAAAAAACCACTCCATTCGCTGATCTGAGCTTTCCCTGAGGAGTTAGACCAAAGCTTATATGAGAATTGGCAAAAGATCCCAATTCAGCCAGAAACGTAACTTTTGACCCAGAGCTCAGTTTCGAACCACATGCATATGTTAGTGGTGTCCTGAGTCGGGGAAGCTAAAAAACCACTCCATTCGTTGATCTGAGCTTTCCCTCAGGAGAAACACCAAAGATAATACCAGAATTGGCAAAAGATCCCAATTCAGCCAGAAACGTAACTTTTGACCCAGAGCTCAGTTTCGAACCACATGCATATGTTAGTGGTGTCCTGAGTCGGGGAAGCTAAAAAACCACTCCATTCGCTGATCTAAGCTTTCCCTGAGGAGTTAGACCAAAGCTTATATCAGAATTGGCAAAAGCGCCCAATTCAGACAGAAACGTAACTTTTGACCAAGAGCTCAGTTTCGAACCACATGCATATGTTAGTGGTGTCCTGAGTCGGGGAAGCTAAAAAACAACTCCATTCGTTGATCTGAGCTTTCCCTCAGGAGAAACACCAAAGATAATATCAGAATTGGCAAAAGATCCCAATTCAGCCAGAAACGTAACTTTTGACCCAGAGCTGAGTTTCGAACCACATGCATATGTTAGTGGTGTCCTGAGTCGGGGAAGCTAAAAAACCACTCCATTCGCTCATCTGAGCTTTCCCTGAGGAGTTAGACCAAAGCTTATATCAGAATTGGCAAAAGAGCCCAATTCAGCCAGAAACGTAACTTTTGACCCAGAGTTCTGTTTCGAACCACATGCATATGTTAGTGGTGTCCTGAGTCGGGGAAGCTAAAAAAACAACTCCATTCGCTGATCTGAGCTTTCCCTGAGGAGATACACCAAACCTTATATCAGAATTGGCAAAAGAGCCCAATTCAGCCAGAAACGTAACTTTTGACCCAGAGCTCAGTTTCGAACCACATGGATATGTTAGTGGTGTCCTGAGTCGGGGAAGCTAAAAAACCACTCCATTCGCTGATCTGAGCTTTCCCTGAGGAGTTAGACCAAAGCTTATATCAGAATTGGCAAAAGAGCCCAATTCAGCCAGAAACGTAACTTTTGACCCAGAATTCAGTTTCGAACCACATGCATATGTTAGTGGTGTCCTGAGTCGGGGAAGCTAAAAAACAACTCCATTCGCTGATCTGAGCTTTCCCTGAGGAGATACACAAAAGTGTATATGAGAATTGGCAAAAGATCCCAATTCAGCCAGAAACGTAACTTTTGACCCAGAGCTCAGTTTCGAACCACATGCATATGTTAGTGGTGTCCTGAGTCGGGGAAGCTAAAAAACCACTCCATTCGCTAATCTGAGCTTTCCCTGAGGAGATACACCAAAGCTTATATCAGAATTGGAAAAAGAGCCCAATTCAGCCAGAAACGTAACTTTTGACCCAGAGTTCTGTTTCGAACCACATGCATATGTTAGTGGTTTCCTGAGTCGGGGAAGCTAAAAAACAACTCCATTCGTTGATCTGAGCTTTCCCTCAGGAGAAACACCAAAGATAATATCAGAATTGGCAAAAGATCCCAATTCAGCCAGAAACGTAACTTTTGACCCAGAGCTGAGTTTCGAACCACATGCATATGTTAGTGGTGTCCTGAGTCGGGGAAGCTAAAAAACAACTCCATTCGCTGATCTGAGCTTTCCCTGAGGAGATACACAAAAGTGTATATGAGAATTGGCAAAAGATCCCAATTCAGCCAGAAACGTAACTTTTGACCCAGAGCTCAGTTTCGAACCACATGCATATGTTAGTGGTGTCCTGAGTCGGGGAAGCTAAAAAACCACTCCATTCGCTAATCTGAGCTTTCCCTGAGGAGATACACCAAAGCTTATATCAGAATTGGAAAAAGAGCCCAATTCAGCCAGAAACGTAACTTTTGACCCAGAGCTCAGTTTCGAACCACATGCATATGTTAGTGGTGTCCTGAGTCGGGGAAGCTAAAAAACCACTCCATTCGCTGATCTGAGCTTTCCCTGAGGAGATACACCAAAGCTTATATGAGAATTGGCAAAAGATCCCAATTCAGCCAGAAACGTAACTTTTGACCCAGAGCTCAGTTTCGAACCACATGCATATGTTAGTGGTGTCCTGAGTCGGGGAAGCTAAAAAACCACTCCATTCGTTGATCTGAGCTTTCCCTCAGGAGAAACACCAAAGATAATATCAGAATTGGCAAAAGATCCCAATTCAGCCAGAAACGTAACTTTTGACCCAGAGCTCAGTTTCGAACCACATGCATATGTTAGTGGTTTCCTGAGTCGGGGAAGCTAAAAAACAACTCCATTCGTTGATCTGAGCTTTCCCTCAGGAGAAACACCAAAGATAATATCAGAATTGGCAAAAGATCCCAATTCAGCCAGAAACGTAACTTTTGACCCAGAGCTGAGTTTCGAACCACATGCATATGTTAGTGGTGTCCTGAGTCGGGGAAGCTAAAAAACCACTCCATTCGCTCATCTGAGCTTTCCCTGAGGAGTTAGACCAAAGCTTATATCAGAATTGGCAAAAGAGCCCAATTCAGCCAGAAACGTAACTTTTGACCCAGAGTTCTGTTTCGAACCACATGCATATGTTAGTGGTGTCCTGAGTCGGGGAAGCTAAAAAACAACTCCATTCGCTGATCTGAGCTTTCCCTGAGGAGATACACCAAACCTTATATCAGAATTGGCAAAAGAGCCCAATTCAGCCAGAAACGTAACTTTTGACCCAGAGCTCAGTTTCGAACCACATGGATATGTTAGTGGTGTCCTGAGTCGGGGAAGCTAAAAAACCACTCCATTCGCTGATCTGAGCTTTCCCTGAGGAGTTAGACCAAAGCTTATATCAGAATTGGCAAAAGAGCCCAATTCAGCCAGAAACGTAACTTTTGACCCAGAGCTCAGTTTCGAACCACATGGATATGTTAGTGGTGTCCTGAGTCGGGGAAGCTAAAAAACAACTCCATTCGCTGATCTGAGCTTTCCCTGAGGAGATACACAAAAGTGTATATGAGAATTGGCAAAAGATCCCAATTCAGCCAGAAACGTAACTTTTGACCCAGAGCTCAGTTTCGAACCACATGCATATGTTAGTGGTGTCCTGAGTCGGGGAAGCTAAAAAACCACTCCATTCGCTAATCTGAGCTTTCCCTGAGGAGATACACCAAAGCTTATATCAGAATTGGAAAAAGAGCCCAATTCAGCCAGAAACGTAACTTTTGACCCAGAGTTCTGTTTCGAACCACATGCATATGTTAGTGGTTTCCTGAGTCGGGGAAGCTAAAAAACAACTCCATTCGTTGATCTGAGCTTTCCCTCAGGAGAAACACCAAAGATAATATCAGAATTGGGAAAAGATCCCAATTCAGCCAGAAACGTAACTTTTGACCCAGAGCTGAGTTTCGAACCACATGCATATGTTAGTGGTGTCCTGAGTCGGGGAAGCTAAAAAACCACTCCATTCGCTGATCTGAGCTTTCCCTGAGGAGTTAGACCAAAGCTTATATCAGAATTGGCAAAAGAGCCCAATTCAGCCAGAAACGTAACTTTTGACCCAGAGCTCAGTTTCGAACCACATGCATATGTTAGTGGTGTCCTGAGTCGGGGAAAATAAAAAACAACTCCATTCGCTGATCTGAGCTTTCCCTGAGGAGATACACAAAAGTGTATATGAGAATTGGCAAAAGATCCCAATTCAGCCAGAAACGTAACTTTTGACCCAGAGCTCAGTTTCGAACCACATGCATATGTTAGTGGTGTCCTGAGTCGGGGAAGCTAAAAAACCACTCCATTCGCTAATCTGAGCTTTCCCTGAGGAGATACACCAAAGCTTATATCAGAATTGGAAAAAGAGCCCAATTCAGCCAGAAACGTAACTTTTGACCCAGAGCTCAGTTTCGAACCACATGCATATGTTAGTGGTGTCCTGAGTCGGGGAAGCTAAAAAACCACTCCATTCGTTGATCTGAGCTTTCCCTCAGGAGAAACACCAAAGATAATATCAGAATTGGCAAAAGATCCCAATTCAGCCAGAAACGTAACTTTTGACCCAGAGCTCAGTTTCGAACCACATGCATATGTTAGTGGTTTCCTGAGTCGGGGAAGCTAAAAAACAACTCCATTCGTTGATCTGAGCTTTCCCTCAGGAGAAACACCAAAGATAATATCAGAATTGGCAAAAGATCCCAATTCAGCCAAAAACGTAACTTTTGACCCAGAGCTGAGTTTCGAACCACATGCATATGTTAGTGGTGTCCTGAGTCGGGGAAGCTAAAAAACCACTCCATTCGCTGATTTGAGCTTTCCCTGAGGAGTTAGACCAAAGCTTATAATAGAATTGGCAAAAGAGCCCAATTCAGCCAGAAACGTAACTTTTGACCCAGAGCTCAGTTTCGAACCACATGCATATGTTAGTGGTGTCCTGAGTCGGGGAAGCTAAAAAACCACTCCATTCGCTGATCTGAGCTTTCCCTGAGGAGTTAGACCAAAGCTTATATCAGAATTGGCAAAAGAGCCCAATTCAGCCAGAAACGTAACTTTTGACCCAGAGTTCTGTTTCGAACCACATGTATATGTTAGTGGTGTCCTGAGTCGGGGAAGCTAAAAAACCACTCCATTCGCTGATCTGAGCTTTCCCTGAGGAGATACACCAAACCTTATATCAGAATTGGCAAAAGAGCCCAATTCAGCCAGAAACGTAACTTTTGACCCAGAGCTCAGTTTCGAACCACATGCATATGTTAGTGGTGTCCTGAGTCGGGGAAGCTAAAAAACAACTCCATTCGTTGATCTGAGCTTTCCCTCAGGAGAAACACCAAAGATAATATTAGAATTGGCAAAAGATCCCAATTCAGCCAGAAACGTAACTTTTGACCCAGAGCTGAGTTTCGAACCACATGCATATGTTAGTGGTGTCCTGAGTCGGGGAAGCTAAAAAACCACTCCATTCGCTGATCTGAGCTTTCCCTGAGGAGTTAGACCAAAGCTTATATCAGAATTGGAAAAAGAGCCCAATTCAGCCAGAAACGTAACTTTTGACCCAGAGCTCAGTTTTGAACCACATGCATATGTTAGTGGTGTCCTGAGTCGGGGAAGCTAAAAAACAACTCCATTCGTTGATCTGAGCTTTCCCTCAGGAGAAACACCAAAGATAATATCAGAATTGGCAAAAGATCCCAATTCAGCCAAAAACGTAACTTTTGACCCAGAGCTCAGTTTCGAACCACATGCATATGTTAGTGGTGTCCTGAGTCGGGGAAGCTAAAAAACCACTCCATTCGCTGATCTGAGCTTTCCCTGAGGAGTTAGACCAAAGCTTATATCAGAATTGGCAAAAGAGCCCAATTCAGCCAGAAACGTAACTTTTGACCCAGAGTTCTGTTTCGAACCACATGCATATGTTAGTGGTGTCCTGAGTCGGGGAAGCTAAAAAACCACTCCATTCGCTGATCTGAGCTTTCCCTGAGGAGTTAGACCAAAGCTTATATCAGAATTGGCAAAAGATCCCAATTCAGCCAGAAACGTAACTTTTGACCCAGAGCTCAGTTTCGAACCACATGCATATGTTAGTGGTGTCCTGAGTCGGGGAAGCTAAAAAACCACTCCATTCGCTGATCTGAGCTTTCCCTGAGGAGATACACCAAACCTTATATCAGAATTGGCAAAAGAGCCCAATTCAGCCAGAAACGTAACTTTTGACCCAGAGCTCAGTTTCGAACCACATGCATATGTTAGTGGTGTCCTGAGTCGGGGAAGCTAAAAAACAACTCCATTCGTTGATCTGAGCTTTCCCTCAGGAGAAACACCAAAGATAATATCAGAATTGGCAAAAGATCCCAATTCAGCCAGAAACGTAACTTTTGACCCAGAGCTGAGTTTCGAACCACATGCATATGTTAGTGGTGTCCTGAGTCGGGGAAGCTAAAAAACCACTCCATTCGCTGATCTGAGCTTTCCCTGAGGAGTTAGACCAAAGCTTATATCAGAATTGGAAAAAGAGCCCAATTCAGCCAGAAACGTAACTTTTGACCCAGAGCTCAGTTTCAAACCACATGCATATGTTAGTGGTGTCCTGAGTCGGGGAAGCTAAAAAACAACTCCATTCGCTGATCTGAGCTTTCCCTGAGGAGATACACCAAACCTTATATCAGAATTGGAAAAAGAGCCCAATTCAGCCAGAAACGTAACTTTTGACCCAGAGCTCAGTTTCAAACCACATGCATATGTTAGTGGTGTCCTGAGTCGGGGAAGCTAAAAAACCACTCCATTCGCTGATCTGAGCTTTCCCTGAGGAGATACACCAAAGCTTATATGAGAATTGGCAAAAGATCCCAATTCAGCCAGAAACGTAACTTTTGACCCAGAGCTCAGTTTCGAACCACATGCATATGTTAGTGGTGTCCTGAGTCGGGGAAGCTAAAAAACCACTCCATTCGTTGATCTGAGCTTTCCCTCAGGAGAAACACCAAAGATAATATCAGAATTGGCAAAAGATCCCAATTCAGCCAGAAACGTAACTTTTGACCCAGAGCTCAGTTTTGAACCACATGCATATGTTAGTGGTGTCCTGAGTCGGGGAAGCTAAAAAACCACTCCATTCGCTGATCTGAGCTTTCCCTGAGGAGTTAGACCAAAGCTTATATCAGAATTGGAAAAAGAGCCCAATTCAGCCAGAAACGTAACTTTTGACCCAGAGCTCAGTTTTGAACCACATGCATATGTTAGTGGTGTCCTGAGTCGGGGAAGCTAAAAAACCACTCCATTCGCTCATCTGAGCTTTCCCTGAGGAGTTAGACCAAAGCTTATATCAGAATTGGAAAAAGAGCCCAATTCAGCCAGAAACGTAACTTTTGACCCAGAGTTCAGTTTCGAACCACATGCATATGTTAGTGGTGTCCTGAGTCGGGGAAGCTAAAAAACCACTCCATTCGCTGATCTGAGCTTTCCCTGAGGAGATACACCAAAGCTTATATGAGAATTGGCGAAAGATGCCAATTCAGCCAGAAAGGTAACTTTTGACCCAGAGCTCAGTTTCGAACCACATGCATATGTTAGTGGTTTCCTGAGTCGGGGAAGCTAAAAAACAACTCCATTCGTTGATCTGAGCTTTCCCTCAGGAGAAACACCAAAGATAATATCAGAATTGGCAAAAGATCCCAATTCAGCCAGAAACGTAACTTTTGACCCAGAGCTGAGTTTCGAACCACATGCATATGTTAGTGGTGTCCTGAGTCGGGGAAGCTAAAAAACCACTCCATTCGCTGATTTGAGCTTTCCCTGAGGAGTTAGACCAAAGCTTATAATAGAATTGGCAAAAGAGCCCAATTCAGCCAGAAACGTAACTTTTGACCCAGAGCTCAGTTTCGAACCACATGCATATGTTAGTGGTGTCCTGAGTCGGGGAAGCTAAAAAACCACTCCATTCGCTGATCTGAGCTTTCCCTGAGGAGTTAGACCAAAGCTTATATCAGAATTGGCAAAAGAGCCCAATTCAGCCAGAAACGTAACTTTTGACCCAGAGTTCTGTTTCGAACCACATGCATATGTTAGTGGTGTCCTGAGTCGGGGAAGCTAAAAAACCACTCCATTCGCTGATCTGAGCTTTCCCTGAGGAGATACACCAAACCTTATATCAGAATTGGCAAAAGAGCCCAATTCAGCCAGAAACGTAACTTTTGACCCAGAGCTCAGTTTCGAACCACATGCATATGTTAGTGATGTCCTGAGTCGGGGAAGCTAAAAAACAACTCCATTCGTTGATCTGAGCTTTCCCTCAGGAGAAACACCAAAGATAATATCAGAATTGGCAAAAGATCCCAATTCAGCCAGAAACGTAACTTTTGACCCAGAGCTGAGTTTCGAACCACATGCATATGTTAGTGGTGTCCTGAGTCGGGGAAGCTAAAAAACCACTCCATTCGCTGATCTGAGCTTTCCCTGAGGAGTTAGACCAAAGCTTATATCAGAATTGGCAAAAGAGCTCAATTCAGCCAGAAACGTAACTTTTGACCCAGAGTTCTGTTTCGAACCACATGTATATGTTAGTGGTGTCCTGAGTCGGGGAAGCTAAAAAACCACTCCATTCGCTGATCTGAGCTTTCCCTGAGGAGATACACCAAACCTTATATCAGAATTGGCAAAAGAGCCCAATTCAGCCAGAAACGTAACTTTTGACCCAGAGCTCAGTTTCGAACCACATGCATATGTTAGTGGTGTCCTGAGTCGGGGAAGCTAAAAAACAACTCCATTCGTTGATCTGAGCTTTCCCTCAGGAGAAACACCAAAGATAATATCAGAATTGGCAAAAGATCCCAATTCAGCCAGAAACGTAACTTTTGACCCAGAGCTGAGTTTCGAACCACATGCATATGTTAGTGGTGTCCTGAGTCGGGGAAGCTAAAAAACCACTCCATTCGCTGATCTGAGCTTTCCCTGAGGAGTTAGACCAAAGCTTATATCAGAATTGGAAAAAGAGCCCAATTCAGCCAGAAACGTAACTTTTGACCCAGAGCTCAGTTTTGAACCACATGCATATGTTAGTGGTGTCCTGAGTCGGGGAAGCTAAAAAACAACTCCATTCGTTGATCTGAGCTTTCCCTCAGGAGAAACACCAAAGATAATATCAGAATTGGCAAAAGATCCCAATTCAGCCAAAAACGTAACTTTTGACCCAGAGCTCAGTTTCGAACCACATGCATATGTTAGTGGTGTCCTGAGTCGGGGAAGCTAAAAAACCACTCCATTCGCTGATCTGAGCTTTCCCTGAGGAGTTAGACCAAAGCTTATATCAGAATTGGCAAAAGAGCCCAATTCAGCCAGAAACGTAACTTTTGACCCAGAGTTCTGTTTCGAACCACATGCATATGTTAGTGGTGTCCTGAGTCGGGGAAGCTAAAAAACCACTCCATTCGCTGATCTGAGCTTTCCCTGAGGAGTTAGACCAAAGCTTATATCAGAATTGGCAAAAGATCCCAATTCACCCAGAAACGTAACTTTTGACCCAGAGCTCAGTTTCGAACCACATGCATATGTTAGTGGTGTCCTGAGTCGGGGAAGCTAAAAAACCACTCCATTCGCTGATCTGAGCTTTCCCTGAGGAGATACACCAAATCTTATATCAGAATTGGCAAAAGAGCCCAATTCAGCCAGAAACGTAACTTTTGACCCAGAGCTCAGTTTCGAACCACATGCATATGTTAGTGGTGTCCTGAGTCGGGGAAGCTAAAAAACAACTCCATTCGTTGATCTGAGCTTTCCCTCAGGAGAAACACCAAAGATAATATCAGAATTGGCAAAAGATCCCAATTCAGCCAGAAACGTAACTTTTGACCCAGAGCTGAGTTTCGAACCACATGCATATGTTAGTGGTGTCCTGAGTCGGGGAAGCTAAAAAACCACTCCATTCGCTGATCTGAGCTTTCCCTGAGGAGTTGGACCAAAGCTTATATCAGAATTGGAAAAAGAGCCCAATTCAGCCAGAAACGTAACTTTTGACCCAGAGCTCAGTTTTGAACCACATGCATATGTTAGTGGTGTCCTGAGTCGGGGAAGCTAAAAAACAACTCCATTCGTTGATCTGAGCTTTCCCTCAGGAGAAACACCAAAGATAATATCAGAATTGGCAAAAGATCCCAATTCAGCCAAAAACGTAACTTTTGACCCAGAGCTCAGTTTCGAACCACATGCATATGTTAGTGGTGTCCTGAGTCGGGGAAGCTAAAAAACCACTCCATTCGCTGATCTGAGCTTTCCCTGAGGAGTTAGACCAAAGCTTATATCAGAATTGGCAAAAGAGCCCAATTCAGCCAGAAACGTAACTTTTGACCCAGAGTTCTGTTTCGAACCACATGCATATGTTAGTGGTGTCCTGAGTCGGGGAAGCTAAAAAACCACTCCATTCGCTGATCTGAGCTTTCCCTGAGGAGTTAGACCAAAGCTTATATCAGAATTGGCAAAAGATCCCAATTCACCCAGAAACGTAACTTTTGACCCAGAGCTCAGTTTCGAACCACATGCATATGTTAGTGGTGTCCTGAGTCGGGGAAGCTAAAAAACCACTCCATTCGCTGATCTGAGCTTTCCCTGAGGAGATACACCAAATCTTATATCAGAATTGGCAAAAGAGCCCAATTCAGCCAGAAACGTAACTTTTGACCCAGAGCTCAGTTTCGAACCACATGCATATGTTAGTGGTGTCCTGAGTCGGGGAAGCTAAAAAACAACTCCATTCGTTGATCTGAGCTTTCCCTCAGGAGAAACACCAAAGATAATATCAGAATTGGCAAAAGATCCCAATTCAGCCAGAAACGTAACTTTTGACCCAGAGCTGAGTTTCGAACCACATGCATATGTTAGTGGTGTCCTGAGTCGGGGAAGCTAAAAAACCACTCCATTCGCTGATCTGAGCTTTCCCTGAGGAGTTAGACCAAAGCTTATATCAGAATTGGAAAAAGAGCCCAATTCAGCCAGAAACGTAACTTTTGACCCAGAGCTCAGTTTCAAACCACATGCATATGTTAGTGGTGTCCTGAGTCGGGGAAGCTAAAAAACAACTCCATTCGCTGATCTGAGCTTTCCCTGAGGAGATACACCAAACCTTATATCAGAATTGGAAAAAGAGCCCAATTCAGCCAGAAACGTAACTTTTGAACCAGAGCTCAGTTTCAAACCACATGCATATGTTAGTGGTGTCCTGAGTCGGGGAAGCTAAAAAACCACTCCATTCGCTGATCTGAGCTTTCCCTGAGGAGATACACCAAAGCTTATATGAGAATTGGCAAAAGATCCCAATTCAGCCAGAAACGTAACTTTTGACCCAGAGCTCAGTTTCGAACCACATGCATATGTTAGTGGTGTCCTGAGTCGGGGAAGCTAAAAAACCACTCCATTCGTTGATCTGAGCTTTCCCTCAGGAGAAACACCAAAGATAATATCAGAATTGGCAAAAGATCCCAATTCAGCCAGAAACGTAACTTTTGACCCAGAGCTCAGTTTTGAACCACATGCATATGTTAGTGGTGTCCTGAGTCGGGGAAGCTAAAAAACCACTCCATTCGCTGATCTGAGCTTTCCCTGAGGAGTTAGACCAAAGCTTATATCAGAATTGGAAAAAGAGCCCAATTCAGCCAGAAACGTAACTTTTGACCCAGAGCTCAG
This sequence comes from Natrix helvetica, assembly GCF_964273705.1. Taxonomy (NCBI): domain Eukaryota; kingdom Metazoa; phylum Chordata; class Lepidosauria; order Squamata; family Natricidae; genus Natrix; species Natrix helvetica. Next base: position 55,216,780 of record NC_138553.1, read on the forward strand.
TTTTGAACCACATGCATATGTTAGTGGTGTCCTGAGTCGGGGAAGCTAAAAAACCACTCCATTCGCTGATCTGAGCTTTCCCTGAGGAGTTAGACCAAAGCTTATATCAGAATTGGAAAAAGAGCCCAATTCAGCCAGAAACGTAACTTTTGACCCAGAGTTCAGTTTCGAACCACATGCATATGTTAGTGGTGTCCTGAGTCGGGGAAGCTAAAAAACCACTCCATTCGCTGATCTGAGCTTTCCCTGAGGAGATACACCAAAGCTTATATGAGAATTGGCGAAAGATGCCAATTCAGCCAGAAAGGTAACTTTTGACCCAGAGCTCAGTTTCGAACCACATGCATATGTTAGTGGTGTCCTGAGTCGGGGAAGCTAAAAAACCACTCCATTCGCTGATCTGAGCTTTCCCTGAGGAGATACACCAAAGCTTATATGAGAATTGGCGAAAGATGCCAATTCAGCCAGAAAGGTAACTTTTGACCCAGAGCTCAGTTTCGAACCACATGCATATGTTAGTGGTTTCCTGAGTCGGGGAAGCTAAAAAACAACTCCATTCGTTGATCTGAGCTTTCCCTCAGGAGAAACACCAAAGATAATATCAGAATTGGCGAAAGATGCCAATTCAGCCAGAAAGGTAACTTTTGACCCAGAGCTCAGTTTCGAACCACATGCATATGTTAGTGGTTTCCTGAGTCGGGGAAGCTAAAAAACAACTCCATTCGTTGATCTGAGCTTTCCCTCAGGAGAAACACCAAAGATAATATCAGAATTGGCAAAAGATCCCAATTCAGCCAGAAACGTAACTTTTGACCCAGAGCTGAGTTTCGAACCACATGCATATGTTAGTGGTGTCCTGAGTCGGGGAAGCTAAAAAACCACTCCATTCGCTGATTTGAGCTTTCCCTGAGGAGTTAGACCAAAGCTTATAATAGAATTGGCAAAAGAGCCCAATTCAGCCAGAAACGTAACTTTTGACCCAGAGCTCAGTTTCGAACCACATGCATATGTTAGTGGTGTCCTGAGTCGGGGAAGCTAAAAAACCACTCCATTCGCTGATCTGAGCTTTCCCTGAGGAGTTAGACCAAAGCTTATATCAGAATTGGCAAAAGAGCCCAATTCAGCCAGAAACGTAACTTTTGACCCAGAGTTCTGTTTCGAACCACATGCATATGTTAGTGGTGTCCTGAGTCGGGGAAGCTAAAAAACCACTCCATTCGCTGATCTGAGCTTTCCCTGAGGAGATACACCAAACCTTATATCAGAATTGGCAAAAGAGCCCAATTCAGCCAGAAACGTAACTTTTGACCCAGAGCTCAGTTTCGAACCACATGCATATGTTAGTGATGTCCTGAGTCGGGGAAGCTAAAAAACAACTCCATTCGTTGATCTGAGCTTTCCCTCAGGAGAAACACCAAAGATAATATCAGAATTGGCAAAAGATCCCAATTCAGCCAGAAACGTAACTTTTGACCCAGAGCTGAGTTTCGAACCACATGCATATGTTAGTGGTGTCCTGAGTCGGGGAAGCTAAAAAACCACTCCATTCGCTGATCTGAGCTTTCCCTGAGGAGTTAGACCAAAGCTTATATCAGAATTGGAAAAAGAGCCCAATTCAGCCAGAAACGTAACTTTTGACCCAGAGCTCAGTTTTGAACCACATGCATATGTTAGTGGTGTCCTGAGTCGGGGAAGCTAAAAAACAACTCCATTCGTTGATCTGAGCTTTCCCTCAGGAGAAACACCAAAGATAATATCAGAATTGGCAAAAGATCCCAATTCAGCCAAAAACGTAACTTTTGACCCAGAGCTCAGTTTCGAACCACATGCATATGTTAGTGGTGTCCTGAGTCGGGGAAGCTAAAAAACCACTCCATTCGCTGATCTGAGCTTTCCCTGAGGAGTTAGACCAAAGCTTATATCAGAATTGGCAAAAGAGCCCAATTCAGCCAGAAACGTAACTTTTGACCCAGAGTTCTGTTTCGAACCACATGCATATGTTAGTGGTGTCCTGAGTCGGGGAAGCTAAAAAACCACTCCATTCGCTGATCTGAGCTTTCCCTGAGGAGTTAGACCAAAGCTTATATCAGAATTGGCAAAAGATCCCAATTCAGCCAGAAACGTAACTTTTGACCCAGAGCTCAGTTTCGAACCACATGCATATGTTAGTGGTGTCCTGAGTCGGGGAAGCTAAAAAACCACTCCATTCGCTGATCTGAGCTTTCCCTGAGGAGATACACCAAACCTTATATCAGAATTGGCAAAAGAGCCCAATTCAGCCAGAAACGTAACTTTTGACCCAGAGCTCAGTTTCGAACCACATGCATATGTTAGTGGTGTCCTGAGTCGGGGAAGCTAAAAAACAACTCCATTCGTTGATCTGAGCTTTCCCTCAGGAGAAACACCAAAGATAATATCAGAATTGGCAAAAGATCCCAATTCAGCCAGAAACGTAACTTTTGACCCAGAGCTGAGTTTCGAACCACATGCATATGTTAGTGGTGTCCTGAGTCGGGGAAGCTAAAAAACCACTCCATTCGCTGATCTGAGCTTTCCCTGAGGAGTTAGACCAAAGCTTATATCAGAATTGGAAAAAGAGCCCAATTCAGCCAGAAACGTAACTTTTGACCCAGAGCTCAGTTTCAAACCACATGCATATGTTAGTGGTGTCCTGAGTCGGGGAAGCTAAAAAACAACTCCATTCGCTGATCTGAGCTTTCCCTGAGGAGATACACCAAACCTTATATCAGAATTGGAAAAAGAGCCCAATTCAGCCAGAAACGTAACTTTTGACCCAGAGCTCAGTTTCAAACCACATGCATATGTTAGTGGTGTCCTGAGTCGGGGAAGCTAAAAAACCACTCCATTCGCTGATCTGAGCTTTCCCTGAGGAGATACACCAAAGCTTATATGAGAATTGGCAAAAGATCCCAATTCAGCCAGAAACGTAACTTTTGACCCAGAGCTCAGTTTCGAACCACATGCATATGTTAGTGGTGTCCTGAGTCGGGGAAGCTAAAAAACCACTCCATTCGTTGATCTGAGCTTTCCCTCAGGAGAAACACCAAAGATAATATCAGAATTGGCAAAAGATCCCAATTCAGCCAGAAACGTAACTTTTGACCCAGAGCTCAGTTTTGAACCACATGCATATGTTAGTGGTGTCCTGAGTCGGGGAAGCTAAAAAACCACTCCATTCGCTGATCTGAGCTTTCCCTGAGGAGTTAGACCAAAGCTTATATCAGAATTGGAAAAAGAGCCCAATTCAGCCAGAAACGTAACTTTTGACCCAGAGCTCAGTTTTGAACCACATGCATATGTTAGTGGTGTCCTGAGTCGGGGAAGCTAAAAAACCACTCCATTCGCTGATCTGAGCTTTCCCTGAGGAGATACACCAAAGCTTATATCAGAATTGGCAAAAGATTCCAATTCAGCCAGAAACGTAACTTTTGACCCAGAGCTCAGTTTCGAACCACATGCATATGTTAGTGGTGTCCTTAGTCGGGGAAGCTAAAAAACAACTCCATTCGTTGATCTGAGCTTCCCCTGAGGAGATATACCAAAGATAAAATCAGAATTGGCAAAAGATCCCAATTCAGCCAGAAACGTAACTTTTGACCCAGAGCTCAGTTTCGAACCACATGCATATGTTAGTGGTGTCCTGAGTCAGGGAAGCTAAAAAACAACTCCATTCGTTGATCTGAGCTTTCCCTCAGGAGAAACACCAAAGATAATATCAGAATTGGCAAAAGATCCCAATTCAGCCAGAAACGTAACTTTTGACCCAGAGCTCAATTTCGAACCACATGCATATGTTAGTGGTGTCCTGAGTCGGGAAAGCTAAAAAACCACTCCATTCGCTGATCTGAGCTTTCCCTGAGGAGTTAGACCAAAGCTTATATCAGAATTGGCAAAAGAGCCCAATTCAGCCAGAAACGTAACTTTTGACCCAGAGCTCAGTTTCGAACCACATGCATATGTTAGTGGTGTCCTGAGTCGGGGAAGCTAAAAAACAACTCCATTCGCTGATCTGAGCATTCCCTGAGGAGATACACCAAAGCTTATATCAGAATTGGCAAAAAATCCCAATTCAGCCAGAAACGTAACTTTTGACCCAGAGCTCAGTTTCGAATCACATGCATATGTTAGTGGTGTCCTGAGTCGGGGAAGCTAAAAAACAACTCCATTCGCTGATCTGAGCTTTCCCTGAGAGATACACCAAAGCTTATATCAGAATTGGCAAAAGATCCCAATTCAGCCAGAAACGTAACTTTTGACCCAGAGCTCAGTTTCGAACCACATGCATATGTTAGTGGTGTCCTTAGTCGGGGAAGCTAAAAAACAACTCCATTCGTTGATCTGAGCTTTCCCTCAGGAGAAACACCAAAGATAATATCAGAATTGGCAAAAGATCCCAATTCAGCCAGAAACGTAACTTTTGACCTAGAGCTCAGTTTCGAACCACATGGATATGTTAGTGGTGTCCTGAGTCGGGGAAGCTAAAAAACCACTCCATTCGCTGATCTGAGCTTTCCCTGAGGAGTTAGACCAAAGCTTATATCAGAATTGGCAAAAGAGCCCAATTCAGCCAGAAACGTAACTTTTGACCCAGAGCTCAGTTTCGAACCACATGCATATGTTAGTGGTGTCCTGAGTCGGGGAAGCTAAAAAACAACTCCATTCGCTGATCTGAGCATTCCCTGAGGAGATACACCAAAGCTTATATCAGAATTGGCAAAAAATCCCAATTCAGCCAGAAACGTAACTTTTGACCCAGAGCTCAGTTTCGAATCACATGCATATGTTAGTGGTGTCCTGAGTCGGGGAAGCTAAAAAACAACTCCATTCGCTGATCTGAGCTTTCCCTGAGAGATACACCAAAGCTTATATCAGAATTGGCAAAAGATCCCAATTCAGCCAGAAACGTAACTTTTGACCCAGAGCTCAGTTTCGAACCACATGCATATGTTAGTGGTGTCCTTAGTCGGGGAAGCTAAAAAACAACTCCATTCGTTGATCTGAGCTTTCCCTCAGGAGAAACACCAAAGATAATATCAGAATTGGCAAAAGATCCCAATTCAGCCAGAAACGTAACTTTTGACCTAGAGCTCAGTTTCGAACCACATGGATATGTTAGTGGTGTCCTGAGTCGGGGAAGCTAAAAAACAACTCCATTCGTTGATCTGAGCTTTCCCTCAGGAGAAACACCAAAGATAATATCAGAATTGGCAAAAGATCCCAATTCAGCCAGAAACGTAACTTTTGACCCAGAGCTCAGTTTCGAACCACATGCATATGTTAGTGGTGTCCTGAGTCGGGGAAGCTAAAAAACCACTCCATTCGCTGATCTGAGCTTTCCCTGAGGAGTTAGACCAAAGCTTATATCAGAATTGGCAAAAGAGCCCAATTCAGCCAGAAACGTAACTTTTGACCCAGAGCTCAGTTTCGAACCACATGCATATGTTAGTGGTGTCCTGAGTCGGGGAAGCTAAAAAACAACTCCATTCGCTGATCTGAGCATTCCCTGAGGAGATACACCAAAGCTTATATCAGAATTGGCAAAAAATCCCAATTCAGCCAGAAACGTAACTTTTGACCCAGAGCTCAGTTTCGAACCACATGCATATGTTAGTGGTGTCCTGAGTCGGGGAAGCTAAAAAACAACTCCATTCGCTGATCTGAGCATTCTCTGAGGAGATACACCAAAGATAATATCAGAATTGGCAAAAGATCCCAATTCAGCCAGAAACGTAACTTTTGACCCAGAGCTCAGTTTCGAACCACATGCATATGTTAGTGGTGTCCTGAGTCGGGGAAGCTAAAAAACAACTCCATTCGTTGATCTGAGCTTTCCCTCAGGAGAAACACCAAAGATAATATCAGAATTGGCAAAAGATCCCAATTCAGCCAGAAACGTAACTTTTGACCCAGAGCTCAATTTCGAACCACATGCATATGTTAGTGGTGTCCTGAGTCGGGGAAGCTAAAAAACCACTCCATTCGCTGATCTGAGCTTTCCCTGAGGAGTTAGACCAAAGCTTATATCAGAATTGGCAAAAGAGCCCAATTCAGCCAGAAACGTAACTTTTGACCCAGAGCTCAGTTTCGAACCACATGCATATGTTAGTGGTGTCCTGAGTCGGGGAAGCTAAAAAACAACTCCATTCGCTGATCTGAGCATTCCCTGAGGAGATACACCAAAGCTTATATCAGAATTGGCAAAAAATCCCAATTCAGCCAGAAACGTAACTTTTGACCCAGAGCTCAGTTTCGAACCACATGCATATGTTAGTGGTGTCCTGAGTCGGGGAAGCTAAAAAACAACTCCATTCGCTGATCTGAGCATTCCCTGAGGAGATACACCAAAGCTTATATCAGAATTGGCAAAAAATCCCAATTCAGCCAGAAACGTAACTTTTGACCCAGAGCTCAGTTTCGAACCACATGCATATGTTAGTGGTGTCCTGAGTCGGGGAAGCTAAAAAACAACTCCATTCGTTGATCTGAGCTTTCCCTCAGGAGAAACACCAAAGATAATATCAGAATTGGCAAAAGATCCCAATTCAGCCAGAAACGTAACTTTTGACCCAGAGCTCAATTTCGAACCACATGCATATGTTAGTGGTGTCCTGAGTCGGGGAAGCTAAAAAACCACTCCATTCGCTGATCTGAGCTTTCCCTGAGGAGTTAGACCAAAGCTTATATCAGAATTGGCAAAAGAGCCCAATTCAGCCAGAAACGTAACTTTTGACCCAGAGCTCAGTTTCGAACCACATGCATATGTTAGTGGTGTCCTGAGTCGGGGAAGCTAAAAAACAACTCCATTCGCTGATCTGAGAATTCCCTGAGGAGATGCACCAAAGCTTATATCAGAATTGGCAAAAAATCCCAATTCAGCCAGAAACGTAACTTTTGACCCAGAGCTCAGTTTCGAATCACATGCATATGTTAGTGGTGTCCTGAGTCGGGGAAGCTAAAAAACAACTCCATTCGCTGATCTGAGCTTTCCCTGAGAGATACACCAAAGCTTATATCAGAATTGGCAAAAGATCCCAATTCAGCCAGAAACGTAACTTTTGACCCAGAGCTCAGTTTCGAACCACATGCATATGTTAGTGGTGTCCTTAGTCGGGGAAGCTAAAAAACAACTCCATTCGTTGATCTGAGCTTTCCCTCAGGAGAAACACCAAAGATAATATCAGAATTGGCAAAAGATCCCAATTCAGCCAGAAACGTAACTTTTGACCCAGAGCTCAGTTTCGAACCACATGCATATGTTAGTGGTGTCCTGAGTCGGGGAAGCTAAAAAACAACTCCATTCGTTGATCTGAGCTTTCCCTCAGGAGAAACACCAAAGATAATATCAGAATTGGCAAAAGATCCCAATTCAGCCAGAAACGTAACTTTTGACCCAGAGCTCAATTTCGAACCACATGCATATGTTAGTGGTGTCCTGAGTCGGGGAAGCTAAAAAACCACTCCATTCGCTGATCTGAGCTTTCCCTGAGGAGTTAGACCAAAGCTTATATCAGAATTGGCAAAAGAGCCCAATTCAGCCAGAAACGTAACTTTTGACCCAGAGCTCAGTTTCGAACCACATGCATATGTTAGTGGTGTCCTGAGTCGGGGAAGCTAAAAAACAATTCCATTCGCTGATCTGAGCTTTCCCTGAGGAGATACACCAAAGCTTATATCAGAATTGGCAAAAGATCCCAATTCAGCCAGAAACGTAACTTTTGACCCAGAGCTCAGTTTCGAACCACATGCATATGTCAGTGGTGTCCTGAGTCGGGGAAGCTAAAAAACAACTCCATTCGCTGATCTGAGCTTTCCCTGAGGAGATACACCAAAGCTTATATCAGAATTGGCAAAAGATCCCAATTCAGCCAGAAACGTAACTTTTGACCCAGAGCTCAGTTTCGAACCACATGCATATGTTAGTGGTGTCCTTAGTCGGGGAAGCTAAAAAACAACTCCATTCGTTGATCTGAGCTTTCCCTCAGGAGAAACACCAAAGATAATATCAGAATTGGCAAAAGATCCCAATTCAGCCAGAAACGTAACTTTTGACCCAGAGCTCAGTTTCGAACCACATGCATATGTTAGTGGTGTCCTGAGTCGGGGAAGCTAAAAAACAACTCCATTCGCTGATCTGAGCATTCCTTGAGGAGATACACCAAAGCTTATATCAGAATTGGCAAAAGATCCCAATTCAGCCAGAAACGTAACTTTTGACCCAGAGCTCAGTTTCGAACCACATGCATATGTTAGTGGTGTCCTGAGTCGGGGAAGCTAAAAAACCACTCCATTCGCTGATCCTAGCTTTCCCTGAGGAGTTAGACCAAAGCTTATATCAGAATTGGCAAAAGATCCCAATTCAGCCAGAAACGTAACTTTTGACCCAGAGCTCAGTTTCGAACCACATGCATATGTTAGTGGTGTCCTGAGTCGGGGAAGCTAAGAAACAACTCCATTCGTTGATCTGAGCTTCCCCTCAGGAGAAACACCAAAGATAATATCACAATTGGCAAAAGATCCCAATTCAGCCAGAAACGTAACTTTTGACCCAGAGCTGAGTTTCGAACCACATGCATATGTTAGTGGTGTCCTGAGTCGGGGAAGCTAAAAAACCACTCCATTCGCTGATCTGAGCTTTCCCTGAGGAGTTAGACCAAAGCTTATATCAGAATTGGCAAAAGAGCCCAATTCAGCCAGAAACGGAACTTTTGACCCAGAGCTCAGTTTCGAACCACATGCATATGTTAGTGGTGTCCTGAGTCGGGGAAGCTAAAAAACCACTCCATTCGCTGATCTGAGCTTTCCCTGAGGAGTTAGACCAAAGCTTATATCAGAATTGGCAAAAGATCCCAATTCAGCCAGAAACGTAACTTTTGACCCAGAGCTCAGTTTCGAACCACATGCATATGTTAGTGGTGTCCTGAGTCGGGGAAGCTAAAAAACAACTCCATTCGTTGATCTGAGCATTCCCTCAGGAAAAACACGAAAGATAATATCAGAATTGGCAAAAGATCCCAATTCAGCCAGAAACGTAACTTTTGACCCAGAGCTCAGTTTCGAACCACATGCATATGTTAGTGGTGTCCTGAGTCGGGGAAGCTAAAAAACAACTCCATTCGTTGATCTGAGCTTTCCCTCAGGAGAAACACCAAAGATAATATCAGAATTGGCAAAAGATCCCAATTCAGCCAGAAACGTAACTTTTGACCCAGAGCTCAGTTTCGAACCACATGCATATGTTAGTGGTGTCCTGAGTCGGGGAAGCTAAAACACCACTCCATTCGCTGATCTGAGCTTTCCCTGAGGAGTTAGACCAAAGCTTATATCAGAATTGGCAAAAGAGCCCAATAAAGCCAGAAACGTAACTTTTGACCCAGAGCTCAGTTTCGAACCACATGCATATGTTAGTGGTGTCCTGAGTCGGGGAAGCTAAAAAACCACTCCATTCGCTGATCTGAGCTTTCCCTGAGGAGTTAGACCAAAGCTTATATCAGAATTGGCAAAAGAGCCCAATTCAGCCAGAAACGTAACTTTTGACCCAGAGCTCAGTTTCGAACCACATGCATATGTTAGTGGTGTCCTGAGTCGGGGAAGCTAAAAAACAACTCCATTCGTTGATCTGAGCTTTCCCTCAGGAGAAACACCAAAGATAATATCAGAATTGGCAAAAGATCCCAATTCAGCCAAAAACGTAACTTTTGACCCAGAGCTCAGTTTCGAACCCCATGCATATGTTAGTGGTGTCCTGAGTCGGGGAAGCTAAAAAACCACTCCATTCGCTGATCTGAGCTTTCCCTGAGGAGTTAGACCAAAGCTTATATCAGAATTGGCAAAAGAGCCCAATTCAGCCAGAAACGTAACTTTTGACCCAGAGCTCAGTTTCGAACCACATGCATATGTTAGTGGTGTCCTGAGTCGGGGAAGCTAAAAAACAACTCCATTCGTTGATCTGAGCTTTCCCTCAGGAAAAACACCAAAGATAATATCAGAATTGGCAAAAGATCCCAATTCAGCCAGAAACGTAACTTTTGACCCAGAGCTCAGTTTCGAACCACATGCATATGTTAGTGGTGTCCTGAGTCGGGGAAGCTAAAAAACAACTCCATTCGCTGATCTGAGCATTCCTTGAGGAGATACACCAAAGATTATATCAGAATTGGCAAAAGATCCCAATTCAGCCAGAAACGTAACTTTTGACCCAGAGCTCAATTTCGAACCACATGCATATGTTAGTGGTGTCCTGAGTCGGGGAAGCTAAAAAACCACTCCATTCGCTGATCTGAGCTTTCCCTGAGGAGTTAGACCAAAGCTTATATCAGAATTGGCAAAAGAGCCCAATTCAGCCAGAAACGTAACTTTTGACCCAGAGCTCAGTTTCGAACCACATGCATATGTTAGTGGTGTCCTGAGTCGGGGAAGCTAAAAAACAACTCCATTCGCTGATCTGAGCATTCCCTGAGGAGATACACCAAAGCTTATATCAGAATTGGCAAAAAATCCCAATTCAGCCAGAAACGTAACTTTTGACCCAGAGCTCAGTTTCGAATCACATGCATATGTTAGTGGTGTCCTGAGTCGGGGAAGCTAAAAAACAACTCCATTCGCTGATCTGAGCTTTCCCTGAGAGATACACCAAAGCTTATATCAGAATTGGCAAAAGATCCCAATTCAGCCAGAAACGTAACTTTTGACCCAGAGCTCAGTTTCGAACCACATGCATATGTTAGTGGTGTCCTTAGTCGGGGAAGCTAAAAAACAACTCCATTCGTTGATCTGAGCTTTCCCTCAGGAGAAACACCAAAGATAATATCAGAATTGGCAAAAGATCCCAATTCAGCCAGAAACGTAACTTTTGACCCAGAGCTCAGTTTCGAACCACATGCATATGTTAGTGGTGTCCTGAGTCGGGGAAGCTAAAAAACAACTCCATTCGCTGATCTGAGCATTCCCTGAGGAGATACACCAAAGCTTATATCAGAATTGGCAAAAAATCCCAATTCAGCCAGAAACGTAACTTTTGACCCAGAGCTCAGTTTCGAACCACATGCATATGTTAGTGGTGTCCTGAGTCGGGGAAGCTAAAAAACAATTCCATTCGCTGATCTGAGCTTTCCCTGAGGAGATACACCAAAGCTTATATCAGAATTGGCAAAAGATCCCAATTCAGCCAGAAACGTAACTTTTGACCCAGAGCTCAGTTTCGAACCACATGCATATGTCAGTGGTGTCCTGAGTCGGGGAAGCTAAAAAACAACTCCATTCGCTGATCTGAGCTTTCCCTGAGGAGATACACCAAAGCTTATATCAGAATTGGCAAAAGATCCCAATTCAGCCAGAAACGTAACTTTTGACCCAGAGCTGAGTTTCGAACCACATGCATATGTTAGTGGTGTCCTGAGTCGGGGAAGCTAAAAAACCACTCCATTCGCTGATCTGAGCTTTCCCTGAGGAGTTAGACCAAAGCTTATATCAGAATTGGCAAAAGAGCCCAATTCAGCCAGAAACGGAACTTTTGACCCAGAGCTCAGTTTCGAACCACATGCATATGTTAGTGGTGTCCTGAGTCGGGGAAGCTAAAAAACCACTCCATTCGCTGATCTGAGCTTTCCCTGAGGAGTTAGACCAAAGCTTATATCAGAATTGGCAAAAGATCCCAATTCAGCCAGAAACGTAACTTTTGACCCAGAGCTCAGTTTCGAACCACATGCATATGTTAGTGGTGTCCTGAGTCGGGGAAGCTAAAAAACAACTCCATTCGTTGATCTGAGCTTTCCCTCAGGAGAAACACCAAAGATAATATCAGAATTGGCAAAAGATCCCAATTCAGCCAGAAACGTAACTTTTGACCCAGAGCTCAGTTTCGAACCACATGCATATGTTAGTGGTGTCCTGAGTCGGGGAAGCTAAAACACCACTCCATTCGCTGATCTGAGCTTTCCCTGAGGAGTTAGACCAAAGCTTATATCAGAATTGGCAAAAGAGCCCAATAAAGCCAGAAACGTAACTTTTGACCCAGAGCTCAGTTTCGAACCACATGCATATGTTAGTGGTGTCCTGAGTCGGGGAAGCTAAAAAACCACTCCATTCGCTGATCTGAGCTTTCCCTGAGGAGTTAGACCAAAGCTTATATCAGAATTGGCAAAAGAGCCCAATTCAGCCAGAAACGTAACTTTTGACCCAGAGCTCAGTTTCGAACCACATGCATATGTTAGTGGTGTCCTGAGTCGGGGAAGCTAAAAAACAACTCCATTCGTTGATCTGAGCTTTCCCTCAGGAGAAACACCAAAGATAATATCAGAATTGGCAAAAGATCCCAATTCAGCCAAAAACGTAACTTTTGACCCAGAGCTCAGTTTCGAACCCCATGCATATGTTAGTGGTGTCCTGAGTCGGGGAAGCTAAAAAACCACTCCATTCGCTGATCTGAGCTTTCCCTGAGGAGTTAGACCAAAGCTTATATCAGAATTGGCAAAAGAGCCCAATTCAGCCAGAAACGTAACTTTTGACCCAGAGCTCAGTTTCGAACCACATGCATATGTTAGTGGTGTCCTGAGTCGGGGAAGCTAAAAAACAACTCCATTCGTTGATCTGAGCTTTCCCTCAGGAAAAACACCAAGGATAATATCAGAATTGGCAAAAGATCCCAATTCAGCCAGAAACGTAACTTTTGACCCAGAGCTCAGTTTCGAACCACATGCATATGTTAGTGGTGTCCTGCGTCGGGGAAGCTAAAAAACAACTCCATTCGTTGATCTGAGCTTTCCCTCAGGAGAAACACCAAAGATAATATCAGAATTGGCAAAAGATCCCAATTCAGCCAGAAACGTAACTTTTGACCCAGAGCTCAGTTTCGAACCACATGCATATGTTAGTGGTGTCCTGAGTCGGGGAAGCTAAAAAACAACTCCATTCGCTGATCTGAGCATTCCTTGAGGAGATACACCAAAGCTTATATCAGAATTGGCAAAAGATCCCAATTCAGCCAGAAACGTAACTTTTGACCCAGAGCTCAATTTCGAACCACATGCATATGTTAGTGGTGTCCTGAGTCGGGGAAGCTAAAAAACCACTCCATTCGCTGATCTGAGCTTTCCCTGAGGAGTTAGACCAAAGCTTATATCAGAATTGGCAAAAGAGCCCAATTCAGCCAGAAACGTAACTTTTGACCCAGAGCTCAGTTTCGAACCACATGCATATGTTAGTGGTGTCCTGAGTCGGGGAAGCTAAAAAACAACTCCATTCGCTGATCTGAGCATTCCCTGAGGAGATACACCAAAGCTTATATCAGAATTGGCAAAAAATCCCAATTCAGCCAGAAACGTAACTTTTGACCCAGAGCTCAGTTTCGAATCACATGCATATGTTAGTGGTGTCCTGAGTCGGGGAAGCTAAAAAACAACTCCATTCGCTGATCTGAGCTTTCCCTGAGAGATACACCAAAGCTTATATCAGAATTGGCAAAAGATCCCAATTCAGCCAGAAACGTAACTTTTGACCCAGAGCTCAGTTTCGAACCACATGCATATGTTAGTGGTGTCCTTAGTCGGGGAAGCTAAAAAACAACTCCATTCGTTGATCTGAGCTTTCCCTCAGGAGAAACACCAAAGATAATATCAGAATTGGCAAAAGATCCCAATTCAGCCAGAAACGTAACTTTTGACCCAGAGCTCAGTTTCGAACCACATGCATATGTTAGTGGTGTCCTGAGTCGGGGAAGCTAAAAAACAACTCCATTCGTTGATCTGAGCTTTCCCTCAGGAGAAACACCAAAGATAATATCAGAATTGGCAAAAGATCCCAATTCAGCCAGAAACGTAACTTTTGACCCAGAGCTGAGTTTCGAACCACATGCATATGTTAGTGGTGTCCTGAGTCGGGGAAGCTAAAAAACCACTCCATTCGCTGATCTGAGCTTTCCCTGAAGAGTTAGACCAAAGCTTATATCAGAATTGGCAAAAGAGCCCAATTCAGCCAGAAACGGAACTTTTGACCCAGAGCTCAGTTTCGAACCACATGCATATGTTAGTGGTGTCCTGAGTCGGGGAAGCTAAAAAACCACTCCATTCGCTGATCTGAGCTTTCCCTGAGGAGTTAGACCAAAGCTTATATCAGAATTGGCAAAAGATCCCAATTCAGCCAGAAACGTAACTTTTGACCCAGAGCTCAGTTTCGAACCACATGCATATGTTAGTGGTGTCCTGAGTCGGGGAAGCTAAAAAACAACTCCATTCGTTGATCTGAGCTTTCCCTCAGGAGAAACACCAAAGATAATATCAGAATTGGCAAAAGATCCCAATTCAGCCAGAAACGTAACTTTTGACCCAGAGCTCAGTTTCGAACCACATGCATATGTTAGTGGTGTCCTGAGTCGGGGAAGCTAAAACACCACTCCATTCGCTGATCTGAGCTTTCCCTGAGGAGTTAGACCAAAGCTTATATCAGAATTGGCAAAAGAGCCCAATAAAGCCAGAAACGTAACTTTTGACCCAGAGCTCAGTTTCGAACCACATGCATATGTTAGTGGTGTCCTGAGTCGGGGAAGCTAAAAAACCACTCCATTCGCTGATCTGAGCTTTCCCTGAGGAGTTAGACCAAAGCTTATATCAGAATTGGCAAAAGAGCCCAATTCAGCCAGAAACGTAACTTTTGACCCAGAGCTCAGTTTCGAACCACATGCATATGTTAGTGGTGTCCTGAGTCGGGGAAGCTAAAAAACAACTCCATTCGTTGATCTGAGCTTTCCCTCAGGAGAAACACCAAAGATAATATCAGAATTGGCAAAAGATCCCAATTCAGCCAAAAACGTAACTTTTGACCCAGAGCTCAGTTTCGAACCCCATGCATATGTTAGTGGTGTCCTGAGTCGGGGAAGCTAAAAAACCACTCCATTCGCTGATCTGAGCTTTCCCTGAGGAGTTAGACCAAAGCTTATATCAGAATTGGCAAAAGAGCCCAATTCAGCCAGAAACGTAACTTTTGACCCAGAGCTCAGTTTCGAACCACATGCATATGTTAGTGGTGTCCTGAGTCGGGGAAGCTAAAAAACAACTCCATTCGTTGATCTGAGCTTTCCCTCAGGAAAAACACCAAGGATAATATCAGAATTGGCAAAAGATCCCAATTCAGCCAGAAACGTAACTTTTGACCCAGAGCTCAGTTTCGAACCACATGCATATGTTAGTGGTGTCCTGCGTCGGGGAAGCTAAAAAACAACTCCATTCGTTGATCTGAGCTTTCCCTCAGGAGAAACACCAAAGATAATATCAGAATTGGCAAAAGATCCCAATTCAGCCAGAAACGTAACTTTTGACCCAGAGCTCAGTTTCGAACCACATGCATATGTTAGTGGTGTCCTGAGTCGGGGAAGCTAAAAAACAACTCCATTCGCTGATCTGAGCATTCCTTGAGGAGATACACCAAAGCTTATATCAGAATTGGCAAAAGATCCCAATTCAGCCAGAAACGTAACTTTTGACCCAGAGCTCAATTTCGAACCACATGCATATGTTAGTGGTGTCCTGAGTCGGGGAAGCTAAAAAACCACTCCATTCGCTGATCTGAGCTTTCCCTGAGGAGTTAGACCAAAGCTTATATCAGAATTGGCAAAAGAGCCCAATTCAGCCAGAAACGTAACTTTTGACCCAGAGCTCAGTTTCGAACCACATGCATATGTTAGTGGTGTCCTGAGTCGGGGAAGCTAAAAAACAACTCCATTCGCTGATCTGAGCATTCCCTGAGGAGATACACCAAAGCTTATATCAGAATTGGCAAAAAATCCCAATTCAGCCAGAAACGTAACTTTTGACCCAGAGCTCAGTTTCGAATCACATGCATATGTTAGTGGTGTCCTGAGTCGGGGAAGCTAAAAAACAACTCCATTCGCTGATCTGAGCTTTCCCTGAGAGATACACCAAAGCTTATATCAGAATTGGCAAAAGATCCCAATTCAGCCAGAAACGTAACTTTTGACCCAGAGCTCAGTTTCGAACCACATGCATATGTTAGTGGTGTCCTTAGTCGGGGAAGCTAAAAAACAACTCCATTCGTTGATCTGAGCTTTCCCTCAGGAGAAACACCAAAGATAATATCAGAATTGGCAAAAGATCCCAATTCAGCCAGAAACGTAACTTTTGACCCAGAGCTCAGTTTCGAACCACATGCATATGTTAGTGGTGTCCTGAGTCGGGGAAGCTAAAAAACAACTCCATTCGTTGATCTGAGCTTTCCCTCAGGAGAAACACCAAAGATAATATCAGAATTGGCAAAAGATCCCAATTCAGCCAGAAACGTAACTTTTGACCCAGAGCTCAATTTCGAACCACATGCATATGTTAGTGGTGTCCTGAGTCGGGGAAGCTAAAAAACCACTCCATTCGCTGATCTGAGCTTTCCCTGAGGAGTTAGACCAAAGCTTATATCAGAATTGGCAAAAGAGCCCAATTCAGCCAGAAACGTAACTTTTGACCCAGAGCTCAGTTTCGAACCACATGCATATGTTAGTGGTGTCCTGAGTCGGGGAAGCTAAAAAACAACTCCATTCGCTGATCTGAGCATTCCCTGAGGAGATACACCAAAGCTTATATCAGAATTGGCAAAAAATCCCAATTCAGCCAGAAACGTAACTTTTGACCCAGAGCTCAGTTTCGAACCACATGCATATGTTAGTGGTGTCCTGAGTCGGGGAAGCTAAAAAACAATTCCATTCGCTGATCTGAGCTTTCCCTGAGGAGATACACCAAAGCTTATATCAGAATTGGCAAAAGATCCCAATTCAGCCAGAAACGTAACTTTTGACCCAGAGCTCAGTTTCGAACCACATGCATATGTCAGTGGTGTCCTGAGTCGGGGAAGCTAAAAAACCACTCCATTCGCTGATCCTAGCTTTCCCTGAGGAGTTAGACCAAAGCTTATATCAGAATTGGCAAAAGATCCCAATTCAGCCAGAAACGTAACTTTTGACCCAGAGCTCAGTTTCGAACCACATGCATATGTTAGTGGTGTCCTGAGTCGGGGAAGCTAAGAAACAACTCCATTCGTTGATCTGAGCTTCCCCTCAGGAGAAACACCAAAGCTTATATCAGAATTGGCAAAAGATCCCAATTCAGCCAGAAACGTAACTTTTGACCCAGAGCTGAGTTTCGAACCACATGCATATGTTAGTGGTGTCCTGAGTCGGGGAAGCTAAAAAACCACTCCATTCGCTGATCTGAGCTTTCCCTGAGGAGTTAGACCAAAGCTTATATCAGAATTGGCAAAAGAGCCCAATTCAGCCAGAAACGGAACTTTTGACCCAGAGCTCAGTTTCGAACCACATGCATATGTTAGTGGTGTCCTGAGTCGGGGAAGCTAAAAAACCACTCCATTCGCTGATCTGAGCTTTCCCTGAGGAGTTAGACCAAAGCTTATATCAGAATTGGCAAAAGAGCCCAATTCAGCCAGAAACGTAACTTTTGACCCAGAGCTCAGTTTCGAACCACATGCATATGTTAGTGGTGTCCTGAGTCGGGGAAGCTAAAAAACAACTCCATTCGTTGATCTGAGCATTCCCTCAGGAAAAACACGAAAGATAATATCAGAATTGGCAAAAGATCCCAATTCAGCCAGAAACGTAACTTTTGACCCAGAGCTCAGTTTCGAACCACATGCATATGTTAGTGGTGTCCTGAGTCGGGGAAGCTAAAAAACAACTCCATTCGTTGATCTGAGCTTTCCCTCAGGAGAAACACCAAAGATAATATCAGAATTGGCAAAAGATCCCAATTCAGCCAGAAACGTAACTTTTGACCCAGAGCTCAGTTTCGAACCACATGCATATGTTAGTGGTGTCCTGAGTCGGGGAAGCTAAAACACCACTCCATTCGCTGATCTGAGCTTTCCCTGAGGAGTTAGACCAAAGCTTATATCAGAATTGGCAAAAGAGCCCAATAAAGCCAGAAACGTAACTTTTGACCCAGAGCTCAGTTTCGAACCACATGCATATGTTAGTGGTGTCCTGAGTCGGGGAAGCTAAAAAACCACTCCATTCGCTGATCTGAGCTTTCCCTGAGGAGTTAGACCAAAGCTTATATCAGAATTGGCAAAAGAGCCCAATTCAGCCAGAAACGTAACTTTTGACCCAGAGCTCAGTTTCGAACCACATGCATATGTTAGTGGTGTCCTGAGTCGGGGAAGCTAAAAAACAACTCCATTCGTTGATCTGAGCTTTCCCTCAGGAGAAACACCAAAGATAATATCAGAATTGGCAAAAGATCCCAATTCAGCCAAAAACGTAACTTTTGACCCAGAGCTCAGTTTCGAACCCCATGCATATGTTAGTGGTGTCCTGAGTCGGGGAAGCTAAAAAACCACTCCATTCGCTGATCTGAGCTTTCCCTGAAGAGTTAGACCAAAGCTTATATCAGAATTGGCAAAAGAGCCCAATTCAGCCAGAAACGTAACTTTTGACCCAGAGCTCAGTTTCGAACCACATGCATATGTTAGTGGTGTCCTGAGTCGGGGAAGCTAAAAAACAACTCCATTCGTTGATCTGAGCTTTCCCTCAGGAAAAACACCAAAGATAATATCAGAATTGGCAAAAGATCCCAATTCAGCCAGAAACGTAACTTTTGACCCAGAGCTCAGTTTCGAACCACATGCATATGTTAGTGGTGTCCTGCGTCGGGGAAGCTAAAAAACAACTCCATTCGTTGATCTGAGCTTTCCCTCAGGAGAAACACCAAAGATAATATCAGAATTGGCAAAAGATCCCAATTCAGCCAGAAACGTAACTTTTGACCCAGAGCTCAGTTTCGAACCACATGCATATGTTAGTGGTGTCCTGAGTCGGGGAAGCTAAAAAACAACTCCATTCGCTGATCTGAGCATTCCTTGAGGAGATACACCAAAGCTTATATCAGAATTGGCAAAAGATCCCAATTCAGCCAGAAACGTAACTTTTGACCCAGAGCTCAGTTTCGAACCACATGCATATGTTAGTGGTGTCCTGAGTCGGGGAAGCTAAAAAACCACTCCATTCGCTGATCCTAGCTTTCCCTGAGGAGTTAGACCAAAGCTTATATCAGAATTGGCAAAAGATCCCAATTCAGCCAGAAACGTAACTTTTGACCCAGAGCTCAGTTTCGAACCACATGCATATGTTAGTGGTGTCCTGAGTCGGGGAAGCTAAGAAACAACTCCATTCGTTGATCTGAGCTTCCCCTCAGGAGAAACACCAAAGATAATATCAGAATTGGCAAAAGATCCCAATTCAGCCAGAAACGTAACTTTTGACCCAGAGCTCAGTTTCGAACCACATGCATATGTTAGTGGTGTCCTGAGTCGGGGAAGCTAAAAAACCACTCCATTCGCTGATCTGAGCTTTCCCTGAGGAGTTAGACCAAAGCTTATATCAGAATTGGCAAAAGATCCCAATTCAGCCAGAAACGTAACTTTTGACCCAGAGCTCAGTTTCGAACCACATGCATATGTTAGTGGTGTCCTGAGTCGGGGAAGCTAAAAAACCACTCCATTCGCTGATCTGAGCTTTCCCTGAGGAGTTAGACCAAAGCTTATATCAGAATTGGCAAAAGAGCCCAATTCAGCCAGAAACGTAACTTTTGACCCAGAGCTCAGTTTCGAACCACATGCATATGTTAGTGGTGTCCTGAGTCGGGGAAGCTAAAAAACAACTCCATTCGTTGATCTGAGCATTCCCTCAGGAAAAACACGAAAGATAATATCAGAATTGGCAAAAGATCCCAATTCAGCCAGAAACGTAACTTTTGACCCAGAGCTCAGTTTCGAACCACATGGATATGTTAGTGGTGTCCTGAGTCGGGGAAGCTAAAAAACAACTCCATTCGTTGATCTGAGCTTTCCCTCAGGAGAAACACCAAAGATAATATCAGAATTGGCAAAAGATCCCAATTCAGCCAGAAACGTAACTTTTGACCCAGAGCTCAGTTTCGAACCACATGCATATGTTAGTGGTGTCCTGAGTCGGGGAAGCTAAAAAACCACTCCATTCGCTGATCTGAGCTTTCCCTGAGGAGTTAGACCAAAGCTTATAATAGAATTGGCAAAAGAGCCCAATTCAGCCAGAAACGTAACTTTTGACCCAGAGCTCAGTTTCGAACCACATGCATATGTTAGTGGTGTCCTGAGTCGGGGAAGCTAAAAAACCACTCCATTCGCTGATCTGAGCTTTCCCTGAGGAGTTAGACCAAAGCTTATATCAGAATTGGCAAAAGAGCCCAATTCAGCCAGAAACGTAACTTTTGACCCAGAGCTCAGTTTCGAACCACATGCATATGTTAGTGGTGTCCTGAGTCGGGGAAGCTAAAAAACAACTCCATTCGTTGATCTGAGCTTTCCCTCAGGAGAAACACCAAAGATAATATCAGAATTGGCAAAAGATCCCAATTCAGCCAGAAACGTAACTTTTGACCCAGAGCTGAGTTTCGAACCACATGCATATGTTAGTGGTGTCCTGAGTCGGGGAAGCTAAAAAACAACTCCATTCGTTGATCTGAGCTTTCCCTCAGGAGAAACACCAAAGATAATATCAGAATTGGCAAAAGATCCCAATTCAGCCAGAAACGTAACTTTTGACCCAGAGCTCAGTTTCGAACCACATGCATATGTTAGTGGTGTCCTGAGTCGGGGAAGCTAAAACACCACTCCATTCGCTGATCTGAGCTTTCCCTGAGGAGTTAGACCAAAGCTTATATCAGAATTGGCAAAAGAGCCCAATAAAGCCAGAAACGTAACTTTTGACCCAGAGCTCAGTTTCGAACCACATGCATATGTTAGTGGTGTCCTGAGTCGGGGAAGCTAAAAAACCACTCCATTCGCTGATCTGAGCTTTCCCTGAGGAGTTAGACCAAAGCTTATATCAGAATTGGCAAAAGAGCCCAATTCAGCCAGAAACGTAACTTTTGACCCAGAGCTCAGTTTCGAACCACATGCATATGTTAGTGGTGTCCTGAGTCGGGGAAGCTAAAAAACAACTCCATTCGTTGATCTGAGCTTTCCCTCAGGAGAAACACCAAAGATAATATCAGAATTGGCAAAAGATCCCAATTCAGCCAAAAACGTAACTTTTGACCCAGAGCTCAGTTTCGAACCCCATGCATATGTTAGTGGTGTCCTGAGTCGGGGAAGCTAAAAAACCACTCCATTCGCTGATCTGAGCTTTCCCTGAAGAGTTAGACCAAAGCTTATATCAGAATTGGCAAAAGAGCCCAATTCAGCCAGAAACGTAACTTTTGACCCAGAGCTCAGTTTCGAACCACATGCATATGTTAGTGGTGTCCTGAGTCGGGGAAGCTAAAAAACAACTCCATTCGTTGATCTGAGCTTTCCCTCAGGAAAAACACCAAAGATAATATCAGAATTGGCAAAAGATCCCAATTCAGCCAGAAACGTAACTTTTGACCCAGAGCTCAGTTTCGAACCACATGCATATGTTAGTGGTGTCCTGCGTCGGGGAAGCTAAAAAACAACTCCATTCGTTGATCTGAGCTTTCCCTCAGGAGAAACACCAAAGATAATATCAGAATTGGCAAAAGATCCCAATTCAGCCAGAAACGTAACTTTTGACCCAGAGCTCAGTTTCGAACCACATGCATATGTTAGTGGTGTCCTGAGTCGGGGAAGCTAAAAAACAACTCCATTCGCTGATCTGAGCATTCCTTGAGGAGATACACCAAAGCTTATATCAGAATTGGCAAAAGATCCCAATTCAGCCAGAAACGTAACTTTTGACCCAGAGCTCAGTTTCGAACCACATGCATATGTTAGTGGTGTCCTGAGTCGGGGAAGCTAAAAAACCACTCCATTCGCTGATCCTAGCTTTCCCTGAGGAGTTAGACCAAAGCTTATATCAGAATTGGCAAAAGATCCCAATTCAGCCAGAAACGTAACTTTTGACCCAGAGCTCAGTTTCGAACCACATGCATATGTTAGTGGTGTCCTGAGTCGGGGAAGCTAAGAAACAACTCCATTCGTTGATCTGAGCTTCCCCTCAGGAGAAACACCAAAGATAATATCAGAATTGGCAAAAGATCCCAATTCAGCCAGAAACGTAACTTTTGACCCAGAGCTCAGTTTCGAACCACATGCATATGTTAGTGGTGTCCTGAGTCGGGGAAGCTAAAAAACCACTCCATTCGCTGATCTGAGCTTTCCCTGAGGAGTTAGACCAAAGCTTATATCAGAATTGGCAAAAGATCCCAATTCAGCCAGAAACGTAACTTTTGACCCAGAGCTCAGTTTCGAACCACATGCATATGTTAGTGGTGTCCTGAGTCGGGGAAGCTAAAAAACCACTCCATTCGCTGATCTGAGCTTTCCCTGAGGAGTTAGACCAAAGCTTATATCAGAATTGGCAAAAGAGCCCAATTCAGCCAGAAACGTAACTTTTGACCCAGAGCTCAGTTTCGAACCACATGCATATGTTAGTGGTGTCCTGAGTCGGGGAAGCTAAAAAACAACTCCATTCGTTGATCTGAGCATTCCCTCAGGAAAAACACGAAAGATAATATCAGAATTGGCAAAAGATCCCAATTCAGCCAGAAACGTAACTTTTGACCCAGAGCTCAGTTTCGAACCACATGGATATGTTAGTGGTGTCCTGAGTCGGGGAAGCTAAAAAACAACTCCATTCGTTGATCTGAGCTTTCCCTCAGGAGAAACACCAAAGATAATATCAGAATTGGCAAAAGATCCCAATTCAGCCAGAAACGTAACTTTTGACCCAGAGCTCAGTTTCGAACCACATGCATATGTTAGTGGTGTCCTGAGTCGGGGAAGCTAAAAAACCACTCCATTCGCTGATCTGAGCTTTCCCTGAGGAGTTAGACCAAAGCTTATAATAGAATTGGCAAAAGAGCCCAATTCAGCCAGAAACGTAACTTTTGACCCAGAGCTCAGTTTCGAACCACATGCATATGTTAGTGGTGTCCTGAGTCGGGGAAGCTAAAAAACCACTCCATTCGCTGATCTGAGCTTTCCCTGAGGAGTTAGACCAAAGCTTATATCAGAATTGGCAAAAGAGCCCAATTCAGCCAGAAACGTAACTTTTGACCCAGAGCTCAGTTTCGAACCACATGCATATGTTAGTGGTGTCCTGAGTCGGGGAAGCTAAAAAACAACTCCATTCGTTGATCTGAGCTTTCCCTCAGGAGAAACACCAAAGATAATATCAGAATTGGCAAAAGATCCCAATTCAGCCAGAAACGTAACTTTTGACCCAGAGCTGAGTTTCGAACCACATGCATATGTTAGTGGTGTCCTGAGTCGGGGAAGCTAAAAAACCACTCCATTCGCTGATCTGAGCTTTCCCTGAGGAGTTAGACCAAAGCTTATATCAGAATTGGAAAAAGAGCCCAATTCAGCCAGAAACGTAACTTTTGACCCAGAGTTCAGTTTCGAACCACATGCATATGTTAGTGGTGTCCTGAGTCGGGGAAGCTAAAAAACAACTCCATTCGCTGATCTGAGCTTTCCCTGAGGAGATACACCAAACCTTATATCAGAATTGGAAAAAGAGCCCAATTCAGCCAGAAACGTAACTTTTGACCCAGAGCTCAGTTTCGAACCACATGCATATGTTAGTGGTGTCCTGAGTCGGGGAAGCTAAAAAACCACTCCATTCGCTGATCTGAGCTTTCCCTGAGGAGATACACCAAAGCTTATATGAGAATTGGCAAAAGATCCCAATTCAGCCAGAAACGTAACTTTTGACCCAGAGCTCAGTTTCGAACCACATGCATATGTTAGTGGTGTCCTGAGTCGGGGAAGCTAAAAAACAACTCCATTCGTTGATCTGAGCTTTCCCTCAGGAAAAACACCAAAGATAATATCAGAATTGGCAAAAGATCCCAATTCAGCCAGAAACGTAACTTTTGACCCAGAGCTCAGTTTCGAACCACATGCATATGTTAGTGGTGTCCTGAGTCGGGGAAGCTAAAAAACAACTCCATTCGCTGATCTGAGCATTCCTTGAGGAGATACACCAAAGATTATATCAGAATTGGCAAAAGATCCCAATTCAGCCAGAAACGTAACTTTTGACCCAGAGCTCAATTTCGAACCACATGCATATGTTAGTGGTGTCCTGAGTCGGGGAAGCTAAAAAACCACTCCATTCGCTGATCTGAGCTTTCCCTGAGGAGTTAGACCAAAGCTTATATCAGAATTGGCAAAAGAGCCCAATTCAGCCAGAAACGTAACTTTTGACCCAGAGCTCAGTTTCGAACCACATGCATATGTTAGTGGTGTCCTGAGTCGGGGAAGCTAAAAAACAACTCCATTCGCTGATCTGAGCATTCCCTGAGGAGATACACCAAAGCTTATATCAGAATTGGCAAAAAATCCCAATTCAGCCAGAAACGTAACTTTTGACCCAGAGCTCAGTTTCGAATCACATGCATATGTTAGTGGTGTCCTGAGTCGGGGAAGCTAAAAAACAACTCCATTCGCTGATCTGAGCTTTCCCTGAGAGATACACCAAAGCTTATATCAGAATTGGCAAAAGATCCCAATTCAGCCAGAAACGTAACTTTTGACCCAGAGCTCAGTTTCGAACCACATGCATATGTTAGTGGTGTCCTTAGTCGGGGAAGCTAAAAAACAACTCCATTCGTTGATCTGAGCTTTCCCTCAGGAGAAACACCAAAGATAATATCAGAATTGGCAAAAGATCCCAATTCAGCCAGAAACGTAACTTTTGACCCAGAGCTCAGTTTCGAACCACATGCATATGTTAGTGGTGTCCTGAGTCGGGGAAGCTAAAAAACAACTCCATTCGCTGATCTGAGCATTCCCTGAGGAGATACACCAAAGCTTATATCAGAATTGGCAAAAAATCCCAATTCAGCCAGAAACGTAACTTTTGACCCAGAGCTCAGTTTCGAACCACATGCATATGTTAGTGGTGTCCTGAGTCGGGGAAGCTAAAAAACAATTCCATTCGCTGATCTGAGCTTTCCCTGAGGAGATACACCAAAGCTTATATCAGAATTGGCAAAAGATCCCAATTCAGCCAGAAACGTAACTTTTGACCCAGAGCTCAGTTTCGAACCACATGCATATGTCAGTGGTGTCCTGAGTCGGGGAAGCTAAAAAACAACTCCATTCGCTGATCTGAGCTTTCCCTGAGGAGATACACCAAAGCTTATATCAGAATTGGCAAAAGATCCCAATTCAGCCAGAAACGTAACTTTTGACCCAGAGCTGAGTTTCGAACCACATGCATATGTTAGTGGTGTCCTGAGTCGGGGAAGCTAAAAAACCACTCCATTCGCTGATCTGAGCTTTCCCTGAGGAGTTAGACCAAAGCTTATATCAGAATTGGCAAAAGAGCCCAATTCAGCCAGAAACGGAACTTTTGACCCAGAGCTCAGTTTCGAACCACATGCATATGTTAGTGGTGTCCTGAGTCGGGGAAGCTAAAAAACCACTCCATTCGCTGATCTGAGCTTTCCCTGAGGAGTTAGACCAAAGCTTATATCAGAATTGGCAAAAGATCCCAATTCAGCCAGAAACGTAACTTTTGACCCAGAGCTCAGTTTCGAACCACATGCATATGTTAGTGGTGTCCTGAGTCGGGGAAGCTAAAAAACAACTCCATTCGTTGATCTGAGCTTTCCCTCAGGAGAAACACCAAAGATAATATCAGAATTGGCAAAAGATCCCAATTCAGCCAGAAACGTAACTTTTGACCCAGTTTCGAACCACATGCATATGTTAGTGGTGTCCTGAGTCGGGGAAGCTAAAACACCACTCCATTCGCTGATCTGAGCTTTCCCTGAGGAGTTAGACCAAAGCTTATATCAGAATTGGCAAAAGAGCCCAATAAAGCCAGAAACGTAACTTTTGACCCAGAGCTCAGTTTCGAACCACATGCATATGTTAGTGGTGTCCTGAGTCGGGGAAGCTAAAAAACCACTCCATTCGCTGATCTGAGCTTTCCCTGAGGAGTTAGACCAAAGCTTATATCAGAATTGGCAAAAGAGCCCAATTCAGCCAGAAACGTAACTTTTGACCCAGAGCTCAGTTTCGAACCACATGCATATGTTAGTGGTGTCCTGAGTCGGGGAAGCTAAAAAACAACTCCATTCGTTGATCTGAGCTTTCCCTCAGGAGAAACACCAAAGATAATATCAGAATTGGCAAAAGATCCCAATTCAGCCAAAAACGTAACTTTTGACCCAGAGCTCAGTTTCGAACCCCATGCATATGTTAGTGGTGTCCTGAGTCGGGGAAGCTAAAAAACCACTCCATTCGCTGATCTGAGCTTTCCCTGAGGAGTTAGACCAAAGCTTATATCAGAATTGGCAAAAGAGCCCAATTCAGCCAGAAACGTAACTTTTGACCCAGAGCTCAGTTTCGAACCACATGCATATGTTAGTGGTGTCCTGAGTCGGGGAAGCTAAAAAACAACTCCATTCGTTGATCTGAGCTTTCCCTCAGGAAAAACACCAAAGATAATATCAGAATTGGCAAAAGATCCCAATTCAGCCAGAAACGTAACTTTTGACCCAGAGCTCAGTTTCGAACCACATGCATATGTTAGTGGTGTCCTGCGTCGGGGAAGCTAAAAAACAACTCCATTCGTTGATCTGAGCTTTCCCTCAGGAGAAACACCAAAGATAATATCAGAATTGGCAAAAGATCCCAATTCAGCCAGAAACGTAACTTTTGACCCAGAGCTCAGTTTCGAACCACATGCATATGTTAGTGGTGTCCTGAGTCGGGGAAGCTAAAAAACAACTCCATTCGCTGATCTGAGCATTCCTTGAGGAGATACACCAAAGCTTATATCAGAATTGGCAAAAGATCCCAATTCAGCCAGAAACGTAACTTTTGACCCAGAGCTCAATTTCGAACCACATGCATATGTTAGTGGTGTCCTGAGTCGGGGAAGCTAAAAAACCACTCCATTCGCTGATCTGAGCTTTCCCTGAGGAGTTAGACCAAAGCTTATATCAGAATTGGCAAAAGAGCCCAATTCAGCCAGAAACGTAACTTTTGACCCAGAGCTCAGTTTCGAACCACATGCATATGTTAGTGGTGTCCTGAGTCGGGGAAGCTAAAAAACAACTCCATTCGCTGATCTGAGCATTCCCTGAGGAGATACACCAAAGCTTATATCAGAATTGGCAAAAAATCCCAATTCAGCCAGAAACGTAACTTTTGACCCAGAGCTCAGTTTCGAATCACATGCATATGTTAGTGGTGTCCTGAGTCGGGGAAGCTAAAAAACAACTCCATTCGCTGATCTGAGCTTTCCCTGAGAGATACACCAAAGCTTATATCAGAATTGGCAAAAGATCCCAATTCAGCCAGAAACGTAACTTTTGACCCAGAGCTCAGTTTCGAACCACATGCATATGTTAGTGGTGTCCTTAGTCGGGGAAGCTAAAAAACAACTCCATTCGTTGATCTGAGCTTTCCCTCAGGAGAAACACCAAAGATAATATCAGAATTGGCAAAAGATCCCAATTCAGCCAGAAACGTAACTTTTGACCCAGAGCTCAGTTTCGAACCACATGCATATGTTAGTGGTGTCCTGAGTCGGGGAAGCTAAAAAACAACTCCATTCGTTGATCTGAGCTTTCCCTCAGGAGAAACACCAAAGATAATATCAGAATTGGCAAAAGATCCCAATTCAGCCAGAAACGTAACTTTTGACCCAGAGCTCAATTTCGAACCACATGCATATGTTAGTGGTGTCCTGAGTCGGGGAAGCTAAAAAACCACTCCATTCGCTGATCTGAGCTTTCCCTGAGGAGTTAGACCAAAGCTTATATCAGAATTGGCAAAAGAGCCCAATTCAGCCAGAAACGTAACTTTTGACCCAGAGCTCAGTTTCGAACCACATGCATATGTTAGTGGTGTCCTGAGTCGGGGAAGCTAAAAAACAACTCCATTCGCTGATCTGAGCATTCCCTGAGGAGATACACCAAAGCTTATATCAGAATTGGCAAAAAATCCCAATTCAGCCAGAAACGTAACTTTTGACCCAGAGCTCAGTTTCGAACCACATGCATATGTTAGTGGTGTCCTGAGTCGGGGAAGCTAAAAAACAATTCCATTCGCTGATCTGAGCTTTCCCTGAGGAGATACACCAAAGCTTATATCAGAATTGGCAAAAGATCCCAATTCAGCCAGAAACGTAACTTTTGACCCAGAGCTCAGTTTCGAACCACATGCATATGTCAGTGGTGTCCTGAGTCGGGGAAGCTAAAAAACCACTCCATTCGCTGATCCTAGCTTTCCCTGAGGAGTTAGACCAAAGCTTATATCAGAATTGGCAAAAGATCCCAATTCAGCCAGAAACGTAACTTTTGACCCAGAGCTCAGTTTCGAACCACATGCATATGTTAGTGGTGTCCTGAGTCGGGGAAGCTAAGAAACAACTCCATTCGTTGATCTGAGCTTCCCCTCAGGAGAAACACCAAAGCTTATATCAGAATTGGCAAAAGATCCCAATTCAGCCAGAAACGTAACTTTTGACCCAGAGCTCAGTTTCGAACCACATGCATATGTTAGTGGTGTCCTGAGTCGGGGAAGCTAAAAAACAACTCCATTCGTTGATCTGAGCTTTCCCTCAGGAAAAACACCAAAGATAATATCAGAATTGGCAAAAGATCCCAATTCAGCCAGAAACGTAACTTTTGACCCAGAGCTGAGTTTCGAACCACATGCATATGTTAGTGGTGTCCTGAGTCGGGGAAGCTAAAAAACCACTCCATTCGCTGATCTGAGCTTTCCCTGAGGAGTTAGACCAAAGCTTATATCAGAATTGGCAAAAGAGCCCAATTCAGCCAGAAACGGAACTTTTGACCCAGAGCTCAGTTTCGAACCACATGCATATGTTAGTGGTGTCCTGAGTCGGGGAAGCTAAAAAACCACTCCATTCGCTGATCTGAGCTTTCCCTGAGGAGTTAGACCAAAGCTTATATCAGAATTGGCAAAAGAGCCCAATTCAGCCAGAAACGTAACTTTTGACCCAGAGCTCAGTTTCGAACCACATGCATATGTTAGTGGTGTCCTGAGTCGGGGAAGCTAAAAAACAACTCCATTCGTTGATCTGAGCTTTCCCTCAGGAAAAACACCAAAGATAATATCAGAATTGGCAAAAGATCCCAATTCAGCCAGAAACGTAACTTTTGACCCAGAGCTCAGTTTCGAACCACATGCATATGTTAGTGGTGTCCTGCGACGGGGAAGCTAAAAAACAACTCCATTCGTTGATCTGAGCTTTCCCTCAGGAGAAACACCAAAGATAATATCAGAATTGGCAAAAGATCCCAATTCAGCCAGAAACGTAACTTTTGACCCAGAGCTCAGTTTCGAACCACATGCATATGTTAGTGGTGTCCTGAGTCGGGGAAGCTAAAAAACCACTCCATTCGCTGATCTGAGCTTTCCCTGAGGAGTTAGACCAAAGCTTATATCAGAATTGGCAAAAGAGCCCAATTCAGCCAGAAACGTAACTTTTGACCCAGAGCTCAGTTTCGAACCACATGCATATGTTAGTGGTGTCCTGAGTCGGGGAAGCTAAAAAACCACTCCATTCGCTGATCTGAGCTTTCCCTGAGGAGTTAGACCAAAGCTTATATCAGAATTGGCAAAAGATCCCAATTCAGCCAGAAACGTAACTTTTGACCCAGAGCTCAGTTTCGAACCACATGCATATGTTAGTGGTGTCCTGAGTCGGGGAAGCTAAAAAACCACTCCATTCGCTGATCTGAGCTTTCCCTGAGGAGTTAGACCAAAGCTTATATCAGAATTGGCAAAAGAGCCCAATTCAGCCAGAAACGTAACTTTTGACCCAGAGCTCAGTTTCGAACCACATGCATATGTTAGTGGTGTCCTGAGTCGGGGAAGCTAAAAAACAACTCCATTCGTTGATCTGAGCATTCCCTCAGGAAAAACACGAAAGATAATATCAGAATTGGCAAAAGATCCCAATTCAGCCAGAAACGTAACTTTTGACCCAGAGCTCAGTTTCGAACCACATGGATATGTTAGTGGTGTCCTGAGTCGGGGAAGCTAAAAAACAACTCCATTCGTTGATCTGAGCTTTCCCTCAGGAGAAACACCAAAGATAATATCAGAATTGGCAAAAGATCCCAATTCAGCCAGAAACGTAACTTTTGACCCAGAGCTCAGTTTCGAACCACATGCATATGTTAGTGGTGTCCTGAGTCGGGGAAGCTAAAAAACCACTCCATTCGCTGATCTGAGCTTTCCCTGAGGAGTTAGACCAAAGCTTATAATAGAATTGGCAAAAGAGCCCAATTCAGCCAGAAACGTAACTTTTGACCCAGAGCTGAGTTTCGAACCACATGCATATGTTAGTGGTGTCCTGAGTCGGGGAAGCTAAAAAACCACTCCATTCGCTGATCTGAGCTTTCCCTGAGGAGTTAGACCAAAGCTTATATCAGAATTGGAAAAAGAGCCCAATTCAGCCAGAAACGTAACTTTTGACCCAGAGTTCAGTTTCGAACCACATGCATATGTTAGTGGTGTCCTGAGTCGGGGAAGCTAAAAAACAACTCCATTCGCTGATCTGAGCTTTCCCTGAGGAGATACACCAAACCTTATATCAGAATTGGAAAAAGAGCCCAATTCAGCCAGAAACGTAACTTTTGACCCAGAGCTCAGTTTCGAACCACATGCATATGTTAGTGGTGTCCTGAGTCGGGGAAGCTAAAAAACAACTCCATTCGTTGATCTGAGCTTTCCCTCAGGAGAAACACCAAAGATAATATCAGAATTGGCAAAAGATCCCAATTCAGCCAGAAACGTAACTTTTGACCCAGAGCTCAGTTTCGAACCACATGCATATGTTAGTGGTGTCCTGAGTCGGGGAAGCTAAAAAACAACTCCATTCGTTGATCTGAGCTTTCCCTCAGGAGAAACACCAAAGATAATATCAGAATTGGCAAAAGATCCCAATTCAGCCAGAAACGTAACTTTTGACCCAGAGCTCAATTTCGAACCACATGCATATGTTAGTGGTGTCCTGAGTCGGGGAAGCTAAAAAACCACTCCATTCGCTGATCTGAGCTTTCCCTGAGGAGTTAGACCAAAGCTTATATCAGAATTGGCAAAAGAGCCCAATTCAGCCAGAAACGTAACTTTTGACCCAGAGCTCAGTTTCGAACCACATGCATATGTTAGTGGTGTCCTGAGTCGGGGAAGCTAAAAAACAACTCCATTCGCTGATCTGAGCATTCCCTGAGGAGATACACCAAAGCTTATATCAGAATTGGCAAAAAATCCCAATTCAGCCAGAAACGTAACTTTTGACCCAGAGCTCAGTTTCGAACCACATGCATATGTTAGTGGTGTCCTGAGTCGGGGAAGCTAAAAAACAATTCCATTCGCTGATCTGAGCTTTCCCTGAGGAGATACACCAAAGCTTATATCAGAATTGGCAAAAGATCCCAATTCAGCCAGAAACGTAACTTTTGACCCAGAGCTCAGTTTCGAACCACATGCATATGTCAGTGGTGTCCTGAGTCGGGGAAGCTAAAAAACCATTCGCTGATCCTAGCTTTCCCTGAGGAGTTAGACCAAAGCTTATATCAGAATTGGCAAAAGATCCCAATTCAGCCAGAAACGTAACTTTTGACCCAGAGCTCAGTTTCGAACCACATGCATATGTTAGTGGTGTCCTGAGTCGGGGAAGCTAAGAAACAACTCCATTCGTTGATCTGAGCTTCCCCTCAGGAGAAACACCAAAGCTTATATCAGAATTGGCAAAAGATCCCAATTCAGCCAGAAACGTAACTTTTGACCCAGAGCTCAGTTTCGAACCACATGCATATGTTAGTGGTGTCCTGAGTCGGGGAAGCTAAAAAACAACTCCATTCGTTGATCTGAGCTTTCCCTCAGGAAAAACACCAAAGATAATATCAGAATTGGCAAAAGATCCCAATTCAGCCAGAAACGTAACTTTTGACCCAGAGCTCAGTTTCGAACCACATGCATATGTTAGTGGTGTCCTGCGTCGGGGAAGCTAAAAAACAACTCCATTCGTTGATCTGAGCTTTCCCTCAGGAGAAACACCAAAGATAATATCAGAATTGGCAAAAGATCCCAATTCAGCCAGAAACGTAACTTTTGACCCAGAGCTCAGTTTCGAACCACATGCATATGTTAGTGGTGTCCTGAGTCGGGGAAGCTAAAAAACAACTCCATTCGCTGATCTGAGCATTCCTTGAGGAGATACACCAAAGCTTATATCAGAATTGGCAAAAGATCCCAATTCAGCCAGAAACGTAACTTTTGACCCAGAGCTCAGTTTCGAACCACATGCATATGTTAGTGGTGTCCTGAGTCGGGGAAGCTAAAAAACCACTCCATTCGCTGATCCTAGCTTTCCCTGAGGAGTTAGACCAAAGCTTATATCAGAATTGGCAAAAGATCCCAATTCAGCCAGAAACGTAACTTTTGACCCAGAGCTCAGTTTCGAACCACATGCATATGTTAGTGGTGTCCTGAGTCGGGGAAGCTAAGAAACAACTCCATTCGTTGATCTGAGCTTCCCCTCAGGAGAAACACCAAAGATAATATCAGAATTGGCAAAAGATCCCAATTCAGCCAGAAACGTAACTTTTGACCCAGAGCTGAGTTTCGAACCACATGCATATGTTAGTGGTGTCCTGAGTCGGGGAAGCTAAAAAACCACTCCATTCGCTGATCTGAGCTTTCCCTGAGGAGTTAGACCAAAGCTTATATCAGAATTGGCAAAAGAGCCCAATTCAGCCAGAAACGGAACTTTTGACCCAGAGCTCAGTTTCGAACCACATGCATATGTTAGTGGTGTCCTGAGTCGGGGAAGCTAAAAAACCACTCCATTCGCTGATCTGAGCTTTCCCTGAGGAGTTAGACCAAAGCTTATATCAGAATTGGCAAAAGAGCCCAATTCAGCCAGAAACGTAACTTTTGACCCAGAGCTCAGTTTCGAACCACATGCATATGTTAGTGGTGTCCTGAGTCGGGGAAGCTAAAAAACAACTCCATTCGTTGATCTGAGCTTTCCCTCAGGAAAAACACCAAAGATAATATCAGAATTGGCAAAAGATCCCAATTCAGCCAGAAACGTAACTTTTGACCCAGAGCTCAGTTTCGAACCACATGCATATGTTAGTGGTGTCCTGCGACGGGGAAGCTAAAAAACAACTCCATTCGTTGATCTGAGCTTTCCCTCAGGAGAAACACCAAAGATAATATCAGAATTGGCAAAAGATCCCAATTCAGCCAGAAACGTAACTTTTGACCCAGAGCTCAGTTTCGAACCACATGCATATGTTAGTGGTGTCCTGAGTCGGGGAAGCTAAAAAACCACTCCATTCGCTGATCTGAGCTTTCCCTGAGGAGTTAGACCAAAGCTTATATCAGAATTGGCAAAAGAGCCCAATTCAGCCAGAAACGTAACTTTTGACCCAGAGCTCAGTTTCGAACCACATGCATATGTTAGTGGTGTCCTGAGTCGGGGAAGCTAAAAAACCACTCCATTCGCTGATCTGAGCTTTCCCTGAGGAGTTAGACCAAAGCTTATATCAGAATTGGCAAAAGATCCCAATTCAGCCAGAAACGTAACTTTTGACCCAGAGCTCAGTTTCGAACCACATGCATATGTTAGTGGTGTCCTGAGTCGGGGAAGCTAAAAAACCACTCCATTCGCTGATCTGAGCTTTCCCTGAGGAGTTAGACCAAAGCTTATATCAGAATTGGCAAAAGAGCCCAATTCAGCCAGAAACGTAACTTTTGACCCAGAGCTCAGTTTCGAACCACATGCATATGTTAGTGGTGTCCTGAGTCGGGGAAGCTAAAAAACAACTCCATTCGTTGATCTGAGCATTCCCTCAGGAAAAACACGAAAGATAATATCAGAATTGGCAAAAGATCCCAATTCAGCCAGAAACGTAACTTTTGACCCAGAGCTCAGTTTCGAACCACATGGATATGTTAGTGGTGTCCTGAGTCGGGGAAGCTAAAAAACAACTCCATTCGTTGATCTGAGCTTTCCCTCAGGAGAAACACCAAAGATAATATCAGAATTGGCAAAAGATCCCAATTCAGCCAGAAACGTAACTTTTGACCCAGAGCTCAGTTTCGAACCACATGCATATGTTAGTGGTGTCCTGAGTCGGGGAAGCTAAAAAACCACTCCATTCGCTGATCTGAGCTTTCCCTGAGGAGTTAGACCAAAGCTTATAATAGAATTGGCAAAAGAGCCCAATTCAGCCAGAAACGTAACTTTTGACCCAGAGCTGAGTTTCGAACCACATGCATATGTTAGTGGTGTCCTGAGTCGGGGAAGCTAAAAAACCACTCCATTCGCTGATCTGAGCTTTCCCTGAGGAGTTAGACCAAAGCTTATATCAGAATTGGAAAAAGAGCCCAATTCAGCCAGAAACGTAACTTTTGACCCAGAGTTCAGTTTCGAACCACATGCATATGTTAGTGGTGTCCTGAGTCGGGGAAGCTAAAAAACAACTCCATTCGCTGATCTGAGCTTTCCCTGAGGAGATACACCAAACCTTATATCAGAATTGGAAAAAGAGCCCAATTCAGCCAGAAACGTAACTTTTGACCCAGAGCTCAGTTTCGAACCACATGCATATGTTAGTGGTGTCCTGAGTCGGGGAAGCTAAAAAACCACTCCATTCGCTGATCTGAGCTTTCCCTGAGGAGATACACCAAAGCTTATATGAGAATTGGCAAAAGATCCCAATTCAGCCAGAAACGTAACTTTTGACCCAGAGCTCAGTTTCGAACCACATGCATATGTTAGTGGTGTCCTGAGTCGGGGAAGCTAAAAAACCACTCCATTCGTTGATCTGAGCTTTCCCTCAGGAGAAACACCAAAGATAATATCAGAATTGGCAAAAGATCCCAATTCAGCCAGAAACGTAACTTTTGACCCAGAGCTCAGTTTCGAACCACATGCATATGTTAGTGGTGTCCTGAGTTGGGGAAGCTAAAAAACAACTCCATTCGTTGATCTGAGCTTTCCCTCAGGAGAAACACCAAAGATAATATCAGAATTGGCAAAAGATCCCAATTCAGCCAAAAACGTAACTTTTGACCCAGAGCTCAGTTTCGAACCACATGCATATGTTAGTGGTGTCCTGAGTCGGGGAAGCTAAAAAACCACTCCATTCGCTGATCTGAGCTTTCCCTGAGGAGTTAGACCAAAGCTTATATCAGAATTGGCAAAAGAGCCCAATTCAGCCAGAAACGTAACTTTTGACCCAGAGCTCAGTTTCGAACCACATGCATATGTTAGTGGTGTCCTGAGTCGGGGAAGCTAAAAAACAACTACATTCGTTGATCTGAGCTTTCCCTCAGGAAAAACACCAAAGATAATATCAGAATTGGCAAAAGATCCCAATTCAGCCAGAAACGTAACTTTTGACCCAGAGCTCAGTTTCGAACCACATGCATATGTTAGTGGTGTCCTGAGTCGGGGAAGCTAAAAAACCACTCCATTCGCTGATCTGAGCTTTCCCTGAGGAGTTAGACCAAAGCTTATATCAGAATTGGCAAAAGAGCCCAATTCAGCCAGAAACGTAACTTTTGACCCAGAGCTCAGTTTCGAACCACATGCATATGTTAGTGGTGTCCTGAGTCGGGGAAGCTAAAAAACAACTACATTCGTTGATCTGAGCTTTCCCTCAGGAAAAACACCAAAGATAATATCAGAATTGGCAAAAGATCCCAATTCAGCCAGAAACGTAACTTTTGACCCAGAGCTCAGTTTCGAACCACATGCATATGTTAGTGGTGTCCTGAGTCGGGGAAGCTAAAAAACCACTCCATTCGCTGATCTGAGCTTTCCCTGAGGAGTTAGACCAAAGCTTATATCAGAATTGGCAAAAGAGCCCAATTCAGCCAGAAACGTAACTTTTGACCCAGAGCTCAGTTTCGAACCACATGCATATGTTAGTGGTGTCCTGAGTCGGGGAAGCTAAAAAACAACTCCATTCGTTGATCTGAGCATTCCCTCAGGAAAAACACGAAAGATAATATCAGAATTGGCAAAAGATCCCAATTCAGCCAGAAACGTAACTTTTGACCCAGAGCTCAGTTTCGAACCACATGGATATGTTAGTGGTGTCCTGAGTCGGGGAAGCTAAAAAACAACTCCATTCGTTGATCTGAGCTTTCCCTCAGGAGAAACACCAAAGATAATATCAGAATTGGCAAAAGATCCCAATTCAGCCAGAAACGTAACTTTTGACCCAGAGCTCAGTTTCGAACCACATGCATATGTTAGTGGTGTCCTGAGTCGGGGAAGCTAAAAAACCACTCCATTCGCTGATCTGAGCTTTCCCTGAGGAGTTAGACCAAAGCTTATAATAGAATTGGCAAAAGAGCCCAATTCAGCCAGAAACGTAACTTTTGACCCAGAGCTCAGTTTCGAACCACATGCATATGTTAGTGGTGTCCTGAGTCGGGGAAGCTAAAAAACCACTCCATTCGCTGATCTGAGCTTTCCCTGAGGAGTTAGACCAAAGCTTATATCAGAATTGGCAAAAGAGCCCAATTCAGCCAGAAACGTAACTTTTGACCCAGAGCTCAGTTTCGAACCACATGCATATGTTAGTGGTGTCCTGAGTCGGGGAAGCTAAAAAACAACTCCATTCGTTGATCTGAGCTTTCCCTCAGGAGAAACACCAAAGATAATATCAGAATTGGCAAAAGATCCCAATTCAGCCAGAAACGTAACTTTTGACCCAGAGCTGAGTTTCGAACCACATGCATATGTTAGTGGTGTCCTGAGTCGGGGAAGCTAAAAAACCACTCCATTCGCTGATCTGAGCTTTCCCTGAGGAGTTAGACCAAAGCTTATATCAGAATTGGAAAAAGAGCCCAATTCAGCCAGAAACGTAACTTTTGACCCAGAGTTCAGTTTCGAACCACATGCATATGTTAGTGGTGTCCTGAGTCGGGGAAGCTAAAAAACAACTCCATTCGCTGATCTGAGCTTTCCCTGAGGAGATACACCAAAGCTTATATCAGAATTGGAAAAAGAGCCCAATTCAGCCAGAAACGTAACTTTTGACCCAGAGCTCAGTTTCGAACCACATGCATATGTTAGTGGTGTCCTGAGTCGGGGAAGCTAAAAAACCACTCCATTCGCTGATCTGAGCTTTCCCTGAGGAGATACACCAAAGCTTATATGAGAATTGGCAAAAGATCCCAATTCAGCCAGAAACGTAACTTTTGACCCAGAGCTCAGTTTCGAACCACATGCATATGTTAGTGGTGTCCTGAGTCGGGGAAGCTAAAAAACCACTCCATTCGTTGATCTGAGCTTTCCCTCAGGAGAAACACCAAAGATAATATCAGAATTGGCAAAAGATCCCAATTCAGCCAGAAACGTAACTTTTGACCCAGAGCTCAGTTTCGAACCACATGCATATGTTAGTGGTGTCCTGAGTCGGGGAAGCTAAAAAACAACTCCATTCGTTGATCTGAGCTTTCCCTCAGGAGAAACACCAAAGATAATATCAGAATTGGCAAAAGATCCCAATTCAGCCAAAAACGTAACTTTTGACCCAGAGCT
The DNA here is from genome assembly GCF_964273705.1 of Natrix helvetica. Lineage (NCBI taxonomy): Eukaryota > Metazoa > Chordata > Lepidosauria > Squamata > Natricidae > Natrix > Natrix helvetica. The sequence continues at coordinate 55,254,377 of NC_138553.1, forward strand.
CAGTTTCGAACCACATGCATATGTTAGTGGTGTCCTGAGTCGGGGAAGCTAAAAAACCACTCCATTCGCTGATCTGAGCTTTCCCTGAGGAGTTAGACCAAAGCTTATATCAGAATTGGCAAAAGAGCCCAATTCAGCCAGAAACGTAACTTTTGACCCAGAGCTCAGTTTCGAACCACATGCATATGTTAGTGGTGTCCTGAGTCGGGGAAGCTAAAAAACAACTACATTCGTTGATCTGAGCTTTCCCTCAGGAAAAACACCAAAGATAATATCAGAATTGGCAAAAGATCCCAATTCAGCCAGAAACGTAACTTTTGACCCAGAGCTCAGTTTCGAACCACATGCATATGTTAGTGGTGTCCTGAGTCGGGGAAGCTAAAAAACAACTCCATTCGCTGATCTGAGCTTTCCCTGAGGAGTTAGACCAAAGCTTATATCAGAATTGGAAAAAGAGCCCAATTCAGCCAGAAACGTAACTTTTGACCCAGAGTTCAGTTTCGAACCACATGCATATGTTAGTGGTGTCCTGAGTCGGGGAAGCTAAAAAACAACTCCATTCGCTGATCTGAGCTTTCCCTGAGGAGTTAGACCAAAGCTTATATCAGAATTGGCAAAAGAGCCCAATTCAGCCAGAAACGTAACTTTTGACCCAGAGCTCAGTTTCGAACCACATGCATATGTTAGTGGTGTCCTGAGTCGGGGAAGCTAAAAAACCACTCCATTCGCTGATCTGAGCTTTCTCTGAGGAGATACACCAAAGCTTATATGAGAATTGGCAAAAGATCCCAATTCAGCCAGAAACGTAACTTTTGACCCAGAGCTCAGTTTCGAACCACATGCATATGTTAGTGGTGTCCTGAGTCGGGGAAGCTAAAAAACCACTCCATTCGTTGATCTGAGCTTTCCCTCAGGAGAAACACCAAAGATAATATCAGAATTGGCAAAAGATCCCAATTCAGCCAGAAACGTAACTTTTGACCCAGAGCTCAGTTTCGAACCACATGCATATGTTAGTGGTGTCCTGAGTCGGGGAAGCTAAAAAACAACTCCATTCGTTGATCTGAGCTTTCCCTCAGGAGAAACACCAAAGATAATATCAGAATTGGCAAAAGATCCCAATTCAGCCAAAAACGTAACTTTTGACCCAGAGCTCAGTTTCGAACCACATGCATATGTTAGTGGTGTCCTGAGTCGGGGAAGCTAAAAAACCACTCCATTCGCTGATCTGAGCTTTCCCTGAGGAGTTAGACCAAAGCTTATATCAGAATTGGCAAAAGAGCCCAATTCAGCCAGAAACGTAACTTTTGACGCAGAGCTCAGTTTCGAACCACATGCATATGTTAGTGGTGTCCTGAGTCGGGGAAGCTAAAAAACAACTCCATTCGTTGATCTGAGCATTCCCTCAGGAAAAACACGAAAGATAATATCAGAATTGGCAAAAGATCCCAATTCAGCCAGAAACGTAACTTTTGACCCAGAGCTCAGTTTCGAACCACATGGATATGTTAGTGGTGTCCTGAGTCGGGGAAGCTAAAAAACAACTCCATTCGTTGATCTGAGCTTTCCCTCAGGAGAAACACCAAAGATAATATCAGAATTGGCAAAAGATCCCAATTCAGCCAGAAACGTAACTTTTGACCCAGAGCTCAGTTTCGAACCACATGCATATGTTAGTGGTGTCCTGAGTCGGGGAAGCTAAAAAACCACTCCATTCGCTGATCTGAGCTTTCCCTGAGGAGTTAGACCAAAGCTTATAATAGAATTGGCAAAAGAGCCCAATTCAGCCAGAAACGTAACTTTTGACCCAGAGCTCAGTTTCGAACCACATGCATATGTTAGTGGTGTCCTGAGTCGGGGAAGCTAAAAAACCACTCCATTCGCTGATCTGAGCTTTCCCTCAGGAGAAACACCAAAGATAATATCAGAATTGGCAAAAGATCCCAATTCAGCCAGAAACGTAACTTTTGACCCAGAGCTCAGTTTCGAACCACATGCATATGTTAGTGGTGTCCTGAGTCGGGGAAGCTAAAAAACAACTCCATTCGTTGATCTGAGCTTTCCCTCAGGAGAAACACCAAAGATAATATCAGAATTGGCAAAAGATCCCAATTCAGCCAAAAACGTAACTTTTGACCCAGAGCTCAGTTTCGAACCACATGCATATGTTAGTGGTGTCCTGAGTCGGGGAAGCTAAAAAACCACTCCATTCGCTGATCTGAGCTTTCCCTGAGGAGTTAGACCAAAGCTTATATCAGAATTGGCAAAAGAGCCCAATTCAGCCAGAAACGTAACTTTTGACCCAGAGCTCAGTTTCGAACCACATGCATATGTTAGTGGTGTCCTGAGTCGGGGAAGCTAAAAAACAACTACATTCGTTGATCTGAGCTTTCCCTCAGGAAAAACACCAAAGATAATATCAGAATTGGCAAAAGATCCCAATTCAGCCAGAAACGTAACTTTTGACCCAGAGCTCAGTTTCGAACCACATGCATATGTTAGTGGTGTCCTGAGTCGGGGAAGCTAAAAAACAACTCCATTCGCTGATCTGAGCTTTCCCTGAGGAGTTAGACCAAAGCTTATATCAGAATTGGAAAAAGAGCCCAATTCAGCCAGAAACGTAACTTTTGACCCAGAGTTCAGTTTCGAACCACATGCATATGTTAGTGGTGTCCTGAGTCGGGGAAGCTAAAAAACAACTCCATTCGCTGATCTGAGCTTTCCCTGAGGAGTTAGACCAAAGCTTATATCAGAATTGGAAAAAGAGCCCAATTCAGCCAGAAACGTAACTTTTGACCCAGAGTTCAGTTTCGAACCACATGCATATGTTAGTGGTGTCCTGAGTCGGGGAAGCTAAAAAACAACTCCATTCGCTGATCTGAGCTTTCCCTGAGGAGTTAGACCAAAGCTTATATCAGAATTGGCAAAAGAGCCCAATTCAGCCAGAAACGTAACTTTTGACCCAGAGCTCAGTTTCGAACCACATGCATATGTTAGTGGTGTCCTGAGTCGGGGAAGCTAAAAAACCACTCCATTCGCTGATCTGAGCTTTCCCTGAGGAGATACACCAAAGCTTATATGAGAATTGGCAAAAGATCCCAATTCAGCCAGAAACGTAACTTTTGACCCAGAGCTCAGTTTCGAACCACATGCATATGTTAGTGGTGTCCTGAGTCGGGGAAGCTAAAAAACCACTCCATTCGTTGATCTGAGCTTTCCCTCAGGAGAAACACCAAAGATAATATCAGAATTGGCAAAAGATCCCAATTCAGCCAGAAACGTAACTTTTGACCCAGAGCTCAGTTTCGAACCACATGCATATGTTAGTGGTGTCCTGAGTCGGGGAAGCTAAAAAACAACTCCATTCGTTGATCTGAGCTTTCCCTCAGGAGAAACACCAAAGATAATATCAGAATTGGCAAAAGATCCCAATTCAGCCAAAAACGTAACTTTTGACCCAGAGCTCAGTTTCGAACCACATGCATATGTTAGTGGTGTCCTGAGTCGGGGAAGCTAAAAAACCACTCCATTCGCTGATCTGAGCTTTCCCTGAGGAGTTAGACCAAAGCTTATATCAGAATTGGCAAAAGAGCCCAATTCAGCCAGAAACGTAACTTTTGACCCAGAGCTCAGTTTCGAACCACATGCATATGTTAGTGGTGTCCTGAGTCGGGGAAGCTAAAAAACAACTCCATTCGTTGATCTGAGCATTCCCTCAGGAAAAACACGAAAGATAATATCAGAATTGGCAAAAGATCCCAATTCAGCCAGAAACGTAACTTTTGACCCAGAGCTCAGTTTCGAACCACATGGATATGTTAGTGGTGTCCTGAGTCGGGGAAGCTAAAAAACAACTCCATTCGTTGATCTGAGCTTTCCCTCAGGAGAAACACCAAAGATAATATCAGAATTGGCAAAAGATCCCAATTCAGCCAGAAACGTAACTTTTGACCCAGAGCTCAGTTTCGAACCACATGCATATGTTAGTGGTGTCCTGAGTCGGGGAAGCTAAAAAACCACTCCATTCGCTGATCTGAGCTTTCCCTGAGGAGTTAGACCAAAGCTTATAATAGAATTGGCAAAAGAGCCCAATTCAGCCAGAAACGTAACTTTTGACCCAGAGCTCAGTTTCGAACCACATGCATATGTTAGTGGTGTCCTGAGTCGGGGAAGCTAAAAAACCACTCCATTCGCTGATCTGAGCTTTCCCTGAGGAGTTAGACCAAAGCTTATATCAGAATTGGCAAAAGAGCCCAATTCAGCCAGAAACGTAACTTTTGACCCAGAGCTCAGTTTCGAACCACATGCATATGTTAGTGGTGTCCTGAGTCGGGGAAGCTAAAAAACAACTCCATTCGTTGATCTGAGCTTTCCCTCAGGAGAAACACCAAAGATAATATCAGAATTGGCAAAAGATCCCAATTCAGCCAGAAACGTAACTTTTGACCCAGAGCTGAGTTTCGAACCACATGCATATGTTAGTGGTGTCCTGAGTCGGGGAAGCTAAAAAACCACTCCATTCGCTGATCTGAGCTTTCCCTGAGGAGTTAGACCAAAGCTTATATCAGAATTGGAAAAAGAGCCCAATTCAGCCAGAAACGTAACTTTTGACCCAGAGTTCAGTTTCGAACCACATGCATATGTTAGTGGTGTCCTGAGTCGGGGAAGCTAAAAAACAACTCCATTCGCTGATCTGAGCTTTCCCTGAGGAGATACACCAAACCTTATATCAGAATTGGAAAAAGAGCCCAATTCAGCCAGAAACGTAACTTTTGACCCAGAGCTCAGTTTCGAACCACATGCATATGTTAGTGGTGTCCTGAGTCGGGGAAGCTAAAAAACCACTCCATTCGCTGATCTGAGCTTTCCCTGAGGAGATACACCAAAGCTTATATGAGAATTGGCAAAAGATCCCAATTCAGCCAGAAACGTAACTTTTGACCCAGAGCTCAGTTTCGAACCACATGCATATGTTAGTGGTGTCCTGAGTCGGGGAAGCTAAAAAACCACTCCATTCGTTGATCTGAGCTTTCCCTCAGGAGAAACACCAAAGATAATATCAGAATTGGCAAAAGATCCCAATTCAGCCAGAAACGTAACTTTTGACCCAGAGCTCAGTTTCGAACCACATGCATATGTTAGTGGTGTCCTGAGTCGGGGAAGCTAAAAAACAACTCCATTCGTTGATCTGAGCTTTCCCTCAGGAGAAACACCAAAGATAATATCAGAATTGGCAAAAGATCCCAATTCAGCCAAAAACGTAACTTTTGACCCAGAGCTCAGTTTCGAACCACATGCATATGTTAGTGGTGTCCTGAGTCGGGGAAGCTAAAAAACCACTCCATTCGCTGATCTGAGCTTTCCCTGAGGAGTTAGACCAAAGCTTATATCAGAATTGGCAAAAGAGCCCAATTCAGCCAGAAACGTAACTTTTGACCCAGAGCTCAGTTTCGAACCACATGCATATGTTAGTGGTGTCCTGAGTCGGGGAAGCTAAAAAACAACTACATTCGTTGATCTGAGCTTTCCCTCAGGAAAAACACCAAAGATAATATCAGAATTGGCAAAAGATCCCAATTCAGCCAGAAACGTAACTTTTGACCCAGAGCTCAGTTTCGAACCACATGCATATGTTAGTGGTGTCCTGAGTCGGGGAAGCTAAAAAACCACTCCATTCGCTGATCTGAGCTTTCCCTGAGGAGTTAGACCAAAGCTTATATCAGAATTGGCAAAAGAGCCCAATTCAGCCAGAAACGTAACTTTTGACCCAGAGCTCAGTTTCGAACCACATGCATATGTTAGTGGTGTCCTGAGTCGGGGAAGCTAAAAAACAACTCCATTCGTTGATCTGAGCATTCCCTCAGGAAAAACACGAAAGATAATATCAGAATTGGCAAAAGATCCCAATTCAGCCAGAAACGTAACTTTTGACCCAGAGCTCAGTTTCGAACCACATGGATATGTTAGTGGTGTCCTGAGTCGGGGAAGCTAAAAAACAACTCCATTCGTTGATCTGAGCTTTCCCTCAGGAGAAACACCAAAGATAATGTCAGAATTGGCAAAAGATCCCAATTCAGCCAGAAACGTAACTTTTGACCCAGAGCTCAGTTTCGAACCACATGCATATGTTAGTGGTGTCCTGAGTCGGGGAAGCTAAAAAACCACTCCATTCGCTGATCTGAGCTTTCCCTGAGGAGTTAGACCAAAGCTTATAATAGAATTGGCAAAAGAGCCCAATTCAGCCAGAAACGTAACTTTTGACCCAGAGCTCAGTTTCGAACCACATGCATATGTTAGTGGTGTCCTGAGTCGGGGAAGCTAAAAAACCACTCCATTCGCTGATCTGAGCTTTCCCTGAGGAGTTAGACCAAAGCTTATATCAGAATTGGCAAAAGAGCCCAATTCAGCCAGAAACGTAACTTTTGACCCAGAGCTCAGTTTCGAACCACATGCATATGTTAGTGGTGTCCTGAGTCGGGGAAGCTAAAAAACAACTCCATTCGTTGATCTGAGCTTTCCCTCAGGAGAAACACCAAAGATAATATCAGAATTGGCAAAAGATCCCAATTCAGCCAGAAACGTAACTTTTGACCCAGAGCTGAGTTTCGAACCACATGCATATGTTAGTGGTGTCCTGAGTCGGGGAAGCTAAAAAACCACTCCATTCGCTGATCTGAGCTTTCCCTGAGGAGTTAGACCAAAGCTTATATCAGAATTGGAAAAAGAGCCCAATTCAGCCAGAAACGTAACTTTTGACCCAGAGTTCAGTTTCGAACCACATGCATATGTTAGTGGTGTCCTGAGTCGGGGAAGCTAAAAAACAACTCCATTCGCTGATCTGAGCTTTCCCTGAGGAGATACACCAAACCTTATATCAGAATTGGAAAAAGAGCCCAATTCAGCCAGAAACGTAACTTTTGACCCAGAGCTCAGTTTCGAACCACATGCATATGTTAGTGGTGTCCTGAGTCGGGGAAGCTAAAAAACCACTCCATTCGCTGATCTGAGCTTTCCCTGAGGAGATACACCAAAGCTTATATGAGAATTGGCAAAAGATCCCAATTCAGCCAGAAACGTAACTTTTGACCCAGAGCTCAGTTTCGAACCACATGCATATGTTAGTGGTGTCCTGAGTCGGGGAAGCTAAAAAACCACTCCATTCGTTGATCTGAGCTTTCCCTCAGGAGAAACACCAAAGATAATATCAGAATTGGCAAAAGATCCCAATTCAGCCAGAAACGTAACTTTTGACCCAGAGCTCAGTTTCGAACCACATGCATATGTTAGTGGTGTCCTGAGTCGGGGAAGCTAAAAAACAACTCCATTCGTTGATCTGAGCTTTCCCTCAGGAGAAACACCAAAGATAATATCAGAATTGGCAAAAGATCCCAATTCAGCCAAAAACGTAACTTTTGACCCAGAGCTCAGTTTCGAACCACATGCATATGTTAGTGGTGTCCTGAGTCGGGGAAGCTAAAAAACCACTCCATTCTCTGATCTGAGCTTTCCCTGAGGAGTTAGACCAAAGCTTATATCAGAATTGGCAAAAGAGCCCAATTCAGCCAGAAACGTAACTTTTGACCCAGAGCTCAGTTTCGAACCACATGCATATGTTAGTGGTGTCCTGAGTCGGGGAAGCTAAAAAACAACTCCATTCGTTGATCTGAGCTTTCCCTCAGGAGAAACACCAAAGATAATATCAGAATTGGCAAAAGATCCCAATTCAGCCAGAAACGTAACTTTTGACCCAGAGCTGAGTTTCGAACCACATGCATATGTTAGTGGTGTCCTGAGTCGGGGAAGCTAAAAAACCACTCCATTCGCTGATCTGAGCTTTCCCTGAGGAGTTAGACCAAAGCTTATATCAGAATTGGAAAAAGAGCCCAATTCAGCCAGAAACGTAACTTTTGACCCAGAGTTCAGTTTCGAACCACATGCATATGTTAGTGGTGTCCTGAGTCGGGGAAGCTAAAAAACAACTCCATTCGCTGATCTGAGCTTTCCCTGAGGAGATACACCAAACCTTATATCAGAATTGGAAAAAGAGCCCAATTCAGCCAGAAACGTAACTTTTGACCCAGAGCTCAGTTTCGAACCACATGCATATGTTAGTGGTGTCCTGAGTCGGGGAAGCTAAAAAACCACTCCATTCGCTGATCTGAGCTTTCCCTGAGGAGATACACCAAAGCTTATATGAGAATTGGCAAAAGATCCCAATTCAGCCAGAAACGTAACTTTTGACCCAGAGCTCAGTTTCGAACCACATGCATATGTTAGTGGTGTCCTGAGTCGGGGAAGCTAAAAAACCACTCCATTCGTTGATCTGAGCTTTCCCTCAGGAGAAACACCAAAGATAATATCAGAATTGGCAAAAGATCCCAATTCAGCCAGAAACGTAACTTTTGACCCAGAGCTCAGTTTCGAACCACATGCATATGTTAGTGGTGTCCTGAGTCGGGGAAGCTAAAAAACAACTCCATTCGTTGATCTGAGCTTTCCCTCAGGAGAAACACCAAAGATAATATCAGAATTGGCAAAAGATCCCAATTCAGCCAAAAACGTAACTTTTGACCCAGAGCTCAGTTTCGAACCACATGCATATGTTAGTGGTGTCCTGAGTCGGGGAAGCTAAAAAACCACTCCATTCGCTGATCTGAGCTTTCCCTGAGGAGTTAGACCAAAGCTTATATCAGAATTGGCAAAAGAGCCCAATTCAGCCAGAAACGTAACTTTTGACCCAGAGCTCAGTTTCGAACCACATGCATATGTTAGTGGTGTCCTGAGTCGGGGAAGCTAAAAAACAACTACATTCGTTGATCTGAGCTTTCCCTCAGGAAAAACACCAAAGATAATATCAGAATTGGCAAAAGATCCCAATTCAGCCAGAAACGTAACTTTTGACCCAGAGCTCAGTTTCGAACCACATGCATATGTTAGTGGTGTCCTGAGTCGGGGAAGCTAAAAAACAACTCCATTCGCTGATCTGAGCTTTCCCTGAGGAGTTAGACCAAAGCTTATATCAGAATTGGAAAAAGAGCCCAATTCAGCCAGAAACGTAACTTTTGACCCAGAGTTCAGTTTCGAACCACATGCATATGTTAGTGGTGTCCTGAGTCGGGGAAGCTAAAAAACAACTCCATTCGCTGATCTGAGCTTTCCCTGAGGAGTTAGACCAAAGCTTATATCAGAATTGGCAAAAGAGCCCAATTCAGCCAGAAACGTAACTTTTGACCCAGAGCTCAGTTTCGAACCACATGCATATGTTAGTGGTGTCCTGAGTCGGGGAAGCTAAAAAACCACTCCATTCGCTGATCTGAGCTTTCTCTGAGGAGATACACCAAAGCTTATATGAGAATTGGCAAAAGATCCCAATTCAGCCAGAAACGTAACTTTTGACCCAGAGCTCAGTTTCGAACCACATGCATATGTTAGTGGTGTCCTGAGTCGGGGAAGCTAAAAAACCACTCCATTCGTTGATCTGAGCTTTCCCTCAGGAGAAACACCAAAGATAATATCAGAATTGGCAAAAGATCCCAATTCAGCCAGAAACGTAACTTTTGACCCAGAGCTCAGTTTCGAACCACATGCATATGTTAGTGGTGTCCTGAGTCGGGGAAGCTAAAAAACAACTCCATTCGTTGATCTGAGCTTTCCCTCAGGAGAAACACCAAAGATAATATCAGAATTGGCAAAAGATCCCAATTCAGCCAAAAACGTAACTTTTGACCCAGAGCTCAGTTTCGAACCACATGCATATGTTAGTGGTGTCCTGAGTCGGGGAAGCTAAAAAACCACTCCATTCGCTGATCTGAGCTTTCCCTGAGGAGTTAGACCAAAGCTTATATCAGAATTGGCAAAAGAGCCCAATTCAGCCAGAAACGTAACTTTTGACCCAGAGCTCAGTTTCGAACCACATGCATATGTTAGTGGTGTCCTGAGTCGGGGAAGCTAAAAAACAACTCCATTCGTTGATCTGAGCATTCCCTCAGGAAAAACACGAAAGATAATATCAGAATTGGCAAAAGATCCCAATTCAGCCAGAAACGTAACTTTTGACCCAGAGCTCAGTTTCGAACCACATGGATATGTTAGTGGTGTCCTGAGTCGGGGAAGCTAAAAAACAACTCCATTCGTTGATCTGAGCTTTCCCTCAGGAGAAACACCAAAGATAATATCAGAATTGGCAAAAGATCCCAATTCAGCCAGAAACGTAACTTTTGACCCAGAGCTCAGTTTCGAACCACATGCATATGTTAGTGGTGTCCTGAGTCGGGGAAGCTAAAAAACCACTCCATTCGCTGATCTGAGCTTTCCCTGAGGAGTTAGACCAAAGCTTATATCAGAATTGGCAAAAGAGCCCAATTCAGCCAGAAACGTAACTTTTGACCCAGAGCTCAGTTTCGAACCACATGCATATGTTAGTGGTGTCCTGAGTCGGGGAAGCTAAAAAACAACTCCATTCGTTGATCTGAGCTTTCCCTCAGGAGAAACACCAAAGATAATATCAGAATTGGCAAAAGATCCCAATTCAGCCAGAAACGTAACTTTTGACCCAGAGCTGAGTTTCGAACCACATGCATATGTTAGTGGTGTCCTGAGTCGGGGAAGCTAAAAAACCACTCCATTCGCTGATCTGAGCTTTCCCTGAGGAGTTAGACCAAAGCTTATATCAGAATTGGAAAAAGAGCCCAATTCAGCCAGAAACGTAACTTTTGACCCAGAGCTCAGTTTCGAACCACATGCATATGTTAGTGGTGTCCTGAGTCGGGGAAGCTAAAAAACCACTCCATTCGCTGATCTGAGCTTTCCCTGAGGAGATACACCAAAGCTTATATGAGAATTGGCAAAAGATCCCAATTCAGCCAGAAACGTAACTTTTGACCCAGAGCTCAGTTTCGAACCACATGCATATGTTAGTGGTGTCCTGAGTCGGGGAAGCTAAAAAACCACTCCATTCGTTGATCTGAGCTTTCCCTCAGGAGAAACACCAAAGATAATATCAGAATTGGCAAAAGATCCCAATTCAGCCAGAAACGTAACTTTTGACCCAGAGCTCAGTTTCGAACCACATGCATATGTTAGTGGTGTCCTGAGTCGGGGAAGCTAAAAAACAACTCCATTCGTTGATCTGAGCTTTCCCTCAGGAGAAACACCAAAGATAATATCAGAATTGGCAAAAGATCCCAATTCAGCCAAAAACGTAACTTTTGACCCAGAGCTCAGTTTCGAACCACATGCATATGTTAGTGGTGTCCTGAGTCGGGGAAGCTAAAAAATCACTCCATTCGCTTATCTGAGCTTTCCCTGAGGAGTTAGACCAAAGCTTATATCAGAATTGGCAAAAGAGCCCAATTCAGCCAGAAACGTAACTTTTGACCCAGAGCTCAGTTTCGAACCACATGCATATGTTAGTGGTGTCCTGAGTCGGGGAAGCTAAAAAACAACTACATTCGTTGATCTGAGCTTTCCCTCAGGAAAAACACCAAAGATAATATCAGAATTGGCAAAAGATCCCAATTCAGCCAGAAACGTAACTTTTGACCCAGAGCTCAGTTTCGAACCACATGCATATGTTAGTGGTGTCCTGAGTCGGGGAAGCTAAAAAACAACTCCATTCGCTGATCTGAGCTTTCCCTGAGGAGTTAGACCAAAGCTTATATCAGAATTGGAAAAAGAGCCCAATTCAGCCAGAAACGTAACTTTTGACCCAGAGTTCAGTTTCGAACCACATGCATATGTTAGTGGTGTCCTGAGTCGGGGAAGCTAAAAAACAACTCCATTCGCTGATCTGAGCTTTCCCTGAGGAGTTAGACCAAAGCTTATATCAGAATTGGCAAAAGAGCCCAATTCAGCCAGAAACGTAACTTTTGACCCAGAGCTCAGTTTCGAACCACATGCATATGTTAGTGGTGTCCTGAGTCGGGGAAGCTAAAAAACCACTCCATTCGCTGATCTGAGCTTTCCCTGAGGAGATACACCAAAGCTTATATGAGAATTGGCAAAAGATCCCAATTCAGCCAGAAACGTAACTTTTGACCCAGAGCTCAGTTTCGAACCACATGCATATGTTAGTGGTGTCCTGAGTCGGGGAAGCTAAAAAACCACTCCATTCGTTGATCTGAGCTTTCCCTCAGGAGAAACACCAAAGATAATATCAGAATTGGCAAAAGATCCCAATTCAGCCAGAAACGTAACTTTTGACCCAGAGCTCAGTTTCGAACCACATGCATATGTTAGTGGTGTCCTGAGTCGGGGAAGCTAAAAAACAACTCCATTCGTTGATCTGAGCTTTCCCTCAGGAGAAACACCAAAGATAATATCAGAATTGGCAAAAGATCCCAATTCAGCCAAAAACGTAACTTTTGACCCAGAGCTCAGTTTCGAACCACATGCATATGTTAGTGGTGTCCTGAGTCGGGGAAGCTAAAAAACCACTCCATTCGCTGATCTGAGCTTTCCCTGAGGAGTTAGACCAAAGCTTATATCAGAATTGGCAAAAGAGCCCAATTCAGCCAGAAACGTAACTTTTGACCCAGAGCTCAGTTTCGAACCACATGCATATGTTAGTGGTGTCCTGAGTCGGGGAAGCTAAAAAACAACTCCATTCGTTGATCTGAGCATTCCCTCAGGAAAAACACGAAAGATAATATCAGAATTGGCAAAAGATCCCAATTCAGCCAGAAACGTAACTTTTGACCCAGAGCTCAGTTTCGAACCACATGGATATGTTAGTGGTGTCCTGAGTCGGGGAAGCTAAAAAACAACTCCATTCGTTGATCTGAGCTTTCCCTCAGGAGAAACACCAAAGATAATATCAGAATTGGCAAAAGATCCCAATTCAGCCAGAAACGTAACTTTTGACCCAGAGCTCAGTTTCGAACCACATGCATATGTTAGTGGTGTCCTGAGTCGGGGAAGCTAAAAAACCACTCCATTCGCTGATCTGAGCTTTCCCTGAGGAGTTAGACCAAAGCTTATAATAGAATTGGCAAAAGAGCCCAATTCAGCCAGAAACGTAACTTTTGACCCAGAGCTCAGTTTCGAACCACATGCATATGTTAGTGGTGTCCTGAGTCGGGGAAGCTAAAAAACCACTCCATTCGCTGATCTGAGCTTTCCCTGAGGAGTTAGACCAAAGCTTATATCAGAATTGGCAAAAGAGCCCAATTCAGCCAGAAACGTAACTTTTGACCCAGAGCTCAGTTTCGAACCACATGCATATGTTAGTGGTGTCCTGAGTCGGGGAAGCTAAAAAACAACTCCATTCGTTGATCTGAGCTTTCCCTCAGGAGAAACACCAAAGATAATATCAGAATTGGCAAAAGATCCCAATTCAGCCAGAAACGTAACTTTTGACCCAGAGCTCAGTTTCGAACCACATGCATATGTTAGTGGTGTCCTGAGTCGGGGAAGCTAAAAAACCACTCCATTCGCTGATCTGAGCTTTCCCTGAGGAGTTAGACCAAAGCTTATATCAGAATTGGAAAAAGAGCCCAATTCAGCCAGAAACGTAACTTTTGACCCAGAGTTCAGTTTCGAACCACATGCATATGTTAGTGGTGTCCTGAGTCGGGGAAGCTAAAAAACAACTCCATTCGCTGATCTGAGCTTTCCCTGAGGAGATACACCAAACCTTATATCAGAATTGGAAAAAGAGCCCAATTCAGCCAGAAACGTAACTTTTGACCCAGAGCTCAGTTTCGAACCACATGCATATGTTAGTGGTGTCCTGAGTCGGGGAAGCTAAAAAACCACTCCATTCGCTGATCTGAGCTTTCCCTGAGGAGATACACCAAAGCTTATATGAGAATTGGCAAAAGATCCCAATTCAGCCAGAAACGTAACTTTTGACCCAGAGCTCAGTTTCGAACCACATGCATATGTTAGTGGTGTCCTGAGTCGGGGAAGCTAAAAAAACCACTCCATTCGTTGATCTGAGCTTTCCCTCAGGAGAAACACCAAAGATAATATCAGAATTGGCAAAAGATCCCAATTCAGCCAGAAACGTAACTTTTGACCCAGAGCTCAGTTTCGAACCACATGCATATGTTAGTGGTGTCCTGAGTCGGGGAAGCTAAAAAACAACTCCATTCGTTGATCTGAGCTTTCCCTCAGGAGAAACACCAAAGATAATATCAGAATTGGCAAAAGATCCCAATTCAGCCAAAAACGTAACTTTTGACCCAGAGCTCAGTTTCGAACCACATGCATATGTTAGTGGTGTCCTGAGTCGGGGAAGCTAAAAAACCACTCCATTCGCTGATCTGAGCTTTCCCTGAGGAGTTAGACCAAAGCTTATATCAGAATTGGCAAAAGAGCCCAATTCAGCCAGAAACGTAACTTTTGACCCAGAGCTCAGTTTCGAACCACATGCATATGTTAGTGGTGTCCTGAGTCGGGGAAGCTAAAAAACAACTACATTCGTTGATCTGAGCTTTCCCTCAGGAAAAACACCAAAGATAATATCAGAATTGGCAAAAGATCCCAATTCAGCCAGAAACGTAACTTTTGACCCAGAGCTCAGTTTCGAACCACATGCATATGTTAGTGGTGTCCTGAGTCGGGGAAGCTAAAAAACCACTCCATTCGCTGATCTGAGCTTTCCCTGAGGAGTTAGACCAAAGCTTATATCAGAATTGGCAAAAGAGCCCAATTCAGCCAGAAACGTAACTTTTGACCCAGAGCTCAGTTTCGAACCACATGCATATGTTAGTGGTGTCCTGAGTCGGGGAAGCTAAAAAACAACTCCATTCGTTGATCTGAGCATTCCCTCAGGAAAAACACGAAAGATAATATCAGAATTGGCAAAAGATCCCAATTCAGCCAGAAACGTAACTTTTGACCCAGAGCTCAGTTTCGAACCACATGGATATGTTAGTGGTGTCCTGAGTCGGGGAAGCTAAAAAACAACTCCATTCGTTGATCTGAGCTTTCCCTCAGGAGAAACACCAAAGATAATGTCAGAATTGGCAAAAGATCCCAATTCAGCCAGAAACGTAACTTTTGACCCAGAGCTCAGTTTCGAACCACATGCATATGTTAGTGGTGTCCTGAGTCGGGGAAGCTAAAAAACCACTCCATTCGCTGATCTGAGCTTTCCCTGAGGAGTTAGACCAAAGCTTATAATAGAATTGGCAAAAGAGCCCAATTCAGCCAGAAACGTAACTTTTGACCCAGAGCTCAGTTTCGAACCACATGCATATGTTAGTGGTGTCCTGAGTCGGGGAAGCTAAAAAACCACTCCATTCGCTGATCTGAGCTTTCCCTGAGGAGTTAGACCAAAGCTTATATCAGAATTGGCAAAAGAGCCCAATTCAGCCAGAAACGTAACTTTTGACCCAGAGCTCAGTTTCGAACCACATGCATATGTTAGTGGTGTCCTGAGTCGGGGAAGCTAAAAAACAACTCCATTCGTTGATCTGAGCTTTCCCTCAGGAGAAACACCAAAGATAATATCAGAATTGGCAAAAGATCCCAATTCAGCCAGAAACGTAACTTTTGACCCAGAGCTGAGTTTCGAACCACATGCATATGTTAGTGGTGTCCTGAGTCGGGGAAGCTAAAAAACCACTCCATTCGCTGATCTGAGCTTTCCCTGAGGAGTTAGACCAAAGCTTATATCAGAATTGGAAAAAGAGCCCAATTCAGCCAGAAACGTAACTTTTGACCCAGAGTTCAGTTTCGAACCACATGCATATGTTAGTGGTGTCCTGAGTCGGGGAAGCTAAAAAACAACTCCATTCGCTGATCTGAGCTTTCCCTGAGGAGATACACCAAACCTTATATCAGAATTGGAAAAAGAGCCCAATTCAGCCAGAAACGTAACTTTTGACCCAGAGCTCAGTTTCGAACCACATGCATATGTTAGTGGTGTCCTGAGTCGGGGAAGCTAAAAAACCACTCCATTCGCTGATCTGAGCTTTCCCTGAGGAGATACACCAAAGCTTATATGAGAATTGGCAAAAGATCCCAATTCAGCCAGAAACGTAACTTTTGACCCAGAGCTCAGTTTCGAACCACATGCATATGTTAGTGGTGTCCTGAGTCGGGGAAGCTAAAAAACCACTCCATTCGCTGATCTGAGCTTTCCCTGAGGAGATACACCAAAGCTTATATGAGAATTGGCAAAAGATCCCAATTCAGCCAGAAACGTAACTTTTGACCCAGAGCTCAGTTTCGAACCACATGCATATGTTAGTGGTGTCCTGAGTCGGGGAAGCTAAAAAACCACTCCATTCGTTGATCTGAGCTTTCCCTCAGGAGAAACACCAAAGATAATATCAGAATTGGCAAAAGATCCCAATTCAGCCAGAAACGTAACTTTTGACCCAGAGCTCAGTTTCGAACCACATGCATATGTTAGTGGTGTCCTGAGTCGGGGAAGCTAAAAAACAACTCCATTCGTTGATCTGAGCTTTCCCTCAGGAGAAACACCAAAGATAATATCAGAATTGGCAAAAGATCCCAATTCAGCCAAAAACGTAACTTTTGACCCAGAGCTCAGTTTCGAACCACATGCATATGTTAGTGGTGTCCTGAGTCGGGGAAGCTAAAAAACCACTCCATTCGCTGATCTGAGCTTTCCCTGAGGAGTTAGACCAAAGCTTATATCAGAATTGGCAAAAGATCCCAATTCAGCCAGAAACGTAACTTTTGACCCAGAGCTCAGTTTCGAACCACATGCATATGTTAGTGGTGTCCTGAGTCGGGGAAGCTAAAAAACCACTCCATTCGCTGATCTGAGCTTTCCCTGAGGAGTTAGACCAAAGCTTATATCAGAATTGGCAAAAGAGCCCAATTCAGCCAGAAACGTAACTTTTGACCCAGAGCTCAGTTTCGAACCACATGCATATGTTAGTGGTGTCCTGAGTCGGGGAAGCTAAAAAACAACTCCATTCGTTGATCTGAGCATTCCCTCAGGAAAAACACGAAAGATAATATCAGAATTGGCAAAAGATCCCAATTCAGCCAGAAACGTAACTTTTGACCCAGAGCTCAGTTTCGAACCACATGGATATGTTAGTGGTGTCCTGAGTCGGGGAAGCTAAAAAACAACTCCATTCGTTGATCTGAGCTTTCCCTCAGGAGAAACACCAAAGATAATATCAGAATTGGCAAAAGATCCCAATTCAGCCAGAAACGTAACTTTTGACCCAGTTTCGAACCACATGCATATGTTAGTGGTGTCCTGAGTCGGGGAAGCTAAAACACCACTCCATTCGCTGATCTGAGCTTTCCCTGAGGAGTTAGACCAAAGCTTATATCAGAATTGGCAAAAGAGCCCAATAAAGCCAGAAACGTAACTTTTGACCCAGAGCTCAGTTTCGAACCACATGCATATGTTAGTGGTGTCCTGAGTCGGGGAAGCTAAAAAACCACTCCATTCGCTGATCTGAGCTTTCCCTGAGGAGTTAGACCAAAGCTTATATCAGAATTGGCAAAAGAGCCCAATTCAGCCAGAAACGTAACTTTTGACCCAGAGCTCAGTTTCGAACCACATGCATATGTTAGTGGTGTCCTGAGTCGGGGAAGCTAAAAAACAACTCCATTCGTTGATCTGAGCTTTCCCTCAGGAGAAACACCAAAGATAATATCAGAATTGGCAAAAGATCCCAATTCAGCCAAAAACGTAACTTTTGACCCAGAGCTCAGTTTCGAACCCCATGCATATGTTAGTGGTGTCCTGAGTCGGGGAAGCTAAAAAACCACTCCATTCGCTGATCTGAGCTTTCCCTGAGGAGTTAGACCAAAGCTTATATCAGAATTGGCAAAAGAGCCCAATTCAGCCAGAAACGTAACTTTTGACCCAGAGCTCAGTTTCGAACCACATGCATATGTTAGTGGTGTCCTGAGTCGGGGAAGCTAAAAAACAACTCCATTCGTTGATCTGAGCTTTCCCTCAGGAAAAACACCAAAGATAATATCAGAATTGGCAAAAGATCCCAATTCAGCCAGAAACGTAACTTTTGACCCAGAGCTCAGTTTCGAACCACATGCATATGTTAGTGGTGTCCTGCGTCGGGGAAGCTAAAAAACAACTCCATTCGTTGATCTGAGCTTTCCCTCAGGAGAAACACCAAAGATAATATCAGAAATGGCAAAAGATCCCAATTCAGCCAGAAACGTAACTTTTGACCCAGAGCTCAGTTTCGAACCACATGCATATGTTAGTGGTGTCCTGAGTCGGGGAAGCTAAAAAACAACTCCATTCGCTGATCTGAGCATTCCTTGAGGAGATACACCAAAGCTTATATCAGAATTGGCAAAAGATCCCAATTCAGCCAGAAACGTAACTTTTGACCCAGAGCTCAATTTCGAACCACATGCATATGTTAGTGGTGTCCTGAGTCGGGGAAGCTAAAAAACCACTCCATTCGCTGATCTGAGCTTTCCCTGAGGAGTTAGACCAAAGCTTATATCAGAATTGGCAAAAGAGCCCAATTCAGCCAGAAACGTAACTTTTGACCCAGAGCTCAGTTTCGAACCACATGCATATGTTAGTGGTGTCCTGAGTCGGGGAAGCTAAAAAACAACTCCATTCGCTGATCTGAGCATTCCCTGAGGAGATACACCAAAGCTTATATCAGAATTGGCAAAAAATCCCAATTCAGCCAGAAACGTAACTTTTGACCCAGAGCTCAGTTTCGAATCACATGCATATGTTAGTGGTGTCCTGAGTCGGGGAAGCTAAAAAACAACTCCATTCGCTGATCTGAGCTTTCCCTGAGAGATACACCAAAGCTTATATCAGAATTGGCAAAAGATCCCAATTCAGCCAGAAACGTAACTTTTGACCCAGAGCTCAGTTTCGAACCACATGCATATGTTAGTGGTGTCCTTAGTCGGGGAAGCTAAAAAACAACTCCATTCGTTGATCTGAGCTTTCCCTCAGGAGAAACACCAAAGATAATATCAGAATTGGCAAAAGATCCCAATTCAGCCAGAAACGTAACTTTTGACCCAGAGCTCAGTTTCGAACCACATGCATATGTTAGTGGTGTCCTGAGTCGGGGAAGCTAAAAAACAACTCCATTCGTTGATCTGAGCTTTCCCTCAGGAGAAACACCAAAGATAATATCAGAATTGGCAAAAGATCCCAATTCAGCCAGAAACGTAACTTTTGACCCAGAGCTCAATTTCGAACCACATGCATATGTTAGTGGTGTCCTGAGTCGGGGAAGCTAAAAAACCACTCCATTCGCTGATCTGAGCTTTCCCTGAGGAGTTAGACCAAAGCTTATATCAGAATTGGCAAAAGAGCCCAATTCAGCCAGAAACGTAACTTTTGACCCAGAGCTCAGTTTCGAACCACATGCATATGTTAGTGGTGTCCTGAGTCGGGGAAGCTAAAAAACAACTCCATTCGCTGATCTGAGCATTCCCTGAGGAGATACACCAAAGCTTATATCAGAATTGGCAAAAAATCCCAATTCAGCCAGAAACGTAACTTTTGACCCAGAGCTCAGTTTCGAACCACATGCATATGTTAGTGGTGTCCTGAGTCGGGGAAGCTAAAAAACAATTCCATTCGCTGATCTGAGCTTTCCCTGAGGAGATACACCAAAGCTTATATCAGAATTGGCAAAAGATCCCAATTCAGCCAGAAACGTAACTTTTGACCCAGAGCTCAGTTTCGAACCACATGCATATGTCAGTGGTGTCCTGAGTCGGGGAAGCTAAAAAACCACTCCATTCGCTGATCCTAGCTTTCCCTGAGGAGTTAGACCAAAGCTTATATCAGAATTGGCAAAAGATCCCAATTCAGCCAGAAACGTAACTTTTGACCCAGAGCTCAGTTTCGAACCACATGCATATGTTAGTGGTGTCCTGAGTCGGGGAAGCTAAGAAACAACTCCATTCGTTGATCTGAGCTTCCCCTCAGGAGAAACACCAAAGCTTATATCAGAATTGGCAAAAGATCCCAATTCAGCCAGAAACGTAACTTTTGACCCAGAGCTCAGTTTCGAACCACATGCATATGTTAGTGGTGTCCTGAGTCGGGGAAGCTAAAAAACAACTCCATTCGTTGATCTGAGCTTTCCCTCAGGAAAAACACCAAAGATAATATCAGAATTGGCAAAAGATCCCAATTCAGCCAGAAACGTAACTTTTGACCCAGAGCTCAGTTTCGAACCACATGCATATGTTAGTGGTGTCCTGCGTCGGGGAAGCTAAAAAACAACTCCATTCGTTGATCTGAGCTTTCCCTCAGGAGAAACACCAAAGATAATATCAGAATTGGCAAAAGATCCCAATTCAGCCAGAAACGTAACTTTTGACCCAGAGCTCAGTTTCGAACCACATGCATATGTTAGTGGTGTCCTGAGTCGGGGAAGCTAAAAAACAACTCCATTCGCTGATCTGAGCATTCCTTGAGGAGATACACCAAAGCTTATATCAGAATTGGCAAAAGATCCCAATTCAGCCAGAAACGTAACTTTTGACCCAGAGCTCAGTTTCGAACCACATGCATATGTTAGTGGTGTCCTGAGTCGGGGAAGCTAAAAAACCACTCCATTCGCTGATCCTAGCTTTCCCTGAGGAGTTAGACCAAAGCTTATATCAGAATTGGCAAAAGATCCCAATTCAGCCAGAAACGTAACTTTTGACCCAGTTTCGAACCACATGCATATGTTAGTGGTGTCCTGAGTCGGGGAAGCTAAGAAACAACTCCATTCGTTGATCTGAGCTTCCCCTCAGGAGAAACACCAAAGATAATATCAGAATTGGCAAAAGATCCCAATTCAGCCAGAAACGTAACTTTTGACCCAGAGCTGAGTTTCGAACCACATGCATATGTTAGTGGTGTCCTGAGTCGGGGAAGCTAAAAAACCACTCCATTCGCTGATCTGAGCTTTCCCTGAGGAGTTAGACCAAAGCTTATATCAGAATTGGCAAAAGAGCCCAATTCAGCCAGAAACGGAACTTTTGACCCAGAGCTCAGTTTCGAACCACATGCATATGTTAGTGGTGTCCTGAGTCGGGGAAGCTAAAAAACCACTCCATTCGCTGATCTGAGCTTTCCCTGAGGAGTTAGACCAAAGCTTATATCAGAATTGGCAAAGAGCCCAATTCAGCCAGAAACGTAACTTTTGACCCAGAGCTCAGTTTCGAACCACATGCATATGTTAGTGGTGTCCTGAGTCGGGGAAGCTAAAAAACAACTCCATTCGTTGATCTGAGCTTTCCCTCAGGAAAAACACCAAAGATAATATCAGAATTGGCAAAAGATCCCAATTCAGCCAGAAACGTAACTTTTGACCCAGAGCTCAGTTCGAACCACATGCATATGTTAGTGGTGTCCTGCGACGGGAAGCTAAAAAACAACTCCATTCGTTGATCTGAGCTTTCCCTCAGGAGAAACACCAAAGATAATATCAGAATTGGCAAAAGATCCCAATTCAGCCAGAAACGTAACTTTTGACCCAGAGCTCAGTTTCGAACCACATGCATATGTTAGTGGTGTCCTGAGTCGGGGAAGCTAAAAAACCACTCCATTCGCTGATCTGAGCTTTCCCTGAGGAGTTAGACCAAAGCTTATATCAGAATTGGCAAAAGAGCCCAATTCAGCCAGAAACGTAACTTTTGACCCAGAGCTCAGTTTCGAACCACATGCATATGTTAGTGGTGTCCTGAGTCGGGGAAGCTAAAAAACCACTCCATTCGCTGATCTGAGCTTTCCCTGAGGAGTTAGACCAAAGCTTATATCAGAATTGGCAAAAGATCCCAATTCAGCCAGAAACGTAACTTTTGACCCAGAGCTCAGTTTCGAACCACATGCATATGTTAGTGGTGTCCCTGAGTCGGGGAAGCTAAAAAACCACTCCATTCGCTGATCTGAGCTTTCCCTGAGGAGTTAGACCAAAGCTTATATCAGAATTGGCAAAAGAGCCCAATTCAGCCAGAAACGTAACTTTTGACCCAGAGCTCAGTTTCGAACCACATGCATATGTTAGTGGTGTCCTGAGTCGGGGAAGCTAAAAAACAACTCCATTCGTTGATCTGAGCATTCCCTCAGGAAAAACACGAAAGATAATATCAGAATTGGCAAAAGATCCCAATTCAGCCAGAAACGTAACTTTTGACCCAGAGCTCAGTTTCGAACCACATGGATATGTTAGTGGTGTCCTGAGTCGGGGAAGCTAAAAAACAACTCCATTCGTTGATCTGAGCTTTCCCTCAGGAGAAACACCAAAGATAATATCAGAATTGGCAAAAGATCCCAATTCAGCCAGAAACGTAACTTTTGACCCAGAGCTCAGTTTCGAACCACATGCATATGTTAGTGGTGTCCTGAGTCGGGGAAGCTAAAAAACCACTCCATTCGCTGATCTGAGCTTTCCCTGAGGAGTTAGACCAAAGCTTATAATAGAATTGGCAAAAGAGCCCAATTCAGCCAGAAACGTAACTTTTGACCCAGAGCTGAGTTTCGAACCACATGCATATGTTAGTGGTGTCCTGAGTCGGGGAAGCTAAAAAACCACTCCATTCGCTGATCTGAGCTTTCCCTGAGGAGTTAGACCAAAGCTTATATCAGAAATTGGAAAAAGAGCCCAATTCAGCCAGAAACGTAACTTTTGACCCAGAGTTCAGTTTCGAACCACATGCATATGTTAGTGGTGTCCTGAGTCGGGGAAGCTAAAAAACAACTCCATTCGCTGATCTGAGCTTTCCCTGAGGAGATACACCAAACCTTATATCAGAATTGGAAAAAGAGCCCAATTCAGCCAGAAACGTAACTTTTGACCCAGAGCTCAGTTTCGAACCACATGCATATGTTAGTGGTGTCCTGAGTCGGGGAAGCTAAAAAACCACTCCATTCGCTGATCTGAGCTTTCCCTGAGGAGATACACCAAAGCTTATATGAGAATTGGCAAAAGATCCCAATTCAGCCAGAAACGTAACTTTTGACCCAGAGCTCAGTTTCGAACCACATGCATATGTTAGTGGTGTCCTGAGTCGGGGAAGCTAAAAAACCACTCCATTCGTTGATCTGAGCTTTCCCTCAGGAGAAACACCAAAGATAATATCAGAATTGGCAAAAGATCCCAATTCAGCCAGAAACGTAACTTTTGACCCAGAGCTCAGTTTCGAACCACATGCATATGTTAGTGGTGTCCTGAGTTGGGGAAGCTAAAAAACAACTCCATTCGTTGATCTGAGCTTTCCCTCAGGAGAAACACCAAAGATAATATCAGAATTGGCAAAAGATCCCAATTCAGCCAAAAACGTAACTTTTGACCCAGAGCTCAGTTTCGAACCACATGCATATGTTAGTGGTGTCCTGAGTCGGGGAAGCTAAAAAACCACTCCATTCGCTGATCTGAGCTTTCCCTGAGGAGTTAGACCAAAGCTTATATCAGAATTGGCAAAAGAGCCCAATTCAGCCAGAAACGTAACTTTTGACCCAGAGCTCAGTTTCGAACCACATGCATATGTTAGTGGTGTCCTGAGTCGGGGAAGCTAAAAAACAACTACATTCGTTGATCTGAGCTTTCCCTCAGGAAAAACACCAAAGATAATATCAGAATTGGCAAAAGATCCCAATTCAGCCAGAAACGTAACTTTTGACCCAGAGCTCAGTTTCGAACCACATGCATATGTTAGTGGTGTCCTGAGTCGGGGAAGCTAAAAAACCACTCCATTCGCTGATCTGAGCTTTCCCTGAGGAGTTAGACCAAAGCTTATATCAGAATTGGCAAAAGAGCCCAATTCAGCCAGAAACGTAACTTTTGACCCAGAGCTCAGTTTCGAACCACATGCATATGTTAGTGGTGTCCTGAGTCGGGGAAGCTAAAAAACAACTCCATTCGTTGATCTGAGCATTCCCTCAGGAAAAACACGAAAGATAATATCAGAATTGGCAAAAGATCCCAATTCAGCCAGAAACGTAACTTTTGACCCAGAGCTCAGTTTCGAACCACATGGATATGTTAGTGGTGTCCTGAGTCGGGGAAGCTAAAAAACAACTCCATTCGTTGATCTGAGCTTTCCCTCAGGAGAAACACCAAAGATAATATCAGAATTGGCAAAAGATCCCAATTCAGCCAGAAACGTAACTTTTGACCCAGAGCTCAGTTTCGAACCACATGCATATGTTAGTGGTGTCCTGAGTCGGGGAAGCTAAAAAACCACTCCATTCGCTGATCTGAGCTTTCCCTGAGGAGTTAGACCAAAGCTTATAATAGAATTGGCAAAAGAGCCCAATTCAGCCAGAAACGTAACTTTTGACCCAGAGCTCAGTTTCGAACCACATGCATATGTTAGTGGTGTCCTGAGTCGGGGAAGCTAAAAAACCACTCCATTCGCTGATCTGAGCTTTCCCTGAGGAGTTAGACCAAAGCTTATATCAGAATTGGCAAAAGAGCCCAATTCAGCCAGAAACGTAACTTTTGACCCAGAGCTCAGTTTCGAACCACATGCATATGTTAGTGGTGTCCTGAGTCGGGGAAGCTAAAAAACAACTCCATTCGTTGATCTGAGCTTTCCCTCAGGAGAAACACCAAAGATAATATCAGAATTGGCAAAAGATCCCAATTCAGCCAGAAACGTAACTTTTGACCCAGAGCTGAGTTTCGAACCACATGCATATGTTAGTGGTGTCCTGAGTCGGGGAAGCTAAAAAACCACTCCATTCGCTGATCTGAGCTTTCCCTGAGGAGTTAGACCAAAGCTTATATCAGAATTGGAAAAAGAGCCCAATTCAGCCAGAAACGTAACTTTTGACCCAGAGTTCAGTTTCGAACCACATGCATATGTTAGTGGTGTCCTGAGTCGGGGAAGCTAAAAAACAACTCCATTCGCTGATCTGAGCTTTCCCTGAGGAGATACACCAAACCTTATATCAGAATTGGAAAAAGAGCCCAATTCAGCCAGAAACGTAACTTTTGACCCAGAGCTCAGTTTCGAACCACATGCATATGTTAGTGGTGTCCTGAGTCGGGGAAGCTAAAAAACCACTCCATTCGCTGATCTGAGCTTTCCCTGAGGAGATACACCAAAGCTTATATGAGAATTGGCAAAAGATCCCAATTCAGCCAGAAACGTAACTTTTGACCCAGAGCTCAGTTTCGAACCACATGCATATGTTAGTGGTGTCCTGAGTCGGGGAAGCTAAAAAACCACTCCATTCGTTGATCTGAGCTTTCCCTCAGGAGAAACACCAAAGATAATATCAGAATTGGCAAAAGATCCCAATTCAGCCAGAAACGTAACTTTTGACCCAGAGCTCAGTTTCGAACCACATGCATATGTTAGTGGTGTCCTGAGTCGGGGAAGCTAAAAAACAACTCCATTCGTTGATCTGAGCTTTCCCTCAGGAGAAACACCAAAGATAATATCAGAATTGGCAAAAGATCCCAATTCAGCCAAAAACGTAACTTTTGACCCAGAGCTCAGTTTCGAACCACATGCATATGTTAGTGGTGTCCTGAGTCGGGGAAGCTAAAAAACCACTCCATTCGCTGATCTGAGCTTTCCCTGAGGAGTTAGACCAAAGCTTATATCAGAATTGGCAAAAGAGCCCAATTCAGCCAGAAACGTAACTTTTGACCCAGAGCTCAGTTTCGAACCACATGCATATGTTAGTGGTGTCCTGAGTCGGGGAAGCTAAAAAACAACTACATTCGTTGATCTGAGCTTTCCCTCAGGAAAAACACCAAAGATAATATCAGAATTGGCAAAAGATCCCAATTCAGCCAGAAACGTAACTTTTGACCCAGAGCTCAGTTTCGAACCACATGCATATGTTAGTGGTGTCCTGAGTCGGGGAAGCTAAAAAACAACTCCATTCGCTGATCTGAGCTTTCCCTGAGGAGTTAGACCAAAGCTTATATCAGAATTGGAAAAAGAGCCCAATTCAGCCAGAAACGTAACTTTTGACCCAGAGTTCAGTTTCGAACCACATGCATATGTTAGTGGTGTCCTGAGTCGGGGAAGCTAAAAAACAACTCCATTCGCTGATCTGAGCTTTCCCTGAGGAGTTAGACCAAAGCTTATATCAGAATTGGCAAAAGAGCCCAATTCAGCCAGAAACGTAACTTTTGACCCAGAGCTCAGTTTCGAACCACATGCATATGTTAGTGGTGTCCTGAGTCGGGGAAGCTAAAAAACCACTCCATTCGCTGATCTGAGCTTTCTCTGAGGAGATACACCAAAGCTTATATGAGAATTGGCAAAAGATCCCAATTCAGCCAGAAACGTAACTTTTGACCCAGAGCTCAGTTTCGAACCACATGCATATGTTAGTGGTGTCCTGAGTCGGGGAAGCTAAAAAACCACTCCATTCGTTGATCTGAGCTTTCCCTCAGGAGAAACACCAAAGATAATATCAGAATTGGCAAAAGATCCCAATTCAGCCAGAAACGTAACTTTTGACCCAGAGCTCAGTTTCGAACCACATGCATATGTTAGTGGTGTCCTGAGTCGGGGAAGCTAAAAAACAACTCCATTCGTTGATCTGAGCTTTCCCTCAGGAGAAACACCAAAGATAATATCAGAATTGGCAAAAGATCCCAATTCAGCCAAAAACGTAACTTTTGACCCAGAGCTCAGTTTCGAACCACATGCATATGTTAGTGGTGTCCTGAGTCGGGGAAGCTAAAAAACCACTCCATTCGCTGATCTGAGCTTTCCCTGAGGAGTTAGACCAAAGCTTATATCAGAATTGGCAAAAGAGCCCAATTCAGCCAGAAACGTAACTTTTGACCCAGAGCTCAGTTTCGAACCACATGCATATGTTAGTGGTGTCCTGAGTCGGGGAAGCTAAAAAACAACTCCATTCGTTGATCTGAGCATTCCCTCAGGAAAAACACGAAAGATAATATCAGAATTGGCAAAAGATCCCAATTCAGCCAGAAACGTAACTTTTGACCCAGAGCTCAGTTTCGAACCACATGGATATGTTAGTGGTGTCCTGAGTCGGGGAAGCTAAAAAACAACTCCATTCGTTGATCTGAGCTTTCCCTCAGGAGAAACACCAAAGATAATATCAGAATTGGCAAAAGATCCCAATTCAGCCAGAAACGTAACTTTTGACCCAGAGCTCAGTTTCGAACCACATGCATATGTTAGTGGTGTCCTGAGTCGGGGAAGCTAAAAAACCACTCCATTCGCTGATCTGAGCTTTCCCTGAGGAGTTAGACCAAAGCTTATAATAGAATTGGCAAAAGAGCCCAATTCAGCCAGAAACGTAACTTTTGACCCAGAGCTCAGTTTCGAACCACATGCATATGTTAGTGGTGTCCTGAGTCGGGGAAGCTAAAAAACCACTCCATTCGCTGATCTGAGCTTTCCCTGAGGAGTTAGACCAAAGCTTATATCAGAATTGGCAAAAGAGCCCAATTCAGCCAGAAACGTAACTTTTGACCCAGAGCTCAGTTTCGAACCACATGCATATGTTAGTGGTGTCCTGAGTCGGGGAAGCTAAAAAACAACTCCATTCGTTGATCTGAGCTTTCCCTCAGGAGAAACACCAAAGATAATATCAGAATTGGCAAAAGATCCCAATTCAGCCAGAAACGTAACTTTTGACCCAGAGCTGAGTTTCGAACCACATGCATATGTTAGTGGTGTCCTGAGTCGGGGAAGCTAAAAAACCACTCCATTCGTTGATCTGAGCTTTCCCTCAGGAGAAACACCAAAGATAATATCAGAATTGGCAAAAGATCCCAATTCAGCCAGAAACGTAACTTTTGACCCAGAGCTCAGTTTCGAACCACATGCATATGTTAGTGGTGTCCTGAGTCGGGGAAGCTAAAAAACAACTCCATTCGTTGATCTGAGCTTTCCCTCAGGAGAAACACCAAAGATAATATCAGAATTGGCAAAAGATCCCAATTCAGCCAAAAACGTAACTTTTGACCCAGAGCTCAGTTTCGAACCACATGCATATGTTAGTGGTGTCCTGAGTCGGGGAAGCTAAAAAACCACTCCATTCGCTGATCTGAGCTTTCCCTGAGGAGTTAGACCAAAGCTTATATCAGAATTGGCAAAAGAGCCCAATTCAGCCAGAAACGTAACTTTTGACCCAGAGCTCAGTTTCGAACCACATGCATATGTTAGTGGTGTCCTGAGTCGGGGAAGCTAAAAAACAACTACATTCGTTGATCTGAGCTTTCCCTCAGGAAAAACACCAAAGATAATATCAGAATTGGCAAAAGATCCCAATTCAGCCAGAAACGTAACTTTTGACCCAGAGCTCAGTTTCGAACCACATGCATATGTTAGTGGTGTCCTGAGTCGGGGAAGCTAAAAAACAACTCCATTCGCTGATCTGAGCTTTCCCTGAGGAGTTAGACCAAAGCTTATATCAGAATTGGAAAAAGAGCCCAATTCAGCCAGAAACGTAACTTTTGACCCAGAGTTCAGTTTCGAACCACATGCATATGTTAGTGGTGTCCTGAGTCGGGGAAGCTAAAAAACAACTCCATTCGCTGATCTGAGCTTTCCCTGAGGAGTTAGACCAAAGCTTATATCAGAATTGGCAAAAGAGCCCAATTCAGCCAGAAACGTAACTTTTGACCCAGAGCTCAGTTTCGAACCACATGCATATGTTAGTGGTGTCCTGAGTCGGGGAAGCTAAAAAACCACTCCATTCGCTGATCTGAGCTTTCCCTGAGGAGATACACCAAAGCTTATATGAGAATTGGCAAAAGATCCCAATTCAGCCAGAAACGTAACTTTTGACCCAGAGCTCAGTTTCGAACCACATGCATATGTTAGTGGTGTCCTGAGTCGGGGAAGCTAAAAAACCACTCCATTCGTTGATCTGAGCTTTCCCTCAGGAGAAACACCAAAGATAATATCAGAATTGGCAAAAGATCCCAATTCAGCCAGAAACGTAACTTTTGACCCAGAGCTCAGTTTCGAACCACATGCATATGTTAGTGGTGTCCTGAGTCGGGGAAGCTAAAAAACAACTCCATTCGTTGATCTGAGCTTTCCCTCAGGAGAAACACCAAAGATAATATCAGAATTGGCAAAAGATCCCAATTCAGCCAAAAACGTAACTTTTGACCCAGAGCTCAGTTTCGAACCACATGCATATGTTAGTGGTGTCCTGAGTCGGGGAAGCTAAAAAACCACTCCATTCGCTGATCTGAGCTTTCCCTGAGGAGTTAGACCAAAGCTTATATCAGAATTGGCAAAAGAGCCCAATTCAGCCAGAAACGTAACTTTTGACCCAGAGCTCAGTTTCGAACCACATGCATATGTTAGTGGTGTCCTGAGTCGGGGAAGCTAAAAAACAACTCCATTCGTTGATCTGAGCATTCCCTCAGGAAAAACACGAAAGATAATATCAGAATTGGCAAAAGATCCCAATTCAGCCAGAAACGTAACTTTTGACCCAGAGCTCAGTTTCGAACCACATGGATATGTTAGTGGTGTCCTGAGTCGGGGAAGCTAAAAAACAACTCCATTCGTTGATCTGAGCTTTCCCTCAGGAGAAACACCAAAGATAATATCAGAATTGGCAAAAGATCCCAATTCAGCCAGAAACGTAACTTTTGACCCAGAGCTCAGTTTCGAACCACATGCATATGTTAGTGGTGTCCTGAGTCGGGGAAGCTAAAAAACCACTCCATTCGCTGATCTGAGCTTTCCCTGAGGAGTTAGACCAAAGCTTATAATAAAATTGGCAAAAGAGCCCAATTCAGCCAGAAACGTAACTTTTGACCCAGAGCTCAGTTTCGAACCACATGCATATGTTAGTGGTGTCCTGAGTCGGGGAAGCTAAAAAACCACTCCATTCGCTGATCTGAGCTTTCCCTGAGGAGTTAGACCAAAGCTTATATCAGAATTGGCAAAAGAGCCCAATTCAGCCAGAAACGTAACTTTTGACCCAGAGCTCAGTTTCGAACCACATGCATATGTTAGTGGTGTCCTGAGTCGGGGAAGCTAAAAAACAACTCCATTCGTTGATCTGAGCTTTCCCTCAGGAGAAACACCAAAGATAATATCAGAATTGGCAAAAGATCCCAATTCAGCCAGAAACGTAACTTTTGACCCAGAGCTGAGTTTCGAACCACATGCATATGTTAGTGGTGTCCTGAGTCGGGGAAGCTAAAAAACCACTCCATTCGCTGATCTGAGCTTTCCCTGAGGAGTTAGACCAAAGCTTATATCAGAATTGGAAAAAGAGCCCAATTCAGCCAGAAACGTAACTTTTGACCCAGAGTTCAGTTTCGAACCACATGCATATGTTAGTGGTGTCCTGAGTCGGGGAAGCTAAAAAACAACTCCATTCGCTGATCTGAGCTTTCCCTGAGGAGATACACCAAACCTTATATCAGAATTGGAAAAAGAGCCCAATTCAGCCAGAAACGTAACTTTTGACCCAGAGCTCAGTTTCGAACCACATGCATATGTTAGTGGTGTCCTGAGTCGGGGAAGCTAAAAAACCACTCCATTCGCTGATCTGAGCTTTCCCTGAGGAGATACACCAAAGCTTATATGAGAATTGGCAAAAGATCCCAATTCAGCCAGAAACGTAACTTTTGACCCAGAGCTCAGTTTCGAACCACATGCATATGTTAGTGGTGTCCTGAGTCGGGGAAGCTAAAAAACCACTCCATTCGTTGATCTGAGCTTTCCCTCAGGAGAAACACCAAAGATAATATCAGAATTGGCAAAAGATCCCAATTCAGCCAGAAACGTAACTTTTGACCCAGAGCTCAGTTTCGAACCACATGCATATGTTAGTGGTGTCCTGAGTCGGGGAAGCTAAAAAACAACTCCATTCGTTGATCTGAGCTTTCCCTCAGGAGAAACACCAAAGATAATATCAGAATTGGCAAAAGATCCCAATTCAGCCAAAAACGTAACTTTTGACCCAGAGCTCAGTTTCGAACCACATGCATATGTTAGTGGTGTCCTGAGTCGGGGAAGCTAAAAAACCACTCCATTCGCTGATCTGAGCTTTCCCTGAGGAGTTAGACCAAAGCTTATATCAGAATTGGCAAAAGAGCCCAATTCAGCCAGAAACGTAACTTTTGACCCAGAGCTCAGTTTCGAACCACATGCATATGTTAGTGGTGTCCTGAGTCGGGGAAGCTAAAAAACAACTACATTCGTTGATCTGAGCTTTCCCTCAGGAAAAACACCAAAGATAATATCAGAATTGGCAAAAGATCCCAATTCAGCCAGAAACGTAACTTTTGACCCAGAGCTCAGTTTCGAACCACATGCATATGTTAGTGGTGTCCTGAGTCGGGGAAGCTAAAAAACCACTCCATTCGCTGATCTGAGCTTTCCCTGAGGAGTTAGACCAAAGCTTATATCAGAATTGGCAAAAGAGCCCAATTCAGCCAGAAACGTAACTTTTGACCCAGAGCTCAGTTTCGAACCACATGCATATGTTAGTGGTGTCCTGAGTCGGGGAAGCTAAAAAACAACTCCATTCGTTGATCTGAGCATTCCCTCAGGAAAAACACGAAAGATAATATCAGAATTGGCAAAAGATCCCAATTCAGCCAGAAACGTAACTTTTGACCCAGAGCTCAGTTTCGAACCACATGGATATGTTAGTGGTGTCCTGAGTCGGGGAAGCTAAAAAACAACTCCATTCGTTGATCTGAGCTTTCCCTCAGGAGAAACACCAAAGATAATGTCAGAATTGGCAAAAGATCCCAATTCAGCCAGAAACGTAACTTTTGACCCAGAGCTCAGTTTCGAACCACATGCATATGTTAGTGGTGTCCTGAGTCGGGGAAGCTAAAAAACCACTCCATTCGCTGATCTGAGCTTTCCCTGAGGAGTTAGACCAAAGCTTATAATAGAATTGGCAAAAGAGCCCAATTCAGCCAGAAACGTAACTTTTGACCCAGAGCTCAGTTTCGAACCACATGCATATGTTAGTGGTGTCCTGAGTCGGGGAAGCTAAAAAACCACTCCATTCGCTGATCTGAGCTTTCCCTGAGGAGTTAGACCAAAGCTTATATCAGAATTGGCAAAAGAGCCCAATTCAGCCAGAAACGTAACTTTTGACCCAGAGCTCAGTTTCGAACCACATGCATATGTTAGTGGTGTCCTGAGTCGGGGAAGCTAAAAAACAACTCCATTCGTTGATCTGAGCTTTCCCTCAGGAGAAACACCAAAGATAATATCAGAATTGGCAAAAGATCCCAATTCAGCCAGAAACGTAACTTTTGACCCAGAGCTGAGTTTCGAACCACATGCATATGTTAGTGGTGTCCTGAGTCGGGGAAGCTAAAAAACCACTCCATTCGCTGATCTGAGCTTTCCCTGAGGAGTTAGACCAAAGCTTATATCAGAATTGGAAAAAGAGCCCAATTCAGCCAGAAACGTAACTTTTGACCCAGAGTTCAGTTTCGAACCACATGCATATGTTAGTGGTGTCCTGAGTCGGGGAAGCTAAAAAACAACTCCATTCGCTGATCTGAGCTTTCCCTGAGGAGATACACCAAACCTTATATCAGAATTGGAAAAAGAGCCCAATTCAGCCAGAAACGTAACTTTTGACCCAGAGCTCAGTTTCGAACCACATGCATATGTTAGTGGTGTCCTGAGTCGGGGAAGCTAAAAAACCACTCCATTCGCTGATCTGAGCTTTCCCTGAGGAGATACACCAAAGCTTATATGAGAATTGGCAAAAGATCCCAATTCAGCCAGAAACGTAACTTTTGACCCAGAGCTCAGTTTCGAACCACATGCATATGTTAGTGGTGTCCTGAGTCGGGGAAGCTAAAAAACCACTCCATTCGTTGATCTGAGCTTTCCCTCAGGAGAAACACCAAAGATAATATCAGAATTGGCAAAAGATCCCAATTCAGCCAGAAACGTAACTTTTGACCCAGAGCTCAGTTTCGAACCACATGCATATGTTAGTGGTGTCCTGAGTCGGGGA
Source organism: Natrix helvetica (assembly GCF_964273705.1). Classification (NCBI taxonomy): domain Eukaryota; kingdom Metazoa; phylum Chordata; class Lepidosauria; order Squamata; family Natricidae; genus Natrix; species Natrix helvetica. The sequence goes on from NC_138553.1 coordinate 55,287,243, forward strand.
AGCTAAAAAACAACTCCATTCGTTGATCTGAGCTTTCCCTCAGGAGAAACACCAAAGATAATATCAGAATTGGCAAAAGATCCCAATTCAGCCAAAAACGTAACTTTTGACCCAGAGCTCAGTTTCGAACCACATGCATATGTTAGTGGTGTCCTGAGTCGGGGAAGCTAAAAAACCACTCCATTCGCTGATCTGAGCTTTCCCTGAGGAGTTAGACCAAAGCTTATATCAGAATTGGCAAAAGAGCCCAATTCAGCCAGAAACGTAACTTTTGACCCAGAGCTCAGTTTCGAACCACATGCATATGTTAGTGGTGTCCTGAGTCGGGGAAGCTAAAAAACAACTCCATTCGTTGATCTGAGCTTTCCCTCAGGAGAAACACCAAAGATAATATCAGAATTGGCAAAAGATCCCAATTCAGCCAGAAACGTAACTTTTGACCCAGAGCTGAGTTTCGAACCACATGCATATGTTAGTGGTGTCCTGAGTCGGGGAAGCTAAAAAACCACTCCATTCGCTGATCTGAGCTTTCCCTGAGGAGTTAGACCAAAGCTTATATCAGAATTGGAAAAAGAGCCCAATTCAGCCAGAAACGTAACTTTTGACCCAGAGTTCAGTTTCGAACCACATGCATATGTTAGTGGTGTCCTGAGTCGGGGAAGCTAAAAAACAACTCCATTCGCTGATCTGAGCTTTCCCTGAGGAGATACACCAAACCTTATATCAGAATTGGAAAAAGAGCCCAATTCAGCCAGAAACGTAACTTTTGACCCAGAGCTCAGTTTCGAACCACATGCATATGTTAGTGGTGTCCTGAGTCGGGGAAGCTAAAAAACCACTCCATTCGCTGATCTGAGCTTTCCCTGAGGAGATACACCAAAGCTTATATGAGAATTGGCAAAAGATCCCAATTCAGCCAGAAACGTAACTTTTGACCCAGAGCTCAGTTTCGAACCACATGCATATGTTAGTGGTGTCCTGAGTCGGGGAAGCTAAAAAACCACTCCATTCGTTGATCTGAGCTTTCCCTCAGGAGAAACACCAAAGATAATATCAGAATTGGCAAAAGATCCCAATTCAGCCAGAAACGTAACTTTTGACCCAGAGCTCAGTTTCGAACCACATGCATATGTTAGTGGTGTCCTGAGTCGGGGAAGCTAAAAAACAACTCCATTCGTTGATCTGAGCTTTCCCTCAGGAGAAACACCAAAGATAATATCAGAATTGGCAAAAGATCCCAATTCAGCCAAAAACGTAACTTTTGACCCAGAGCTCAGTTTCGAACCACATGCATATGTTAGTGGTGTCCTGAGTCGGGGAAGCTAAAAAACCACTCCATTCGCTGATCTGAGCTTTCCCTGAGGAGTTAGACCAAAGCTTATATCAGAATTGGCAAAAGAGCCCAATTCAGCCAGAAACGTAACTTTTGACCCAGAGCTCAGTTTCGAACCACATGCATATGTTAGTGGTGTCCTGAGTCGGGGAAGCTAAAAAACAACTACATTCGTTGATCTGAGCTTTCCCTCAGGAAAAACACCAAAGATAATATCAGAATTGGCAAAAGATCCCAATTCAGCCAGAAACGTAACTTTTGACCCAGAGCTCAGTTTCGAACCACATGCATATGTTAGTGGTGTCCTGAGTCGGGGAAGCTAAAAAACAACTCCATTCGCTGATCTGAGCTTTCCCTGAGGAGTTAGACCAAAGCTTATATCAGAATTGGAAAAAGAGCCCAATTCAGCCAGAAACGTAACTTTTGACCCAGAGTTCAGTTTCGAACCACATGCATATGTTAGTGGTGTCCTGAGTCGGGGAAGCTAAAAAACAACTCCATTCGCTGATCTGAGCTTTCCCTGAGGAGTTAGACCAAAGCTTATATCAGAATTGGCAAAAGAGCCCAATTCAGCCAGAAACGTAACTTTTGACCCAGAGCTCAGTTTCGAACCACATGCATATGTTAGTGGTGTCCTGAGTCGGGGAAGCTAAAAAACAACTCCATTCGTTGATCTGAGCATTCCCTCAGGAAAAACACGAAAGATAATATCAGAATTGGCAAAAGATCCCAATTCAGCCAGAAACGTAACTTTTGACCCAGAGCTCAGTTTCGAACCACATGGATATGTTAGTGGTGTCCTGAGTCGGGGAAGCTAAAAAACAACTCCATTCGTTGATCTGAGCTTTCCCTCAGGAGAAACACCAAAGATAATATCAGAATTGGCAAAAGATCCCAATTCAGCCAGAAACGTAACTTTTGACCCAGAGCTCAGTTTCGAACCACATGCATATGTTAGTGGTGTCCTGAGTCGGGGAAGCTAAAAAACCACTCCATTCGCTGATCTGAGCTTTCCCTGAGGAGTTAGACCAAAGCTTATATCAGAATTGGCAAAAGAGCCCAATTCAGCCAGAAACGTAACTTTTGACCCAGAGCTCAGTTTCGAACCACATGCATATGTTAGTGGTGTCCTGAGTCGGGGAAGCTAAAAAACAACTCCATTCGTTGATCTGAGCTTTCCCTCAGGAGAAACACCAAAGATAATATCAGAATTGGCAAAAGATCCCAATTCAGCCAGAAACGTAACTTTTGACCCAGAGCTGAGTTTCGAACCACATGCATATGTTAGTGGTGTCCTGAGTCGGGGAAGCTAAAAAACCACTCCATTCGCTGATCTGAGCTTTCCCTGAGGAGTTAGACCAAAGCTTATATCAGAATTGGAAAAAGAGCCCAATTCAGCCAGAAACGTAACTTTTGACCCAGAGCTCAGTTTCGAACCACATGCATATGTTAGTGGTGTCCTGAGTCGGGGAAGCTAAAAAACCACTCCATTCGCTGATCTGAGCTTTCCCTGAGGAGATACACCAAAGCTTATATGAGAATTGGCAAAAGATCCCAATTCAGCCAGAAACGTAACTTTTGACCCAGAGCTCAGTTTCGAACCACATGCATATGTTAGTGGTGTCCTGAGTCGGGGAAGCTAAAAAACCACTCCATTCGTTGATCTGAGCTTTCCCTCAGGAGAAACACCAAAGATAATATCAGAATTGGCAAAAGATCCCAATTCAGCCAGAAACGTAACTTTTGACCCAGAGCTCAGTTTCGAACCACATGCATATGTTAGTGGTGTCCTGAGTCGGGGAAGCTAAAAAACAACTCCATTCGTTGATCTGAGCTTTCCCTCAGGAGAAACACCAAAGATAATATCAGAATTGGCAAAAGATCCCAATTCAGCCAAAAACGTAACTTTTGACCCAGAGCTCAGTTTCGAACCACATGCATATGTTAGTGGTGTCCTGAGTCGGGGAAGCTAAAAAATCACTCCATTCGCTTATCTGAGCTTTCCCTGAGGAGTTAGACCAAAGCTTATATCAGAATTGGAAAAAGAGCCCAATTCAGCCAGAAACGTAACTTTTGACCCAGAGTTCAGTTTCGAACCACATGCATATGTTAGTGGTGTCCTGAGTCGGGGAAGCTAAAAAACAACTCCATTCGCTGATCTGAGCTTTCCCTGAGGAGTTAGACCAAAGCTTATATCAGAATTGGCAAAAGAGCCCAATTCAGCCAGAAACGTAACTTTTGACCCAGAGCTCAGTTTCGAACCACATGCATATGTTAGTGGTGTCCTGAGTCGGGGAAGCTAAAAAACCACTCCATTCGCTGATCTGAGCTTTCCCTGAGGAGATACACCAAAGCTTATATGAGAATTGGCAAAAGATCCCAATTCAGCCAGAAACGTAACTTTTGACCCAGAGCTCAGTTTCGAACCACATGCATATGTTAGTGGTGTCCTGAGTCGGGGAAGCTAAAAAACCACTCCATTCGTTGATCTGAGCTTTCCCTCAGGAGAAACACCAAAGATAATATCAGAATTGGCAAAAGATCCCAATTCAGCCAGAAACGTAACTTTTGACCCAGAGCTCAGTTTCGAACCACATGCATATGTTAGTGGTGTCCTGAGTCGGGGAAGCTAAAAAACAACTCCATTCGTTGATCTGAGCTTTCCCTCAGGAGAAACACCAAAGATAATATCAGAATTGGCAAAAGATCCCAATTCAGCCAAAAACGTAACTTTTGACCCAGAGCTCAGTTTCGAACCACATGCATATGTTAGTGGTGTCCTGAGTCGGGGAAGCTAAAAAACCACTCCATTCGCTGATCTGAGCTTTCCCTGAGGAGTTAGACCAAAGCTTATATCAGAATTGGCAAAAGAGCCCAATTCAGCCAGAAACGTAACTTTTGACCCAGAGCTCAGTTTCGAACCACATGCATATGTTAGTGGTGTCCTGAGTCGGGGAAGCTAAAAAACAACTCCATTCGTTGATCTGAGCATTCCCTCAGGAAAAACACGAAAGATAATATCAGAATTGGCAAAAGATCCCAATTCAGCCAGAAACGTAACTTTTGACCCAGAGCTCAGTTTCGAACCACATGGATATGTTAGTGGTGTCCTGAGTCGGGGAAGCTAAAAAACAACTCCATTCGTTGATCTGAGCTTTCCCTCAGGAGAAACACCAAAGATAATATCAGAATTGGCAAAAGATCCCAATTCAGCCAGAAACGTAACTTTTGACCCAGAGCTCAGTTTCGAACCACATGCATATGTTAGTGGTGTCCTGAGTCGGGGAAGCTAAAAAACCACTCCATTCGCTGATCTGAGCTTTCCCTGAGGAGTTAGACCAAAGCTTATAATAGAATTGGCAAAAGAGCCCAATTCAGCCAGAAACGTAACTTTTGACCCAGAGCTCAGTTTCGAACCACATGCATATGTTAGTGGTGTCCTGAGTCGGGGAAGCTAAAAAACCACTCCATTCGCTGATCTGAGCTTTCCCTGAGGAGTTAGACCAAAGCTTATATCAGAATTGGCAAAAGAGCCCAATTCAGCCAGAAACGTAACTTTTGACCCAGAGCTCAGTTTCGAACCACATGCATATGTTAGTGGTGTCCTGAGTCGGGGAAGCTAAAAAACAACTCCATTCGTTGATCTGAGCTTTCCCTCAGGAGAAACACCAAAGATAATATCAGAATTGGCAAAAGATCCCAATTCAGCCAGAAACGTAACTTTTGACCCAGAGCTGAGTTTCGAACCACATGCATATGTTAGTGGTGTCCTGAGTCGGGGAAGCTAAAAAACCACTCCATTCGCTGATCTGAGCTTTCCCTGAGGAGTTAGACCAAAGCTTATATCAGAATTGGAAAAAGAGCCCAATTCAGCCAGAAACGTAACTTTTGACCCAGAGTTCAGTTTCGAACCACATGCATATGTTAGTGGTGTCCTGAGTCGGGGAAGCTAAAAAACAACTCCATTCGCTGATCTGAGCTTTCCCTGAGGAGATACACCAAACCTTATATCAGAATTGGAAAAAGAGCCCAATTCAGCCAGAAACGTAACTTTTGACCCAGAGCTCAGTTTCGAACCACATGCATATGTTAGTGGTGTCCTGAGTCGGGGAAGCTAAAAAACCACTCCATTCGCTGATCTGAGCTTTCCCTGAGGAGATACACCAAAGCTTATATGAGAATTGGCAAAAGATCCCAATTCAGCCAGAAACGTAACTTTTGACCCAGAGCTCAGTTTCGAACCACATGCATATGTTAGTGGTGTCCTGAGTCGGGGAAGCTAAAAAACCACTCCATTCGTTGATCTGAGCTTTCCCTCAGGAGAAACACCAAAGATAATATCAGAATTGGCAAAAGATCCCAATTCAGCCAGAAACGTAACTTTTGACCCAGAGCTCAGTTTCGAACCACATGCATATGTTAGTGGTGTCCTGAGTCGGGGAAGCTAAAAAACAACTCCATTCGTTGATCTGAGCTTTCCCTCAGGAGAAACACCAAAGATAATATCAGAATTGGCAAAAGATCCCAATTCAGCCAAAAACGTAACTTTTGACCCAGAGCTCAGTTTCGAACCACATGCATATGTTAGTGGTGTCCTGAGTCGGGGAAGCTAAAAAACCACTCCATTCGCTGATCTGAGCTTTCCCTGAGGAGTTAGACCAAAGCTTATATCAGAATTGGCAAAAGAGCCCAATTCAGCCAGAAACGTAACTTTTGACCCAGAGCTCAGTTTCGAACCACATGCATATGTTAGTGGTGTCCTGAGTCGGGGAAGCTAAAAAACAACTACATTCGTTGATCTGAGCTTTCCCTCAGGAAAAACACCAAAGATAATATCAGAATTGGCAAAAGATCCCAATTCAGCCAGAAACGTAACTTTTGACCCAGAGCTCAGTTTCGAACCACATGCATATGTTAGTGGTGTCCTGAGTCGGGGAAGCTAAAAAACCACTCCATTCGCTGATCTGAGCTTTCCCTGAGGAGTTAGACCAAAGCTTATATCAGAATTGGCAAAAGAGCCCAATTCAGCCAGAAACGTAACTTTTGACCCAGAGCTCAGTTTCGAACCACATGCATATGTTAGTGGTGTCCTGAGTCGGGGAAGCTAAAAAACAACTCCATTCGTTGATCTGAGCATTCCCTCAGGAAAAACACGAAAGATAATATCAGAATTGGCAAAAGATCCCAATTCAGCCAGAAACGTAACTTTTGACCCAGAGCTCAGTTTCGAACCACATGGATATGTTAGTGGTGTCCTGAGTCGGGGAAGCTAAAAAACAACTCCATTCGTTGATCTGAGCTTTCCCTCAGGAGAAACACCAAAGATAATGTCAGAATTGGCAAAAGATCCCAATTCAGCCAGAAACGTAACTTTTGACCCAGAGCTCAGTTTCGAACCACATGCATATGTTAGTGGTGTCCTGAGTCGGGGAAGCTAAAAAACCACTCCATTCGCTGATCTGAGCTTTCCCTGAGGAGTTAGACCAAAGCTTATAATAGAATTGGCAAAAGAGCCCAATTCAGCCAGAAACGTAACTTTTGACCCAGAGCTCAGTTTCGAACCACATGCATATGTTAGTGGTGTCCTGAGTCGGGGAAGCTAAAAAACCACTCCATTCGCTGATCTGAGCTTTCCCTGAGGAGTTAGACCAAAGCTTATATCAGAATTGGCAAAAGAGCCCAATTCAGCCAGAAACGTAACTTTTGACCCAGAGCTCAGTTTCGAACCACATGCATATGTTAGTGGTGTCCTGAGTCGGGGAAGCTAAAAAACAACTCCATTCGTTGATCTGAGCTTTCCCTCAGGAGAAACACCAAAGATAATATCAGAATTGGCAAAAGATCCCAATTCAGCCAGAAACGTAACTTTTGACCCAGAGCTGAGTTTCGAACCACATGCATATGTTAGTGGTGTCCTGAGTCGGGGAAGCTAAAAAACCACTCCATTCGCTGATCTGAGCTTTCCCTGAGGAGTTAGACCAAAGCTTATATCAGAATTGGAAAAAGAGCCCAATTCAGCCAGAAACGTAACTTTTGACCCAGAGTTCAGTTTCGAACCACATGCATATGTTAGTGGTGTCCTGAGTCGGGGAAGCTAAAAAACAACTCCATTCGCTGATCTGAGCTTTCCCTGAGGAGATACACCAAACCTTATATCAGAATTGGAAAAAGAGCCCAATTCAGCCAGAAACGTAACTTTTGACCCAGAGCTCAGTTTCGAACCACATGCATATGTTAGTGGTGTCCTGAGTCGGGGAAGCTAAAAAACCACTCCATTCGCTGATCTGAGCTTTCCCTGAGGAGATACACCAAAGCTTATATGAGAATTGGCAAAAGATCCCAATTCAGCCAGAAACGTAACTTTTGACCCAGAGCTCAGTTTCGAACCACATGCATATGTTAGTGGTGTCCTGAGTCGGGGAAGCTAAAAAACCACTCCATTCGCTGATCTGAGCTTTCCCTGAGGAGATACACCAAAGCTTATATGAGAATTGGCAAAAGATCCCAATTCAGCCAGAAACGTAACTTTTGACCCAGAGCTCAGTTTCGAACCACATGCATATGTTAGTGGTGTCCTGAGTCGGGGAAGCTAAAAAACCACTCCATTCGTTGATCTGAGCTTTCCCTCAGGAGAAACACCAAAGATAATATCAGAATTGGCAAAAGATCCCAATTCAGCCAGAAACGTAACTTTTGACCCAGAGCTCAGTTTCGAACCACATGCATATGTTAGTGGTGTCCTGAGTCGGGGAAGCTAAAAAACAACTCCATTCGTTGATCTGAGCTTTCCCTCAGGAGAAACACCAAAGATAATATCAGAATTGGCAAAAGATCCCAATTCAGCCAAAAACGTAACTTTTGACCCAGAGCTCAGTTTCGAACCACATGCATATGTTAGTGGTGTCCTGAGTCGGGGAAGCTAAAAAACCACTCCATTCGCTGATCTGAGCTTTCCCTGAGGAGTTAGACCAAAGCTTATATCAGAATTGGCAAAAGATCCCAATTCAGCCAGAAACGTAACTTTTGACCCAGAGCTCAGTTTCGAACCACATGCATATGTTAGTGGTGTCCTGAGTCGGGGAAGCTAAAAAACCACTCCATTCGCTGATCTGAGCTTTCCCTGAGGAGTTAGACCAAAGCTTATATCAGAATTGGCAAAAGAGCCCAATTCAGCCAGAAACGTAACTTTTGACCCAGAGCTCAGTTTCGAACCACATGCATATGTTAGTGGTGTCCTGAGTCGGGGAAGCTAAAAAACAACTCCATTCGTTGATCTGAGCATTCCCTCAGGAAAAACACGAAAGATAATATCAGAATTGGCAAAAGATCCCAATTCAGCCAGAAACGTAACTTTTGACCCAGAGCTCAGTTTCGAACCACATGGATATGTTAGTGGTGTCCTGAGTCGGGGAAGCTAAAAAACAACTCCATTCGTTGATCTGAGCTTTCCCTCAGGAGAAACACCAAAGATAATATCAGAATTGGCAAAAGATCCCAATTCAGCCAGAAACGTAACTTTTGACCCAGAGCTCAGTTTCGAACCACATGCATATGTTAGTGGTGTCCTGAGTCGGGGAAGCTAAAAAACCACTCCATTCGCTGATCTGAGCTTTCCCTGAGGAGTTAGACCAAAGCTTATAATAGAATTGGCAAAAGAGCCCAATTCAGCCAGAAACGTAACTTTTGACCCAGAGCTCAGTTTCGAACCACATGCATATGTTAGTGGTGTCCTGAGTCGGGGAAGCTAAAAAACCACTCCATTCGCTGATCTGAGCTTTCCCTGAGGAGTTAGACCAAAGCTTATATCAGAATTGGCAAAAGATCCCAATTCAGCCAGAAACGTAACTTTTGACCCAGAGCTCAGTTTCGAACCACATGCATATGTTAGTGGTGTCCTGACTCGGGGAAGCTAAAAAACAACTCCATTCGTTGATCTGAGCTTTCCCTCAGGAGAAACACCAAAGATAATATCGGAATTGGCAAAAGATCCCAATTCAGCCAGAAACGTAACTTTTGACCCAGAGCTGAGTTTCGAACCACATGCATATGTTAGTGGTGTCCTGAGTCGGGGAAGCTAAAAAACCACTCCATTCGCTGATCTGAGCTTTCCCTGAGGAGTTAGACCAAAGCTTATATCAGAATTGGAAAAAGAGCCCAATTCAGCCAGAAACGTAACTTTTGACCCAGAGTTCAGTTTCGAACCACATGCATATGTTAGTGGTGTCCTGAGTCGGGGAAGCTAAAAAACAACTCCATTCGCTGATCTGAGCTTTCCCTGAGGAGATACACCAAACCTTATATCAGAATTGGAAAAAGAGCCCAATTCAGCCAGAAACGTAACTTTTGACCCAGAGCTCAGTTTCGAACCACATGCATATGTTAGTGGTGTCCTGAGTCGGGGAAGCTAAAAAACCACTCCATTCGCTGATCTGAGCTTTCCCTAAGGAGATATACCAAAGATAATATCAGAATTGGCAAAAGATCCCAATTCAGCCAGAAACGTAACTTTTGACCCAGAGCTCAATTTCGAACCACATGCATATGTTAGTGGTGTCCTGAGTCGGGGAAGCTAAAAAACCACTCCATTCGCTGATCTGAGCTTTCCCTGAGGAGTTAGACCAAAGCTTATATCAGAATTGGCAAAAGAGCCCAATTCAGCCAGAAACGTAACTTTTGACCCAGAGCTCAGTTTCGAACCACATGCATATGTTAGTGGTGTCCTGAGTCGGGGAAGCTAAAAAACAACTCCATTCGCTGATCTGAGCATTCCCTGAGGAGATACACCAAAGCTTATATCAGAATTGGCAAAAGATCCCAATTCAGCCAGAAACGTAACTTTTGACCCAGAGCTCAGTTTCGAACCACATGCATATGTTAGTGGTGTCCTGAGTCGGGGAAGCTAAAAAACAACTCCATTCGTTGATCTGAGCTTTCCCTCAGGAGAAACACCAAAGATAATATCAGAATTGGCAAAAGATCCCAATTCAGCCAGAAACGTAACTTTTGACCCAGAGCTCAGTTTCGAACCACATGCATATGTTAGTGGTGTCCTGAGTCGGGGAAGCTAAAAAACCACTCCATTCGCTGATCTGAGCTTTCCCTGAGGAGTTAGACCAAAGCTTATATCAGAATTGGCAAAAGAGCCCAATTCAGCCAGAAACGTAACTTTTGACCCAGAGCTCAGTTTCGAACCACATGCATATGTTAGTGGTGTCCTGAGTCGGGGAAGCTAAAAAACAACTCCATTCGCTGATCTGAGCATTCCCTGAGGAGATACACCAAAGCTTATATCAGAATTGGCAAAAGATCCCAATTCAGCCAGAAACGTAACTTTTGACCCAGAGCTCAGTTTCGAACCACATGCATATGTTAGTGGTGTCCTGAGTCGGGGAAGCTAAAAAACAACTCCATTCGTTGATCTGAGCTTTCCCTCAGGAGAAACACCAAAGATAATATCAGAATTGGCAAAAGATCCCAATTCAGCCAGAAACGTAACTTTTGACCCAGAGCTCAGTTTCGAACCACATGCATATGTTAGTGGTGTCCTGAGTCGGGGAAGCTAAAAAACAACTCCATTCGTTGATCTGAGCTTTCCCTCAGGAGAAACACCAAAGATAATATCAGAATTGGCAAAAGATCCCAATTCAGCCAGAAACGTAACTTTTGACCCAGAGCTCAGTTTCGAACCACATGCATATGTTAGTGGTGTCCTGAGTCGGGGAAGCTAAAAAACCACTCCATTCGCTGATCTGAGCTTTCCCTGAGGACATACACCAAAGCTTATATCAGAATTGGCAAAAGAGCCCAATTCAGCCAGAAACGTAACTTTTGACCCAGAGCTCAGTTTCGAACCACATGCATATGTTAGTGGTGTCCTGAGTCGGGGAAGCTAAAAAACAACTCCATTCGTTGATCTGAGCTTTCCCTCAGGAGAAACACCAAAGATAATATCAGAATTGGCAAAAGATCCCAATTCAGCCAGAAACGTAACTTTTGACCCAGAGCTCAGTTTCGAACCACATGCATATGTTAGTGGTGTCCTGAGTCGGGGAAGCTAAAAAAGAACTCCATTCGCTCATCTGAGCTTTCCCTGAGGAGTTAGACCAAAGCTTATATCAGAATTGGCAAAAGAGCCCAATTCAGCCAGAAACGTAACTTTTGACCCAGAGCTCAGTTTCGAACCACATGCATATGTTAGTGGTGTCCTGAGTCGGGGAAGCTAAAAAACCACTCCATTCGTTGATCTGAGCTTTCCCTCAGGAGAAACACCAAAGATAATATCAGAATTGGCAAAAGATCCCAATTCAGCCAGAAACGTAACTTTTGACCCAGAGCTCAGTTTCGAACCACATGCATATGTTAGTGGTGTCCTGAGTCGGGGAAGCTAAAAAACCACTCCATTCGCTGATCTGAGCTTTCCCTGAGGAGTTAGACCAAAGCTTATATCAGAATTGGAAAAAGAGCCCAATTCAGCCAGAAACGTAACTTTTGACCCAGAGTTCAGTTTCGAACCACATGCATATGTTAGTGGTGTCCTGAGTCGGGGAAGCTAAAAAACAACTCCATTCGCTGATCTGAGCTTTCCCTGAGGAGATACACCAAACCTTATATCAGAATTGGAAAAAGAGCCCAATTCAGCCAGAAACGTAACTTTTGACCCAGAGCTCAGTTTCGAACCACATGCATATGTTAGTGGTGTCCTGAGTCGGGGAAGCTAAAAAACCACTCCATTCGCTGATCTGAGCTTTCCCTAAGGAGATATACCAAAGATAAAATCAGAATTGGCAAAAGATCCCAATTCAGCCAGAAACGTAACTTTTGACCAAGAGCTCAGTTTCGAACCACATGCATATGTTAGTGGTGTCCTGAGTCGGGGAAGCTAAAAAACAACTCCATTCGTTGATCTGAGCTTTCCCTCAGGAGAAACACCAAAGATAATATCAGAATTGGCAAAAGATCCCAATTCAGCCAGAAACGTAACTTTTGACCCAGAGCTCAATTTCGAACCACATGCATATGTTAGTGGTGTCCTGAGTCGGGGAAGCTAAAAAACCACTCCATTCGCTGATCTGAGCTTTCCCTGAGGAGTTAGACCAAAGCTTATATCAGAATTGGCAAAAGAGCCCAATTCAGCCAGAAACGTAACTTTTGACCCAGAGCTCAGTTTCGAACCACATGCATATGTTAGTGGTGTCCTGAGTCGGGGAAGCTAAAAAACAACTCCATTCGCTGATCTGAGCATTCCCTGAGGAGATACACCAAAGCTTATATCAGAATTGGCAAAAGATCCCAATTCAGCCAGAAACGTAACTTTTGACCCAGAGCTCAGTTTCGAACCACATGCATATGTTAGTGGTGTCCTGAGTCGGGGAAGCTAAAAAACAACTCCATTCGTTGATCTGAGCTTTCCCTCAGGAGAAACACCAAAGATAATATCAGAATTGGCAAAAGATCCCAATTCAGCCAGAAACGTAACTTTTGACCCAGAGCTCAGTTTCGAACCACATGCATATGTTAGTGGTGTCCTGAGTCGGGGAAGCTAAAAAACAACTCCATTCGTTGATCTGAGCTTTCCCTCAGGAGAAACACCAAAGATAATATCAGAATTGGCAAAAGATCCCAATTCAGCCAGAAACGTAACTTTTGACCCAGAGCTCAGTTTCGAACCACATGCATATGTTAGTGGTGTCCTGAGTCGGGGAAGCTAAAAAACCACTCCATTCGCTGATCTGAGCTTTCCCTGAGGACATACACCAAAGCTTATATCAGAATTGGCAAAAGAGCCCAATTCAGCCAGAAACGTAACTTTTGACCCAGAGCTCAGTTTCGAACCACATGCATATGTTAGTGGTGTCCTGAGTCGGGGAAGCTAAAACACCACTCCATTCGCTGATCTGAGCTTCCCTTGAGGAGATATACCAAAGATAAAATCAGAATTGGCAAAAGATCCCAATTCAGCCAGAAACGTAACTTTTGACCCAGAGCTCAGTTTCGAACCACATGCATATGTTAGTGGTGTCCTGAGTCGGGGAAGCTAAAAAACAACTCCATTCGTTGATCTGAGCTTTCCCTCAGGAGAAACACCAAAGATAATATCAGAATTGGCAAAAGATCCCAATTCAGCCAGAAACGTAACTTTTGACCCAGAGCTCAGTTTCGAACCACATGCATATGTTAGTGGTGTCCTGAGTCGGGGAAGCTAAAAAACAACTCCATTCGTTGATCTGAGCTTTCCCTCAGGAGAAACACCAAAGATAATATCAGAATTGGCAAAAGATCCCAATTCAGCCAGAAACGTAACTTTTGACCCAGAGCTCAGTTTCGAACCACATGCATATGTTAGTGGTGTCCTGAGTCGGGGAAGCTAAAAAACCACTCCATTCGCTGATCTGAGCTTTCCCTGAGGACATACACCAAAGCTTATATCAGAATTGGCAAAAGAGCCCAATTCAGCCAGAAACGTAACTTTTGACCCAGAGCTCAGTTTCGAACCACATGCATATGTTAGTGGTGTCCTGAGTCGGGGAAGCTAAAACACCACTCCATTCGCTGATCTGAGCTTCCCTTGAGGAGATATACCAAAGATAAAATCAGAATTGGCAAAAGATCCCAATTCAGCCAGAAACGTAACTTTTGACCCAGAGCTCAGTTTCGAACCACATGCATATGTTAGTGGTGTCCTGAGTCGGGGAAGCTAAAAAACAACTCCATTCGTTGATCTGAGCTTTCCCTCCGGAGAAACACCAAAGATAATATCAGAATTGGCAAAAGATCCCAATTCAGCCAGAAACGTAACTTTTGACCCAGAGCTCAATTTCGAACCACATGCATATGTTAGTGGTGTCCTGAGTCGGGGAAGCTAAAAAACCACTCCATTCGCTGATCTGAGCTTTCCCTGAGGAGATACACCAAAGCTTATATCAGAATTGGCAAAAGATCCCAATTCAGCCAGAAACGTAACTTTTGACCCAGAGCTCAGTTTCGAACCACATGCATATGTTAGTGGTGTCCTTAGTCGGGGAAGCTAAAAAACAACTCCATTCGTTGATCTGAGCTTCCCCTGAGGAGATATACCAAAGATAAAATCAGAATTGGCAAAAGATCCCAATTCAGCCAGAAACGTAACTTTTGACCCAGAGCTCAGTTTCGAACCACATGCATATGTTAGTGGTGTCCTGAGTCGGGGAAGCTAAAAAACAACTCCATTCGTTGATCTGAGCTTTCCCTCAGGAGAAACACCAAAGATAATATCAGAATTGGCAAAAGATCCCAATTCAGCCAGAAACGTAACTTTTGACCCAGAGCTCAATTTCGAACCACATGCATATGTTAGTGGTGTCCTGAGTCGGGGAAGCTAAAAAACCACTCCATTCGCTGATCTGAGCTTTCCCTGAGGAGATACACCAAAGCTTATATCAGAATTGGCAAAAGATCCCAATTCAGCCAGAAACGTAACTTTTGACCCAGAGCTCAGTTTCGAACCACATGCATATGTTAGTGGTGTCCTTAGTCGGGGAAGCTAAAAAACAACTCCATTCGTTGATCTGAGCTTCCCCTGAGGAGATATACCAAAGATAAAATCAGAATTGGCAAAAGATCCCAATTCAGCCAGAAACGTAACTTTTGACCCAGAGCTCAGTTTCGAACCACATGCATATGTTAGTGGTGTCCTGAGTCAGGGAAGCTAAAAAACAACTCCATTCGTTGATATGAGCTTTCCCTCAGGAGAAACACCAAAGATAATATCAGAATTGGCAAAAGATCCCAATTCAGCCAGAAACGTAACTTTTGACCCAGAGCTCAATTTCGAACCACATGCATATGTTAGTGGTGTCCTGAGTCGGGAAAGCTAAAAAACCACTCCATTCGCTGATCTGAGCTTTCCCTGAGGAGTTAGACCAAAGCTTATATCAGAATTGGCAAAAGAGCCCAATTCAGCCAGAAACGTAACTTTTGACCCAGAGCTCAGTTTCGAACCACATGCATATGTTAGTGGTGTCCTGAGTCGGGAAAGCTAAAAAACCACTCCATTCGCTGATCTGAGCTTTCCCTGAGGAGTTAGACCAAAGCTTATATCAGAATTGGCAAAAGAGCCCAATTCAGCCAGAAACGTAACTTTTGACCCAGAGCTCAGTTTCGAACCACATGCATATGTTAGTGGTGTCCTGAGTCGGGGAAGCTAAAAAACAACTCCATTCGTTGATCTGAGCTTTCCCTCAGGAGAAACACCAAAGATAATATCAGAATTGGCAAAAGATCCCAATTCAGCCAGAAACGTAACTTTTGACCCAGAGCTCAGTTTCGAACCACATGCATATGTTAGTGGTGTCCTGAGTCGGGGAAGCTAAAAAACAACTCCATTCGTTGATCTGAGCTTTCCCTCAGGAGAAACACCAAAGATAATATCAGAATTGGCAAAAGATCCCAATTCAGCCAGAAACGTAACTTTTGACCCAGAGCTCAGTTTCGAACCACATGCATATGTTAGTGGTGTCCTGAGTCGGGGAAGCTAAAAAACCACTCCATTCGCTGATCTGAGCTTTCCCTGAGGACATACACCAAAGCTTATATCAGAATTGGCAAAAGAGCCCAATTCAGCCAGAAACGTAACTTTTGACCCAGAGCTCAGTTTCGAACCACATGCATATGTTAGTGGTGTCCTGAGTCGGGGAAGCTAAAACACCACTCCATTCGCTGATCTGAGCTTCCCTTGAGGAGATATACCAAAGATAAAATCAGAATTGGCAAAAGATCCCAATTCAGCCAGAAACGTAACTTTTGACCCAGAGCTCAGTTTCGAACCACATGCATATGTTAGTGGTGTCCTGAGTCGGGGAAGCTAAAAAACAACTCCATTCGTTGATCTGAGCTTTCCCTCAGGAGAAACACCAAAGATAATATCAGAATTGGCAAAAGATCCCAATTCAGCCAGAAACGTAACTTTTGACCCAGAGCTCAGTTTCGAACCACATGCATATGTTAGTGGTGTCCTGAGTCGGGGAAGCTAAAAAACAACTCCATTCGTTGATCTGAGCTTTCCCTCAGGAGAAACACCAAAGATAATATCAGAATTGGCAAAAGATCCCAATTCAGCCAGAAACGTAACTTTTGACCCAGAGCTCAGTTTCGAACCACATGCATATGTTAGTGGTGTCCTGAGTCGGGGAAGCTAAAAAACCACTCCATTCGCTGATCTGAGCTTTCCCTGAGGACATACACCAAAGCTTATATCAGAATTGGCAAAAGAGCCCAATTCAGCCAGAAACGTAACTTTTGACCCAGAGCTCAGTTTCGAACCACATGCATATGTTAGTGGTGTCCTGAGTCGGGGAAGCTAAAACACCACTCCATTCGCTGATCTGAGCTTCCCTTGAGGAGATATACCAAAGATAAAATCAGAATTGGCAAAAGATCCCAATTCAGCCAGAAACGTAACTTTTGACCCAGAGCTCAGTTTCGAACCACATGCATATGTTAGTGGTGTCCTGAGTCGGGGAAGCTAAAAAACAACTCCATTCGTTGATCTGAGCTTTCCCTCCGGAGAAACACCAAAGATAATATCAGAATTGGCAAAAGATCCCAATTCAGCCAGAAACGTAACTTTTGACCCAGAGCTCAATTTCGAACCACATGCATATGTTAGTGGTGTCCTGAGTCGGGGAAGCTAAAAAACCACTCCATTCGCTGATCTGAGCTTTCCCTGAGGAGATACACCAAAGCTTATATCAGAATTGGCAAAAGATCCCAATTCAGCCAGAAACGTAACTTTTGACCCAGAGCTCAGTTTCGAACCACATGCATATGTTAGTGGTGTCCTTAGTCGGGGAAGCTAAAAAACAACTCCATTCGTTGATCTGAGCTTCCCCTGAGGAGATATACCAAAGATAAAATCAGAATTGGCAAAAGATCCCAATTCAGCCAGAAACGTAACTTTTGACCCAGAGCTCAGTTTCGAACCACATGCATATGTTAGTGGTGTCCTGAGTCGGGGAAGCTAAAAAACAACTCCATTCGTTGATCTGAGCTTTCCCTCAGGAGAAACACCAAAGATAATATCAGAATTGGCAAAAGATCCCAATTCAGCCAGAAACGTAACTTTTGACCCAGAGCTCAATTTCGAACCACATGCATATGTTAGTGGTGTCCTGAGTCGGGGAAGCTAAAAAACCACTCCATTCGCTGATCTGAGCTTTCCCTGAGGAGATACACCAAAGCTTATATCAGAATTGGCAAAAGATCCCAATTCAGCCAGAAACGTAACTTTTGACCCAGAGCTCAGTTTCGAACCACATGCATATGTTAGTGGTGTCCTTAGTCGGGGAAGCTAAAAAACAACTCCATTCGTTGATCTGAGCTTCCCCTGAGGAGATATACCAAAGATAAAATCAGAATTGGCAAAAGATCCCAATTCAGCCAGAAACGTAACTTTTGACCCAGAGCTCAGTTTCGAACCACATGCATATGTTAGTGGTGTCCTGAGTCAGGGAAGCTAAAAAACAACTCCATTCGTTGATATGAGCTTTCCCTCAGGAGAAACACCAAAGATAATATCAGAATTGGCAAAAGATCCCAATTCAGCCAGAAACGTAACTTTTGACCCAGAGCTCAATTTCGAACCACATGCATATGTTAGTGGTGTCCTGAGTCGGGAAAGCTAAAAAACCACTCCATTCGCTTATCTGAGCTTTCCCTGAGGAGTTAGACCAAAGCTTATATCAGAATTGGCAAAAGAGCCCAATTCAGCCAGAAACGTAACTTTTGACCCAGAGCTCAGTTTCGAACCACATGCATATGTTAGTGGTGTCCTGAGTCGGGGAAGCTAAAAAACAACTCCATTCGCTGATCTGAGCATTCCCTGAGGAGATACACCAAAGCTTATATCAGAATTGGCAAAAAATCCCAATTCAGCCAGAAACGTAACTTTTGACCCAGAGCTCAGTTTCGAATCACATGCATATGTTAGTGGTGTCCTGAGTCGGGGAAGCTAAAAAACAACTCCATTCGCTGATCTGAGCTTTCCCTGAGAGATACACCAAAGCTTATATCAGAATTGGCAAAAGATCCCAATTCAGCCAGAAACGTAACTTTTGACCCAGAGCTCAGTTTCGAACCACATGCATATGTTAGTGGTGTCCTTAGTCGGGGAAGCTAAAAAACAACTCCATTCGTTGATCTGAGCTTTCCCTCAGGAGAAACACCAAAGATAATATCAGAATTGGCAAAAGATCCCAATTCAGCCAGAAACGTAACTTTTGACCTAGAGCTCAGTTTCGAACCACATGGATATGTTAGTGGTGTCCTGAGTCGGGGAAGCTAAAAAACAACTCCATTCGTTGATCTGAGCTTTCCCTCAGGAGAAACACCAAAGATAATATCAGAATTGGCAAAAGATCCCAATTCAGCCAGAAACGTAACTTTTGACCCAGAGCTCAATTTCGAACCACATGGATATGTTAGTGGTGTCCTGAGTCGGGGAAGCTAAAAAACCACTCCATTCGCTGATCTGAGCTTTCCCTGAGGAGATACACCAAAGCTTATATCAGAATTGGCAAAAGATCCCAATTCAGCCAGAAACGTAACTTTTGACCCAGAGCTCAGTTTCGAACCACATGCATATGTTAGTGGTGTCCTTAGTCGGGGAAGCTAAAAAACAACTCCATTCGTTGATCTGAGCTTCCCCTGAGGAGATATACCAAAGATAAAATCAGAATTGGCAAAAGATCCCAATTCAGCCAGAAACGTAACTTTTGACCCAGAGCTCAGTTTCGAACCACATGCATATGTTAGTGGTGTCCTGAGTCAGGGAAGCTAAAAAACAACTCCATTCGTTGATCTGAGCTTTCCCTCAGGAGAAACACCAAAGATAATATCAGAATTGGCAAAAGATCCCAATTCAGCCAGAAACGTAACTTTTGACCCAGAGCTCAATTTCGAACCACATGCATATGTTAGTGGTGTCCTGAGTCGGGAAAGCTAAAAAAACCACTCCATTCGCTGATCTGAGCTTTCCCTGAGGAGTTAGACCAAAGCTTATATCAGAATTGGCAAAAGAGCCCAATTCAGCCAGAAACGTAACTTTTGACCCAGAGCTCAGTTTCGAACCACATGCATATGTTAGTGGTGTCCTGAGTCGGGGAAGCTAAAAAACAACTCCATTCGCTGATCTGAGCATTCCCTGAGGAGATACACCAAAGCTTATATCAGAATTGGCAAAAAATCCCAATTCAGCCAGAAACGTAACTTTTGACCCAGAGCTCAGTTTCGAATCACATGCATATGTTAGTGGTGTCCTGAGTCGGGGAAGCTAAAAAACAACTCCATTCGCTGATCTGAGCTTTCCCTGAGAGATACACCAAAGCTTATATCAGAATTGGCAAAAGATCCCAATTCAGCCAGAAACGTAACTTTTGACCCAGAGCTCAGTTTCGAACCACATGCATATGTTAGTGGTGTCCTTAGTCGGGGAAGCTAAAAAACAACTCCATTCGTTGATCTGAGCTTTCCCTCAGGAGAAACACCAAAGATAATATCAGAATTGGCAAAAGATCCCAATTCAGCCAGAAACGTAACTTTTGACCTAGAGCTCAGTTTCGAACCACATGGATATGTTAGTGGTGTCCTGAGTCGGGGAAGCTAAAAAACCACTCCATTCGCTGATCTGAGCTTTCCCTGAGGAGTTAGACCAAAGCTTATATCAGAATTGGCAAAAGAGCCCAATTCAGCCAGAAACGTAACTTTTGACCCAGAGCTCAGTTTCGAACCACATGCATATGTTAGTGGTGTCCTGAGTCGGGGAAGCTAAAAAACAACTCCATTCGCTGATCTGAGCATTCCCTGAGGAGATACACCAAAGCTTATATCAGAATTGGCAAAAAATCCCAATTCAGCCAGAAACGTAACTTTTGACCCAGAGCTCAGTTTCGAATCACATGCATATGTTAGTGGTGTCCTGAGTCGGGGAAGCTAAAAAACAACTCCATTCGCTGATCTGAGCTTTCCCTGAGAGATACACCAAAGCTTATATCAGAATTGGCAAAAGATCCCAATTCAGCCAGAAACGTAACTTTTGACCCAGAGCTCAGTTTCGAACCACATGCATATGTTAGTGGTGTCCTTAGTCGGGGAAGCTAAAAAACAACTCCATTCGTTGATCTGAGCTTTCCCTCAGGAGAAACACCAAAGATAATATCAGAATTGGCAAAAGATCCCAATTCAGCCAGAAACGTAACTTTTGACCTAGAGCTCAGTTTCGAACCACATGGATATGTTAGTGGTGTCCTGAGTCGGGGAAGCTAAAAAACAACTCCATTCGTTGATCTGAGCTTTCCCTCAGGAGAAACACCAAAGATAATATCAGAATTGGCAAAAGATCCCAATTCAGCCAGAAACGTAACTTTTGACCCAGAGCTCAGTTTCGAACCACATGCATATGTTAGTGGTGTCCTGAGTCGGGGAAGCTAAAAAACCACTCCATTCGCTGATCTGAGCTTTCCCTGAGGAGTTAGACCAAAGCTTATATCAGAATTGGCAAAAGAGCCCAATTCAGCCAGAAACGTAACTTTTGACCCAGAGCTCAGTTTCGAACCACATGCATATGTTAGTGGTGTCCTGAGTCGGGGAAGCTAAAAAACAACTCCATTCGCTGATCTGAGCATTCCCTGAGGAGATACACCAAAGCTTATATCAGAATTGGCAAAAAATCCCAATTCAGCCAGAAACGTAACTTTTGACCCAGAGCTCAGTTTCGAACCACATGCATATGTTAGTGGTGTCCTGAGTCGGGGAAGCTAAAAAACAACTCCATTCGCTGATCTGAGCATTCCCTGAGGAGATACACCAAAGATAATATCAGAATTGGCAAAAGATCCCAATTCAGCCAGAAACGTAACTTTTGACCCAGAGCTCAGTTTCGAACCACATGCATATGTTAGTGGTGTCCTGAGTCGGGGAAGCTAAAAAACAACTCCATTCGTTGATCTGAGCTTTCCCTCAGGAGAAACACCAAAGATAATATCAGAATTGGCAAAAGATCCCAATTCAGCCAGAAACGTAACTTTTGACCTAGAGCTCAGTTTCGAACCACATGGATATGTTAGTGGTGTCCTGAGTCGGGGAAGCTAAAAAACCACTCCATTCGCTGATCTGAGCTTTCCCTGAGGAGTTAGACCAAAGCTTATATCAGAATTGGCAAAAGAGCCCAATTCAGCCAGAAACGTAACTTTTGACCCAGAGCTCAGTTTCGAACCACATGCATATGTTAGTGGTGTCCTGAGTCGGGGAAGCTAAAAAACAACTCCATTCGCTGATCTGAGCATTCCCTGAGGAGATACACCAAAGCTTATATCAGAATTGGCAAAAAATCCCAATTCAGCCAGAAACGTAACTTTTGACCCAGAGCTCAGTTTCGAATCACATGCATATGTTAGTGGTGTCCTGAGTCGGGGAAGCTAAAAAACAACTCCATTCGCTGATCTGAGCTTTCCCTGAGAGATACACCAAAGCTTATATCAGAATTGGCAAAAGATCCCAATTCAGCCAGAAACGTAACTTTTGACCCAGAGCTCAGTTTCGAACCACATGCATATGTTAGTGGTGTCCTGAGTCGGGGAAGCTAAAAAACCACTCCATTCGCTGATCTGAGCTTTCCCTGAGGAGTTAGACCAAAGCTTATATCAGAATTGGCAAAAGATCCCAATTCAGCCAGAAACGTAACTTTTGACCCAGAGCTCAGTTTCGAACCACATGCATATGTTAGTGGTGTCCTGAGTCGGGGAAGCTAAAAAACAACTCCATTCGCTGATCTGAGCATTCCCTGAGGAGATACACCAAAGCTTATATCAGAATTGGCAAAAAATCCCAATTCAGCCAGAAACGTAACTTTTGACCCAGAGCTCAGTTTCGAACCACATGCATATGTTAGTGGTGTCCTGAGTCGGGGAAGCTAAAAAACAACTCCATTCGCTGATCTGAGCATTCCCTGAGGAGATACACCAAAGATAATATCAGAATTGGCAAAAGATCCCAATTCAGCCAGAAACGTAACTTTTGACCCAGAGCTCAGTTTCGAACCACATGCATATGTTAGTGGTGTCCTGAGTCGGGGAAGCTAAAAAACAACTCCATTCGTTGATCTGAGCTTTCCCTCAGGAGAAACACCAAAGATAATATCAGAATTGGCAAAAGATCCCAATTCAGCCAGAAACGTAACTTTTGACCTAGAGCTCAGTTTCGAACCACATGGATATGTTAGTGGTGTCCTGAGTCGGGGAAGCTAAAAAACCACTCCATTCGCTGATCTGAGCTTTCCCTGAGGAGTTAGACCAAAGCTTATATCAGAATTGGCAAAAGAGCCCAATTCAGCCAGAAACGTAACTTTTGACCCAGAGCTCAGTTTCGAACCACATGCATATGTTAGTGGTGTCCTGAGTCGGGGAAGCTAAAAAACAACTCCATTCGCTGATCTGAGCATTCCCTGAGGACATACACCAAAGCTTATATCAGAATTGGCAAAAAATCCCAATTCAGCCAGAAACGTAACTTTTGACCCAGAGCTCAGTTTCGAATCACATGCATATGTTAGTGGTGTCCTGAGTCGGGGAAGCTAAAAAACAACTCCATTCGCTGATCTGAGCTTTCCCTGAGAGATACACCAAAGCTTATATCAGAATTGGCAAAAGATCCCAATTCAGCCAGAAACGTAACTTTTGACCCAGAGCTCAGTTTCGAACCACATGCATATGTTAGTGGTGTCCTGAGTCGGGGAAGCTAAAAAACCACTCCATTCGCTGATCTGAGCTTTCCCTGAGGAGTTAGACCAAAGCTTATATCAGAATTGGCAAAAGAGCCCAATTCAGCCAGAAACGTAACTTTTGACCCAGAGCTCAGTTTCGAACCACATGCATATGTTAGTGGTGTCCTGAGTCGGGGAAGCTAAAAAACAACTCCATTCGCTGATCTGAGCATTCCCTGAGGAGATACACCAAAGCTTATATCAGAATTGGCAAAAAATCCCAATTCAGCCAGAAACGTAACTTTTGACCCAGAGCTCAGTTTCGAACCACATGCATATGTTAGTGGTGTCCTGAGTCGGGGAAGCTAAAAAACAACTCCATTCGCTGATCTGAGCATTCCCTGAGGAGATACACCAAAGATAATATCAGAATTGGCAAAAGATCCCAATTCAGCCAGAAACGTAACTTTTGACCCAGAGCTCAGTTTCGAACCACATGCATATGTTAGTGGTGTCCTGAGTCGGGGAAGCTAAAAAACAACTCCATTCGTTGATCTGAGCTTTCCCTCAGGAGAAACACCAAAGATAATATCAGAATTGGCAAAAGATCCCAATTCAGCCAGAAACGTAACTTTTGACCTAGAGCTCAGTTTCGAACCACATGGATATGTTAGTGGTGTCCTGAGTCGGGGAAGCTAAAAAACCACTCCATTCGCTGATCTGAGCTTTCCCTGAGGAGTTAGACCAAAGCTTATATCAGAATTGGCAAAAGAGCCCAATTCAGCCAGAAACGTAACTTTTGACCCAGAGCTCAGTTTCGAACCACATGCATATGTTAGTGGTGTCCTGAGTCGGGGAAGCTAAAAAACAACTCCATTCGTTGATCTGAGCTTTCCCTCAGGAGAAACACCAAAGATAATATCAGAATTGGCAAAAGATCCCAATTCAGCCAAAAACGTAACTTTTGACCCAGAGCTCAGTTTCGAACCCCATGCATATGTTAGTGGTGTCCTGAGTCGGGGAAGCTAAAAAACCACTCCATTCGCTGATCTGAGCTTTCCCTGAGGAGTTAGACCAAAGCTTATATCAGAATTGGCAAAAGAGCCCAATTCAGCCAGAAACGTAACTTTTGACCCAGAGCTCAGTTTCGAACCACATGCATATGTTAGTGGTGTCCTGAGTCGGGGAAGCTAAAAAACAACTCCATTCGTTGATCTGAGCTTTCCCTCAGGAAAAACACCAAAGATAATATCAGAATTGGCAAAAGATCCCAATTCAGCCAGAAACGTAACTTTTGACCTAGAGCTCAGTTTCGAACCACATGGATATGTTAGTGGTGTCCTGAGTCGGGGAAGCTAAAAAACAACTCCATTCGTTGATCTGAGCTTTCCCTCAGGAGAAACACCAAAGATAATATCAGAATTGGCAAAAGATCCCAATTCAGCCAGAAACGTAACTTTTGACCCAGAGCTCAATTTCGAACCACATGCATATGTTAGTGGTGTCCTGAGTCGGGGAAGCTAAAAAACCACTCCATTCGCTGATCTGAGCTTTCCCTGAGGAGATACACCAAAGCTTATATCAGAATTGGCAAAAGATCCCAATTCAGCCAGAAACGTAACTTTTGACCCAGAGCTCAGTTTCGAACCACATGCATATGTTAGTGGTGTCCTTAGTCGGGGAAGCTAAAAAACAACTCCATTCGTTGATCTGAGCTTCCCCTGAGGAGATATACCAAAGATAAAATCAGAATTGGCAAAAGATCCCAATTCAGCCAGAAACGTAACTTTTGACCCAGAGCTCAGTTTCGAACCACATGCATATGTTAGTGGTGTCCTGAGTCAGGGAAGCTAAAAAACAACTCCATTCGTTGATCTGAGCTTTCCCTCAGGAGAAACACCAAAGATAATATCAGAATTGGCAAAAGATCCCAATTCAGCCAGAAACGTAACTTTTGACCCAGAGCTCAATTTCGAACCACATGCATATGTTAGTGGTGTCCTGAGTCGGGAAAGCTAAAAAAACCACTCCATTCGCTGATCTGAGCTTTCCCTGAGGAGTTAGACCAAAGCTTATATCAGAATTGGCAAAAGAGCCCAATTCAGCCAGAAACGTAACTTTTGACCCAGAGCTCAGTTTCGAACCACATGCATATGTTAGTGGTGTCCTGAGTCGGGGAAGCTAAAAAACAACTCCATTCGCTGATCTGAGCATTCCCTGAGGAGATACACCAAAGCTTATATCAGAATTGGCAAAAAATCCCAATTCAGCCAGAAACGTAACTTTTGACCCAGAGCTCAGTTTCGAATCACATGCATATGTTAGTGGTGTCCTGAGTCGGGGAAGCTAAAAAACAACTCCATTCGCTGATCTGAGCTTTCCCTGAGAGATACACCAAAGCTTATATCAGAATTGGCAAAAGATCCCAATTCAGCCAGAAACGTAACTTTTGACCCAGAGCTCAGTTTCGAACCACATGCATATGTTAGTGGTGTCCTTAGTCGGGGAAGCTAAAAAACAACTCCATTCGTTGATCTGAGCTTTCCCTCAGGAGAAACACCAAAGATAATATCAGAATTGGCAAAAGATCCCAATTCAGCCAGAAACGTAACTTTTGACCTAGAGCTCAGTTTCGAACCACATGGATATGTTAGTGGTGTCCTGAGTCGGGGAAGCTAAAAAACAACTCCATTCGTTGATCTGAGCTTTCCCTCAGGAGAAACACCAAAGATAATATCAGAATTGGCAAAAGATCCCAATTCAGCCAGAAACGTAACTTTTGACCCAGAGCTCAGTTTCGAACCACATGCATATGTTAGTGGTGTCCTGAGTCGGGGAAGCTAAAAAACCACTCCATTCGCTGATCTGAGCTTTCCCTGAGGAGTTAGACCAAAGCTTATATCAGAATTGGCAAAAGAGCCCAATTCAGCCAGAAACGTAACTTTTGACCCAGAGCTCAGTTTCGAACCACATGCATATGTTAGTGGTGTCCTGAGTCGGGGAAGCTAAAAAACAACTCCATTCGCTGATCTGAGCATTCCCTGAGGAGATACACCAAAGCTTATATCAGAATTGGCAAAAAATCCCAATTCAGCCAGAAACGTAACTTTTGACCCAGAGCTCAGTTTCGAACCACATGCATATGTTAGTGGTGTCCTGAGTCGGGGAAGCTAAAAAACAACTCCATTCGCTGATCTGAGCATTCCCTGAGGAGATACACCAAAGATAATATCAGAATTGGCAAAAGATCCCAATTCAGCCAGAAACGTAACTTTTGACCCAGAGCTCAGTTTCGAACCACATGCATATGTTAGTGGTGTCCTGAGTCGGGGAAGCTAAAAAACAACTCCATTCGTTGATCTGAGCTTTCCCTCAGGAGAAACACCAAAGATAATATCAGAATTGGCAAAAGATCCCAATTCAGCCAGAAACGTAACTTTTGACCTAGAGCTCAGTTTCGAACCACATGGATATGTTAGTGGTGTCCTGAGTCGGGGAAGCTAAAAAACCACTCCATTCGCTGATCTGAGCTTTCCCTGAGGAGTTAGACCAAAGCTTATATCAGAATTGGCAAAAGAGCCCAATTCAGCCAGAAACGTAACTTTTGACCCAGAGCTCAGTTTCGAACCACATGCATATGTTAGTGGTGTCCTGAGTCGGGGAAGCTAAAAAACAACTCCATTCGCTGATCTGAGCATTCCCTGAGGAGATACACCAAAGCTTATATCAGAATTGGCAAAAAATCCCAATTCAGCCAGAAACGTAACTTTTGACCCAGAGCTCAGTTTCGAATCACATGCATATGTTAGTGGTGTCCTGAGTCGGGGAAGCTAAAAAACAACTCCATTCGCTGATCTGAGCTTTCCCTGAGAGATACACCAAAGCTTATATCAGAATTGGCAAAAGATCCCAATTCAGCCAGAAACGTAACTTTTGACCCAGAGCTCAGTTTCGAACCACATGCATATGTTAGTGGTGTCCTGAGTCGGGGAAGCTAAAAAACCACTCCATTCGCTGATCTGAGCTTTCCCTGAGGAGTTAGACCAAAGCTTATATCAGAATTGGCAAAAGATCCCAATTCAGCCAGAAACGTAACTTTTGACCCAGAGCTCAGTTTCGAACCACATGCATATGTTAGTGGTGTCCTGAGTCGGGGAAGCTAAAAAACAACTCCATTCGCTGATCTGAGCATTCCCTGAGGAGATACACCAAAGCTTATATCAGAATTGGCAAAAAATCCCAATTCAGCCAGAAACGTAACTTTTGACCCAGAGCTCAGTTTCGAACCACATGCATATGTTAGTGGTGTCCTGAGTCGGGGAAGCTAAAAAACAACTCCATTCGCTGATCTGAGCATTCCCTGAGGAGATACACCAAAGATAATATCAGAATTGGCAAAAGATCCCAATTCAGCCAGAAACGTAACTTTTGACCCAGAGCTCAGTTTCGAACCACATGCATATGTTAGTGGTGTCCTGAGTCGGGGAAGCTAAAAAACAACTCCATTCGTTGATCTGAGCTTTCCCTCAGGAGAAACACCAAAGATAATATCAGAATTGGCAAAAGATCCCAATTCAGCCAGAAACGTAACTTTTGACCTAGAGCTCAGTTTCGAACCACATGGATATGTTAGTGGTGTCCTGAGTCGGGGAAGCTAAAAAACCACTCCATTCGCTGATCTGAGCTTTCCCTGAGGAGTTAGACCAAAGCTTATATCAGAATTGGCAAAAGAGCCCAATTCAGCCAGAAACGTAACTTTTGACCCAGAGCTCAGTTTCGAACCACATGCATATGTTAGTGGTGTCCTGAGTCGGGGAAGCTAAAAAACAACTCCATTCGCTGATCTGAGCATTCCCTGAGGACATACACCAAAGCTTATATCAGAATTGGCAAAAAATCCCAATTCAGCCAGAAACGTAACTTTTGACCCAGAGCTCAGTTTCGAATCACATGCATATGTTAGTGGTGTCCTGAGTCGGGGAAGCTAAAAAACAACTCCATTCGCTGATCTGAGCTTTCCCTGAGAGATACACCAAAGCTTATATCAGAATTGGCAAAAGATCCCAATTCAGCCAGAAACGTAACTTTTGACCCAGAGCTCAGTTTCGAACCACATGCATATGTTAGTGGTGTCCTGAGTCGGGGAAGCTAAAAAACCACTCCATTCGCTGATCTGAGCTTTCCCTGAGGAGTTAGACCAAAGCTTATATCAGAATTGGCAAAAGAGCCCAATTCAGCCAGAAACGTAACTTTTGACCCAGAGCTCAGTTTCGAACCACATGCATATGTTAGTGGTGTCCTGAGTCGGGGAAGCTAAAAAACAACTCCATTCGCTGATCTGAGCATTCCCTGAGGAGATACACCAAAGCTTATATCAGAATTGGCAAAAAATCCCAATTCAGCCAGAAACGTAACTTTTGACCCAGAGCTCAGTTTCGAACCACATGCATATGTTAGTGGTGTCCTGAGTCGGGGAAGCTAAAAAACAACTCCATTCGCTGATCTGAGCATTCCCTGAGGAGATACACCAAAGATAATATCAGAATTGGCAAAAGATCCCAATTCAGCCAGAAACGTAACTTTTGACCCAGAGCTCAGTTTCGAACCACATGCATATGTTAGTGGTGTCCTGAGTCGGGGAAGCTAAAAAACAACTCCATTCGTTGATCTGAGCTTTCCCTCAGGAGAAACACCAAAGATAATATCAGAATTGGCAAAAGATCCCAATTCAGCCAGAAACGTAACTTTTGACCTAGAGCTCAGTTTCGAACCACATGGATATGTTAGTGGTGTCCTGAGTCGGGGAAGCTAAAAAACCACTCCATTCGCTGATCTGAGCTTTCCCTGAGGAGTTAGACCAAAGCTTATATCAGAATTGGCAAAAGAGCCCAATTCAGCCAGAAACGTAACTTTTGACCCAGAGCTCAGTTTCGAACCACATGCATATGTTAGTGGTGTCCTGAGTCGGGGAAGCTAAAAAACAACTCCATTCGTTGATCTGAGCTTTCCCTCAGGAGAAACACCAAAGATAATATCAGAATTGGCAAAAGATCCCAATTCAGCCAAAAACGTAACTTTTGACCCAGAGCTCAGTTTCGAACCCCATGCATATGTTAGTGGTGTCCTGAGTCGGGGAAGCTAAAAAACCACTCCATTCGCTGATCTGAGCTTTCCCTGAGGAGTTAGACCAAAGCTTATATCAGAATTGGCAAAAGAGCCCAATTCAGCCAGAAACGTAACTTTTGACCCAGAGCTCAGTTTCGAACCACATGCATATGTTAGTGGTGTCCTGAGTCGGGGAAGCTAAAAAACAACTCCATTCGTTGATCTGAGCTTTCCCTCAGGAAAAACACCAAAGATAATATCAGAATTGGCAAAAGATCCCAATTCAGCCAGAAACGTAACTTTTGACCCAGAGCTCAGTTTCGAACCACATGCATATGTTAGTGGTGTCCTGCGTCGGGGAAGCTAAAAAACAACTCCATTCGTTGATCTGAGCTTTCCCTCAGGAGAAACACCAAAGATAATATCAGAATTGGCAAAAGATCCCAATTCAGCCAGAAACGTAACTTTTGACCCAGAGCTCAGTTTCGAACCACATGCATATGTTAGTGGTGTCCTGAGTCGGGGAAGCTAAAAAACAACTCCATTCGCTGATCTGAGCATTCCTTGAGGAGATACACCAAAGCTTATATCAGAATTGGCAAAAGATCCCAATTCAGCCAGAAACGTAACTTTTGACCCAGAGCTCAATTTCGAACCACGTGCATATGTTAGTGGTGTCCTGAGTCTGGGAAGCTAAAAAACCACTCCATTCGCTGATCTGAGCTTTCCCTGAGGAGTTAGACCAAAGCTTATATCAGAATTGGCAAAAGAGCCCAATTCAGCCAGAAACGTAACTTTTGACCCAGAGCTCAGTTTCGAACCACATGCATATGTTAGTGGTGTCCTGAGTCGGGGAAGCTAAAAAACAACTCCATTCGCTGATCTGAGCATTCCCTGAGGAGATACACCAAAGCTTATATCAGAATTGGCAAAAAATCCCAATTCAGCCAGAAACGTAACTTTTGACCCAGAGCTCAGTTTCGAACCACATGCATATGTTAGTGGTGTCCTGAGTCGGGGAAGCTAAAAAACAATTCCATTCGCTGATCTGAGCTTTCCCTGAGGAGATACACCAAAGCTTATATCAGAATTGGCAAAAGATCCCAATTCAGCCAGAAACGTAACTTTTGACCCAGAGCTCAGTTTCGAACCACATGCATATGTCAGTGGTGTCCTGAGTCGGGGAAGCTAAAAAACAACTCCATTCGCTGATCTGAGCTTTCCCTGAGGAGATACACCAAAGCTTATATCAGAATTGGCAAAAGATCCCAATTCAGCCAGAAACGTAACTTTTGACCCAGAGCTGAGTTTCGAACCACATGCATATGTTAGTGGTGTCCTGAGTCGGGGAAGCTAAAAAACCACTCCATTCGCTGATCTGAGCTTTCCCTGAGGAGTTAGACCAAAGCTTATATCAGAATTGGCAAAAGAGCCCAATTCAGCCAGAAACGGAACTTTTGACCCAGAGCTCAGTTTCGAACCACATGCATATGTTAGTGGTGTCCTGAGTCGGGGAAGCTAAAAAACCACTCCATTCGCTGATCTGAGCTTTCCCTGAGGAGTTAGACCAAAGCTTATATCAGAATTGGCAAAAGATCCCAATTCAGCCAGAAACGTAACTTTTGACCCAGAGCTCAGTTTCGAACCACATGCATATGTTAGTGGTGTCCTGAGTCGGGGAAGCTAAAAAACAACTCCATTCGTTGATCTGAGCATTCCCTCAGGAAAAACACGAAAGATAATATCAGAATTGGCAAAAGATCCCAATTCAGCCAGAAACGTAACTTTTGACCGAGAGCTCAGTTTCGAACCACATGCATATGTTAGTGGTGTCCTGAGTCGGGGAAGCTAAAAAACAACTCCATTCGTTGATCTGAGCTTTCCCTCAGGAGAAACACCAAAGATAATATCAGAATTGGCAAAAGATCCCAATTCAGCCAGAAACGTAACTTTTGACCCAGAGCTCAGTTTCGAACCACATGCATATGTTAGTGGTGTCCTGAGTCGGGGAAGCTAAAACACCACTCCATTCGCTGATCTGAGCTTTCCCTGAGGAGTTAGACCAAAGCTTTTATCAGAATTGGCAAAAGATCCCAATAAAGCCAGAAACGTAACTTTTGACCCAGAGCTCAGTTTCGAACCACATGCATATGTTAGTGGTGTCCTGAGTCGGGGAAGCTAAAAAACCACTCCATTCGCTGATCTGAGCTTTCCCTGAGGAGTTAGACCAAAGCTTATATCAGAATTGGCAAAAGAGCCCAATTCAGCCAGAAACGTAACTTTTGACCCAGAGCTCAGTTTCGAACCACATGCATATGTTAGTGGTGTCCTGAGTCGGGGAAGCTAAAAAACAACTCCATTCGTTGATCTGAGCTTTCCCTCAGGAGAAACACCAAAGATAATATCAGAATTGGCAAAAGATCCCAATTCAGCCAAAAACGTAACTTTTGACCCAGAGCTCAGTTTCGAACCCCATGCATATGTTAGTGGTGTCCTGAGTCGGGGAAGCTAAAAAACCACTCCATTCGCTGATCTGAGCTTTCCCTGAGGAGTTAGACCAAAGCTTATATCAGAATTGGCAAAAGAGCCCAATTCAGCCAGAAACGTAACTTTTGACCCAGAGCTCAGTTTCGAACCACATGCATATGTTAGTGGTGTCCTGAGTCGGGGAAGCTAAAAAACAACTCCATTCGTTGATCTGAGCTTTCCCTCAGGAAAAACACCAAAGATAATATCAGAATTGGCAAAAGATCCCAATTCAGCCAGAAACGTAACTTTTGACCCAGAGCTCAGTTTCGAACCACATGCATATGTTAGTGGTGTCCTGCGTCGGGGAAGCTAAAAAACAACTCCATTCGTTGATCTGAGCTTTCCCTCAGGAGAAACACCAAAGATAATATCAGAATTGGCAAAAGATCCCAATTCAGCCAGAAACGTAACTTTTGACCCAGAGCTCAGTTTCGAACCACATGCATATGTTAGTGGTGTCCTGAGTCGGGGAAGCTAAAAAACAACTCCATTCGCTGATCTGAGCATTCCTTGAGGAGATACACCAAAGCTTATATCAGAATTGGCAAAAGATCCCAATTCAGCCAGAAACGTAACTTTTGACCCAGAGCTCAATTTCGAACCACGTGCATATGTTAGTGGTGTCCTGAGTCGGGGAAGCTAAAAAACCACTCCATTCGCTGATCTGAGCTTTCCCTGAGGAGTTAGACCAAAGCTTATATCAGAATTGGCAAAAGAGCCCAATTCAGCCAGAAACGTAACTTTTGACCCAGAGCTCAGTTTCGAACCACATGCATATGTTAGTGGTGTCCTGAGTCGGGGAAGCTAAAAAACAACTCCATTCGCTGATCTGAGCATTCCCTGAGGAGATACACCAAAGCTTATATCAGAATTGGCAAAAAATCCCAATTCAGCCAGAAACGTAACTTTTGACCCAGAGCTCAGTTTCGAACCACATGCATATGTTAGTGGTGTCCTGAGTCGGGGAAGCTAAAAAACAATTCCATTCGCTGATCTGAGCTTTCCCTGAGGAGATACACCAAAGCTTATATCAGAATTGGCAAAAGATCCCAATTCAGCCAGAAACGTAACTTTTGACCCAGAGCTCAGTTTCGAACCACATGCATATGTCAGTGGTGTCCTGAGTCGGGGAAGCTAAAAAACAACTCCATTCGCTGATCTGAGCTTTCCCTGAGGAGATACACCAAAGCTTATATCAGAATTGGCAAAAGATCCCAATTCAGCCAGAAACGTAACTTTTGACCCAGAGCTGAGTTTCGAACCACATGCATATGTTAGTGGTGTCCTGAGTCGGGGAAGCTAAAAAACCACTCCATTCGCTGATCTGAGCTTTCCCTGAGGAGTTAGACCAAAGCTTATATCAGAATTGGCAAAAGAGCCCAATTCAGCCAGAAACGGAACTTTTGACCCAGAGCTCAGTTTCGAACCACATGCATATGTTAGTGGTGTCCTGAGTCGGGGAAGCTAAAAAACCACTCCATTCGCTGATCTGAGCTTTCCCTGAGGAGTTAGACCAAAGCTTATATCAGAATTGGCAAAAGATCCCAATTCAGCCAGAAACGTAACTTTTGACCCAGAGCTCAGTTTCGAACCACATGCATATGTTAGTGGTGTCCTGAGTCGGGGAAGCTAAAAAACAACTCCATTCGTTGATCTGAGCATTCCCTCAGGAAAAACACGAAAGATAATATCAGAATTGGCAAAAGATCCCAATTCAGCCAGAAACGTAACTTTTGACCGAGAGCTCAGTTTCGAACCACATGCATATGTTAGTGGTGTCCTGAGTCGGGGAAGCTAAAAAACAACTCCATTCGTTGATCTGAGCTTTCCCTCAGGAGAAACACCAAAGATAATATCAGAATTGGCAAAAGATCCCAATTCAGCCAGAAACGTAACTTTTGACCCAGAGCTCAGTTTCGAACCACATGCATATGTTAGTGGTGTCCTGAGTCGGGGAAGCTAAAACACCACTCCATTCGCTGATCTGAGCTTTCCCTGAGGAGTTAGACCAAAGCTTTTATCAGAATTGGCAAAAGATCCCAATAAAGCCAGAAACGTAACTTTTGACCCAGAGCTCAGTTTCGAACCACATGCATATGTTAGTGGTGTCCTGAGTCGGGGAAGCTAAAAAACCACTCCATTCGCTGATCTGAGCTTTCCCTGAGGAGTTAGACCAAAGCTTATATCAGAATTGGCAAAAGAGCCCAATTCAGCCAGAAACGTAACTTTTGACCCAGAGCTCAGTTTCGAACCACATGCATATGTTAGTGGTGTCCTGAGTCGGGGAAGCTAAAAAACAACTCCATTCGTTGATCTGAGCTTTCCCTCAGGAGAAACACCAAAGATAATATCAGAATTGGCAAAAGATCCCAATTCAGCCAAAAACGTAACTTTTGACCCAGAGCTCAGTTTCGAACCCCATGCATATGTTAGTGGTGTCCTGAGTCGGGGAAGCTAAAAAACCACTCCATTCGCTGATCTGAGCTTTCCCTGAGGAGTTAGACCAAAGCTTATATCAGAATTGGCAAAAGAGCCCAATTCAGCCAGAAACGTAACTTTTGACCCAGAGCTCAGTTTCGAACCACATGCATATGTTAGTGGTGTCCTGAGTCGGGGAAGCTAAAAAACAACTCCATTCGTTGATCTGAGCTTTCCCTCAGGAAAAACACCAAAGATAATATCAGAATTGGCAAAAGATCCCAATTCAGCCAGAAACGTAACTTTTGACCCAGAGCTCAGTTTCGAACCACATGCATATGTTAGTGGTGTCCTGCGTCGGGGAAGCTAAAAAACAACTCCATTCGTTGATCTGAGCTTTCCCTCAGGAGAAACACCAAAGATAATATCAGAATTGGCAAAAGATCCCAATTCAGCCAGAAACGTAACTTTTGACCCAGAGCTCAGTTTCGAACCACATGCATATGTTAGTGGTGTCCTGAGTCGGGGAAGCTAAAAAACAACTCCATTCGCTGATCTGAGCATTCCTTGAGGAGATACACCAAAGCTTATATCAGAATTGGCAAAAGATCCCAATTCAGCCAGAAACGTAACTTTTGACCCAGAGCTCAATTTCGAACCACGTGCATATGTTAGTGGTGTCCTGAGTCGGGGAAGCTAAAAAACCACTCCATTCGCTGATCTGAGCTTTCCCTGAGGAGTTAGACCAAAGCTTATATCAGAATTGGCAAAAGAGCCCAATTCAGCCAGAAACGTAACTTTTGACCCAGAGCTCAGTTTCGAACCACATGCATATGTTAGTGGTGTCCTGAGTCGGGGAAGCTAAAAAACAACTCCATTCGCTGATCTGAGCATTCCCTGAGGAGATACACCAAAGCTTATATCAGAATTGGCAAAAAATCCCAATTCAGCCAGAAACGTAACTTTTGACCCAGAGCTCAGTTTCGAATCACATGCATATGTTAGTGGTGTCCTGAGTCGGGGAAGCTAAAAAACAACTCCATTCGCTGATCTGAGCTTTCCCTGAGAGATACACCAAAGCTTATATCAGAATTGGCAAAAGATCCCAATTCAGCCAGAAACGTAACTTTTGACCCAGAGCTCAGTTTCGAACCACATGCATATGTTAGTGGTGTCCTTAGTCGGGGAAGCTAAAAAACAACTCCATTCGTTGATCTGAGCTTTCCCTCAGGAGAAACACCAAAGATAATATCAGAATTGGCAAAAGATCCCAATTCAGCCAGAAACGTAACTTTTGACCCAGAGCTCAGTTTCGAACCACATGCATATGTTAGTGGTGTCCTGAGTCGGGGAAGCTAAAAAACAACTCCATTCGTTGATCTGAGCTTTCCCTCAGGAGAAACACCAAAGATAATATCAGAATTGGCAAAAGATCCCAATTCAGCCAGAAACGTAACTTTTGACCCAGAGCTCAATTTCGAACCACATGCATATGTTAGTGGTGTCCTGAGTCGGGGAAGCTAAAAAACCACTCCATTCGCTGATCTGAGCTTTCCCTGAGGAGTTAGACCAAAGCTTATATCAGAATTGGCAAAAGAGCCCAATTCAGCCAGAAACGTAACTTTTGACCCAGAGCTCAGTTTCGAACCACATGCATATGTTAGTGGTGTCCTGAGTCGGGGAAGCTAAAAAACAACTCCATTCGCTGATCTGAGCATTCCCTGAGGAGATACACCAAAGCTTATATCAGAATTGGCAAAAAATCCCAATTCAGCCAGAAACGTAACTTTTGACCCAGAGCTCAGTTTCGAACCACATGCATATGTTAGTGGTGTCCTGAGTCGGGGAAGCTAAAAAACAATTCCATTCGCTGATCTGAGCTTTCCCTGAGGAGATACACCAAAGCTTATATCAGAATTGGCAAAAGATCCCAATTCAGCCAGAAACGTAACTTTTGACCCAGAGCTCAGTTTCGAACCACATGCATATGTCAGTGGTGTCCTGAGTCGGGGAAGCTAAAAAACAACTCCATTCGCTGATCTGAGCTTTCCCTGAGGAGATACACCAAAGCTTATATCAGAATTGGCAAAAGATCCCAATTCAGCCAGAAACGTAACTTTTGACCCAGAGCTCAGTTTCGAACCACATGCATATGTTAGTGGTGTCCTTAGTCGGGGAAGCTAAAAAACAACTCCATTCGTTGATCTGAGCTTTCCCTCAGGAGAAACACCAAAGATAATATCAGAATTGGCAAAAGATCCCAATTCAGCCAGAAACGTAACTTTTGACCCAGAGCTCAGTTTCGAACCACATGCATATGTTAGTGGTGTCCTGAGTCGGGGAAGCTAAAAAACAACTCCATTCGCTGATCTGAGCATTCCTTGAGGAGATACACCAAAGCTTATATCAGAATTGGCAAAAGATCCCAATTCAGCCAGAAACGTAACTTTTGACCCAGAGCTCAGTTTCGAACCACATGCATATGTTAGTGGTGTCCTGAGTCGGGGAAGCTAAAAAACCACTCCATTCGCTGATCCTAGCTTTCCCTGAGGAGTTAGACCAAAGCTTATATCAGAATTGGCAAAAGATCCCAATTCAGCCAGAAACGTAACTTTTGACCCAGAGCTCAGTTTCGAACCACATGCATATGTTAGTGGTGTCCTGAGTCGGGGAAGCTAAGAAACAACTCCATTCGTTGATCTGAGCTTCCCCTCAGGAGAAACACCAAAGCTTATATCAGAATTGGCAAAAGATCCCAATTCAGCCAGAAACGTAACTTTTGACCCAGAGCTGAGTTTCGAACCACATGCATATGTTAGTGGTGTCCTGAGTCGGGGAAGCTAAAAAACCACTCCATTCGCTGATCTGAGCTTTCCCTGAGGAGTTAGACCAAAGCTTATATCAGAATTGGCAAAAGAGCCCAATTCAGCCAGAAACGGAACTTTTGACCCAGAGCTCAGTTTCGAACCACATGCATATGTTAGTGGTGTCCTGAGTCGGGGAAGCTAAAAAACAATTCCATTCGCTGATCTGAGCATTCCCTGAGGAGATACACCAAAGCTTATATCAGAATTGGCAAAAAATCCCAATTCAGCCAGAAACGTAACTTTTGACCCAGAGCTCAGTTTCGAATCACATGCATATGTTAGTGGTGTCCTGAGTCGGGGAAGCTAAAAAACAACTCCATTCGCTGATCTGAGCTTTCCCTGAGAGATACACCAAAGCTTATATCAGAATTGGCAAAAGATCCCAATTCAGCCAGAAACGTAACTTTTGACCCAGAGCTCAGTTTCGAACCACATGCATATGTTAGTGGTGTCCTGAGTCGGGGAAGCTAAAAAACCACTCCATTCGCTGATCCTAGCTTTCCCTGAGGAGTTAGACCAAAGCTTATATCAGAATTGGCAAAAGATCCCAATTCAGCCAGAAACGTAACTTTTGACCCAGAGCTCAGTTTCGAACCACATGCATATGTTAGTGGTGTCCTGAGTCGGGGAAGCTAAGAAACAACTCCATTCGTTGATCTGAGCTTCCCCTCAGGAGAAACACCAAAGCTTATATCAGAATTGGCAAAAGATCCCAATTCAGCCAGAAACGTAACTTTTGACCCAGAGCTGAGTTTCGAACCACATGCATATGTTAGTGGTGTCCTGAGTCGGGGAAGCTAAAAAACCACTCCATTCGCTGATCTGAGCTTTCCCTGAGGAGTTAGACCAAAGCTTATATCAGAATTGGCAAAAGAGCCCAATTCAGCCAGAAACGGAACTTTTGACCCAGAGCTCAGTTTCGAACCACATGCATATGTTAGTGGTGTCCTGAGTCGGGGAAGCTAAAACACCACTCCATTCGCTGATCTGAGCTTTCCCTGAGGAGTTAGACCAAAGCTTATATCAGAATTGGCAAAAGAGCCCAATTCAGCCAGAAACGTAACTTTTGACCCAGAGCTCAGTTTCGAACCACATGCATATGTTAGTGGTGTCCTGAGTCGGGGAAGCTAAAAAACAACTCCATTCGTTGATCTGAGCATTCCCTCAGGAAAAACACGAAAGATAATATCAGAATTGGCAAAAGAGCCCAATTCAGCCAGAAACGTAACTTTTGACCCAGAGCTCAGTTTCGAACCACATGCATATGTTAGTGGTGTCCTGAGTCGGGGAAGCTAAAAAACAACTCCATTCGTTGATCTGAGCTTTCCCTCAGGAGAAACACCAAAGATAATATCAGAATTGGCAAAAGATCCCAATTCAGCCAAAAACGTAACTTTTGACCCAGAGCTCAGTTTCGAACCCCATGCATATGTTAGTGGTGTCCTGAGTCGGGGAAGCTAAAAAACCACTCCATTCGCTGATCTGAGCTTTCCCTGAGGAGTTAGACCAAAGCTTATATCAGAATTGGCAAAAGAGCCCAATTCAGCCAGAAACGTAACTTTTGACCCAGAGCTCAGTTTCGAACCACATGCATATGTTAGTGGTGTCCTGAGTCGGGGAAGCTAAAAAACAACTCCATTCGTTGATCTGAGCTTTCCCTCAGGAAAAACACCAAAGATAATATCAGAATTGGCAAAAGATCCCAATTCAGCCAGAAACGTAACTTTTGACCCAGAGCTCAGTTTCGAACCACATGCATATGTTAGTGGTGTCCTGAGTCGGGGAAGCTAAAAAACAACTCCATTCGCTGATCCTAGCTTTCCCTGAGGAGTTAGACCAAAGCTTATATCAGAATTGGCAAAAGATCCCAATTCAGCCAGAAACGTAACTTTTGACCCAGAGCTGAGTTTCGAACCACATGCATATGTTAGTGGTGTCCTGAGTCG
Source organism: Natrix helvetica (assembly GCF_964273705.1). Classification (NCBI taxonomy): domain Eukaryota; kingdom Metazoa; phylum Chordata; class Lepidosauria; order Squamata; family Natricidae; genus Natrix; species Natrix helvetica. Next base: position 55,326,171 of record NC_138553.1, read on the forward strand.
GGGAAGCTAAAAAACCACTCCATTCGCTGATCTGAGCTTTCCCTGAGGAGTTAGACCAAAGCTTATATCAGAATTGGCAAAAGAGCCCAATTCAGCCAGAAACGGAACTTTTGACCCAGAGCTCAGTTTCGAACCACATGCATATGTTAGTGGTGTCCTGAGTCGGGGAAGCTAAAAAACCACTCCATTCGCTGATCTGAGCTTTCCCTGAGGAGTTAGACCAAAGCTTATATCAGAATTGGCAAAAGAGCCCAATTCAGCCAGAAACGTAACTTTTGACCCAGAGCTCAGTTTCGAACCACATGCATATGTTAGTGGTGTCCTGAGTCGGGGAAGCTAAAAAACAACTCCATTCGTTGATGTGAGCTTTCCCTCAGGAAAAACACCAAAGATAATATCAGAATTGGCAAAAGATCCCAATTCAGCCAGAAACGTAACTTTTGACCCAGAGCTCAGTTTCGAACCACATGCATATGTTAGTGGTGTCCTGCGTCGGGGAAGCTAAAAAACAACTCCATTCGTTGATCTGAGCTTTCCCTCAGGAGAAACACCAAAGATAATATCAGAATTGGCAAAAGATCCCAATTCAGCCAGAAACGTAACTTTTGACCCAGAGCTGAGTTTCGAACCACATGCATATGTTAGTGGTGTCCTGAGTCGGGGAAGCTAAAAAACCACTCCATTCGCTGATCTGAGCTTTCCCTGAGGAGTTAGACCAAAGCTTATATCAGAATTGGAAAAAGAGCCCAATTCAGCCAGAAACGTAACTTTTGACCCAGAGTTCAGTTTCGAACCACATGCATATGTTAGTGGTGTCCTGAGTCGGGGAAGCTAAAAAACAACTCCATTCGTTGATCTGAGCATTCCCTCAGGAAAAACACGAAAGATAATATCAGAATTGGCAAAAGATCCCAATTCAGCCAGAAACGTAACTTTTGACCCAGAGCTCAGTTTCGAACCACATGGATATGTTAGTGGTGTCCTGAGTCGGGGAAGCTAAAAAACAACTCCATTCGTTGATCTGAGCTTTCCCTCAGGAGAAACACCAAAGATAATATCAGAATTGGCAAAAGATCCCAATTCAGCCAGAAACGTAACTTTTGACCCAGAGCTCAGTTTCGAACCACATGCATATGTTAGTGGTGTCCTGAGTCGGGGAAGCTAAAAAACCACTCCATTCGCTGATCTGAGCTTTCCCTGAGGAGTTAGACCAAAGCTTATAATAGAATTGGCAAAAGAGCCCAATTCAGCCAGAAACGTAACTTTTGACCCAGAGCTCAGTTTCGAACCACATGCATATGTTAGTGGTGTCCTGAGTCGGGGAAGCTAAAAAACCACTCCATTCGCTGATCTGAGCTTTCCCTGAGGAGTTAGACCAAAGCTTATATCAGAATTGGCAAAAGAGCCCAATTCAGCCAGAAACGTAACTTTTGACCCAGAGCTCAGTTTCGAACCACATGCATATGTTAGTGGTGTCCTGAGTCGGGGAAGCTAAAAAACAACTCCATTCGTTGATCTGAGCTTTCCCTCAGGAGAAACACCAAAGATAATATCAGAATTGGCAAAAGATCCCAATTCAGCCAGAAACGTAACTTTTGACCCAGAGCTGAGTTTCGAACCACATGCATATGTTAGTGGTGTCCTGAGTCGGGGAAGCTAAAAAACCACTCCATTCGCTGATCTGAGCTTTCCCTGAGGAGTTAGACCAAAGCTTATATCAGAATTGGAAAAAGAGCCCAATTCAGCCAGAAACGTAACTTTTGACCCAGAGTTCAGTTTCGAACCACATGCATATGTTAGTGGTGTCCTGAGTCGGGGAAGCTAAAAAACAACTCCATTCGCTGATCTGAGCTTTCCCTGAGGAGATACACCAAACCTTATATCAGAATTGGAAAAAGAGCCCAATTCAGCCAGAAACGTAACTTTTGACCCAGAGCTCAGTTTCGAACCACATGCATATGTTAGTGGTGTCCTGAGTCGGGGAAGCTAAAAAACCACTCCATTCGCTGATCTGAGCTTTCCCTGAGGAGATACACCAAAGCTTATATGAGAATTGGCAAAAGATCCCAATTCAGCCAGAAACGTAACTTTTGACCCAGAGCTCAGTTTCGAACCACATGCATATGTTAGTGGTGTCCTGAGTCGGGGAAGCTAAAAAACCACTCCATTCGTTGATCTGAGCTTTCCCTCAGGAGAAACACCAAAGATAATATCAGAATTGGCAAAAGATCCCAATTCAGCCAGAAACGTAACTTTTGACCCAGAGCTCAGTTTCGAACCACATGCATATGTTAGTGGTGTCCTGAGTCGGGGAAGCTAAAACACCACTCCATTCGCTGATCTGAGCTTTCCCTGAGGAGTTAGACCAAAGCTTATATCAGAATTGGCAAAAGAGCCCAATAAAGCCAGAAACGTAACTTTTGACCCAGAGCTCAGTTTCGAACCACATGCATATGTTAGTGGTGTCCTGAGTCGGGGAAGCTAAAAAACCACTCCATTCGCTGATCTGAGCTTTCCCTGAGGAGTTAGACCAAAGCTTATATCAGAATTGGAAAAAGAGCCCAATTCAGCCAGAAACGTAACTTTTGACCCAGAGTTCAGTTTCGAACCACATGCATATGTTAGTGGTGTCCTGAGTCGGGGAAGCTAAAAAACAACTCCATTCGCTGATCTGAGCTTTCCCTGAGGAGATACACCAAACCTTATATCAGAATTGGAAAAAGAGCCCAATTCAGCCAGAAACGTAACTTTTGACCCAGAGCTCAGTTTCGAACCACATGCATATGTTAGTGGTGTCCTGAGTCGGGGAAGCTAAAAAACCACTCCATTCGCTGATCTGAGCTTTCCCTGAGGAGATACACCAAAGCTTATATGAGAATTGGCAAAAGATCCCAATTCAGCCAGAAACGTAACTTTTGACCCAGAGCTCAGTTTCGAACCACATGCATATGTTAGTGGTGTCCTGAGTCGGGGAAGCTAAAAAACCACTCCATTCGTTGATCTGAGCTTTCCCTCAGGAGAAACACCAAAGATAATATCAGAATTGGCAAAAGATCCCAATTCAGCCAGAAACGTAACTTTTGACCCAGAGCTCAGTTTCGAACCACATGCATATGTTAGTGGTGTCCTGAGTCGGGGAAGCTAAAAAACAACTCCATTCGTTGATCTGAGCTTTCCCTCAGGAGAAACACCAAAGATAATATCAGAATTGGCAAAAGATCCCAATTCAGCCAAAAACGTAACTTTTGACCCAGAGCTCAGTTTCGAACCACATGCATATGTTAGTGGTGTCCTGAGTCGGGGAAGCTAAAAAACCACTCCATTCGCTGATCTGAGCTTTCCCTGAGGAGTTAGACCAAAGCTTATATCAGAATTGGCAAAAGAGCCCAATTCAGCCAGAAACGTAACTTTTGACCCAGAGCTCAGTTTCGAACCACATGCATATGTTAGTGGTGTCCTGAGTCGGGGAAGCTAAAAAACAACTACATTCGTTGATCTGAGCTTTCCCTCAGGAAAAACACCAAAGATAATATCAGAATTGGCAAAAGATCCCAATTCAGCCAGAAACGTAACTTTTGACCCAGAGCTCAGTTTCGAACCACATGCATATGTTAGTGGTGTCCTGAGTCGGGGAAGCTAAAAAACAACTCCATTCGTTGATCTGAGCTTTCCCTCAGGAGAAACACCAAAGATAATATCAGAATTGGCAAAAGATCCCAATTCAGCCAGAAACGTAACTTTTGACCCAGAGCTCAGTTTCGAACCACATGCATATGTTAGTGGTGTCCTGAGTCGGGGAAGCTAAAACACCACTCCATTCGCTGATCTGAGCTTTCCCTGAGGAGTTAGACCAAAGCTTATATCAGAATTGGCAAAAGAGCCCAATAAAGCCAGAAACGTAACTTTTGACCCAGAGCTCAGTTTCGAACCACATGCATATGTTAGTGGTGTCCTGAGTCGGGGAAGCTAAAAAACCACTCCATTCGCTGATCTGAGCTTTCCCTGAGGAGTTAGACCAAAGCTTATATCAGAATTGGCAAAAGAGCCCAATTCAGCCAGAAACGTAACTTTTGACCCAGAGCTCAGTTTCGAACCACATGCATATGTTAGTGGTGTCCTGAGTCGGGGAAGCTAAAAAACAACTCCATTCGTTGATCTGAGCTTTCCCTCAGGAGAAACACCAAAGATAATATCAGAATTGGCAAAAGATCCCAATTCAGCCAAAAACGTAACTTTTGACCCAGAGCTCAGTTTCGAACCCCATGCATATGTTAGTGGTGTCCTGAGTCGGGGAAGCTAAAAAACCACTCCATTCGCTGATCTGAGCTTTCCCTGAGGAGTTAGACCAAAGCTTATATCAGAATTGGCAAAAGAGCCCAATTCAGCCAGAAACGTAACTTTTGACCCAGAGCTCAGTTTCGAACCACATGCATATGTTAGTGGTGTCCTGAGTCGGGGAAGCTAAAAAACAACTCCATTCGTTGATCTGAGCTTTCCCTCAGGAAAAACACCAAAGATAATATCAGAATTGGCAAAAGATCCCAATTCAGCCAGAAACGTAACTTTTGACCCAGAGCTCAGTTTCGAACCACATGCATATGTTAGTGGTGTCCTGCGTCGGGGAAGCTAAAAAACAACTCCATTCGTTGATCTGAGCTTTCCCTCAGGAGAAACACCAAAGATAATATCAGAATTGGCAAAAGATCCCAATTCAGCCAGAAACGTAACTTTTGACCCAGAGCTCAGTTTCGAACCACATGCATATGTTAGTGGTGTCCTGAGTCGGGGAAGCTAAAAAACAACTCCATTCGCTGATCCTAGCTTTCCCTGAGGAGTTAGACCAAAGCTTATATCAGAATTGGCAAAAGATCCCAATTCAGCCAGAAACGTAACTTTTGACCCAGAGCTCAGTTTCGAACCACATGCATATGTTAGTGGTGTCCTGAGTCGGGGAAGCTAAGAAACAACTCCATTCGTTGATCTGAGCTTCCCCTCAGGAGAAACACCAAAGATAATATCAGAATTGGCAAAAGATCCCAATTCAGCCAGAAACGTAACTTTTGACCCAGAGCTGAGTTTCGAACCACATGCATATGTTAGTGGTGTCCTGAGTCGGGGAAGCTAAAAAACCACTCCATTCGCTGATCTGAGCTTTCCCTGAGGAGTTAGACCAAAGCTTATATCAGAATTGGCAAAAGAGCCCAATTCAGCCAGAAACGGAACTTTTGACCCAGAGCTCAGTTTCGAACCACATGCATATGTTAGTGGTGTCCTGAGTCGGGGAAGCTAAAAAACCACTCCATTCGCTGATCTGAGCTTTCCCTGAGGAGTTAGACCAAAGCTTATATCAGAATTGGCAAAAGAGCCCAATTCAGCCAGAAACGTAACTTTTGACCCAGAGCTCAGTTTCGAACCACATGCATATGTTAGTGGTGTCCTGAGTCGGGGAAGCTAAAAAACAACTCCATTCGTTGATCTGAGCATTCCCTCAGGAAAAACACGAAAGATAATATCAGAATTGGCAAAAGATCCCAATTCAGCCAGAAACGTAACTTTTGACCCAGAGCTCAGTTTCGAACCACATGCATATGTTAGTGGTGTCCTGAGTCGGGGAAGCTAAAAAACAACTCCATTCGTTGATCTGAGCTTTCCCTCAGGAGAAACACCAAAGATAATATCAGAATTGGCAAAAGATCCCAATTCAGCCAGAAACGTAACTTTTGACCCAGAGCTCAGTTTCGAACCACATGCATATGTTAGTGGTGTCCTGAGTCGGGGAAGCTAAAAAACCACTCCATTCGCTGATCTGAGCTTTCCCTGAGGAGTTAGACCAAAGCTTATATCAGAATTGGCAAAAGAGCCCAATTCAGCCAAAAACGTAACTTTTGACCCAGAGCTCAGTTTCGAACCCCATGCATATGTTAGTGGTGTCCTGAGTCGGGGAAGCTAAAAAACCACTCCATTCGCTGATCTGAGCTTTCCCTGAGGAGTTAGACCAAAGCTTATATCAGAATTGGCAAAAGAGCCCAATTCAGCCAGAAACGTAACTTTTGACCCAGAGCTCAGTTTCGAACCACATGCATATGTTAGTGGTGTCCTGAGTCGGGGAAGCTAAAAAACAACTCCATTCGTTGATCTGAGCTTTCCCTCAGGAAAAACACCAAAGATAATATCAGAATTGGCAAAAGATCCCAATTCAGCCAGAAACGTAACTTTTGACCCAGAGCTCAGTTTCGAACCACATGCATATGTTAGTGGTGTCCTGCGTCGGGGAAGCTAAAAAACAACTCCATTCGTTGATCTGAGCTTTCCCTCAGGAGAAACACCAAAGATAATATCAGAATTGGCAAAAGATCCCAATTCAGCCAGAAACGTAACTTTTGACCCAGAGCTCAGTTTCGAACCACATGCATATGTTAGTGGTGTCCTGAGTCGGGGAAGCTAAAAAACCACTCCATTCGCTGATCTGAGCTTTCCCTGAGGAGTTAGACCAAAGCTTATATCAGAATTGGCAAAAGAGCCCAATTCAGCCAGAAACGTAACTTTTGACCCAGAGCTCAGTTTCGAACCACATGCATATGTTAGTGGTGTCCTGAGTCGGGGAAGCTAAAAAACCACTCCATTCGCTGATCTGAGCTTTCCCTGAGGAGTTAGACCAAAGCTTATATCAGAATTGGCAAAAGATCCCAATTCAGCCAGAAACGTAACTTTTGACCCAGAGCTCAGTTTCGAACCACATGCATATGTTAGTGGTGTCCTGAGTCGGGGAAGCTAAAAAACCACTCCATTCGCTGATCTGAGCTTTCCCTGAGGAGTTAGACCAAAGCTTATATCAGAATTGGCAAAAGAGCCCAATTCAGCCAGAAACGTAACTTTTGACCCAGAGCTCAGTTTCGAACCACATGCATATGTTAGTGGTGTCCTGAGTCGGGGAAGCTAAAAAACAACTCCATTCGTTGATCTGAGCATTCCCTCAGGAAAAACACGAAAGATAATATCAGAATTGGCAAAAGATCCCAATTCAGCCAGAAACGTAACTTTTGACCCAGAGCTCAGTTTCGAACCACATGGATATGTTAGTGGTGTCCTGAGTCGGGGAAGCTAAAAAACAACTCCATTCGTTGATCTGAGCTTTCCCTCAGGAGAAACACCAAAGATAATATCAGAATTGGCAAAAGATCCCAATTCAGCCAGAAACGTAACTTTTGACCCAGAGCTCAGTTTCGAACCACATGCATATGTTAGTGGTGTCCTGAGTCGGGGAAGCTAAAAAACCACTCCATTCGCTGATCTGAGCTTTCCCTGAGGAGTTAGACCAAAGCTTAGAATTGGCAAAAGAGCCCAATTCAGCCAGAAACGTAACTTTTGACCCAGAGCTCAGTTTCGAACCACATGCATATGTTAGTGGTGTCCTGAGTCGGGGAAGCTAAAAAACCACTCCATTCGCTGATCTGAGCTTTCCCTGAGGAGTTAGACCAAAGCTTATATCAGAATTGGCAAAAGAGCCCAATTCAGCCAGAAACGTAACTTTTGACCCAGAGCTCAGTTTCGAACCACATGCATATGTTAGTGGTGTCCTGAGTCGGGGAAGCTAAAAAACAACTCCATTCGTTGATCTGAGCTTTCCCTCAGGAGAAACACCAAAGATAATATCAGAATTGGCAAAAGATCCCAATTCAGCCAGAAACGTAACTTTGGACCCAGAGCTGAGTTCCGAACCACATGCATATGTTAGTGGTGTCCTGAGTCGGGGAAGCTAAAAAACCACTCCATTCGCTGATCTGAGCTTTCCCTGAGGAGTTAGACCAAAGCTTATATCAGAATTGGAAAAAGAGCCCAATTCAGCCAGAAACGTAACTTTTGACCCAGAGTTCAGTTTCGAACCACATGCATATGTTAGTGGTGTCCTGAGTCGGGGAAGCTAAAAAACAACTCCATTCGCTGATCTGAGCTTTCCCTGAGGAGTTAGACCAAAGCTTATATCAGAATTGGCAAAAGAGCCCAATTCAGCCAGAAACGTAACTTTTGACCCAGAGCTCAGTTTCGAACCACATGCATATGTTAGTGGTGTCCTGAGTCGGGGAAGCTAAAAAACCACTCCATTCGCTGATCTGAGCTTTCCCTGAGGAGATACACCAAAGCTTATATGAGAATTGGCAAAAGATCCCAATTCAGCCAGAAACGTAACTTTTGACCCAGAGCTCAGTTTCGAACCACATGCATATGTTAGTGGTGTCCTGAGTCGGGGAAGCTAAAAAACCACTCCATTCGTTGATCTGAGCTTTCCCTCAGGAGAAACACCAAAGATAATATCAGAATTGGCAAAAGATCCCAATTCAGCCAGAAACGTAACTTTTGACCCAGAGCTCAGTTTCGAACCACATGCATATGTTAGTGGTGTCCTGAGTCGGGGAAGCTAAAAAACAACTCCATTCGTTGATCTGAGCTTTCCCTCAGGAGAAACACCAAAGATAATATCAGAATTGGCAAAAGATCCCAATTCAGCCAAAAACGTAACTTTTGACCCAGAGCTCAGTTTCGAACCACATGCATATGTTAGTGGTGTCCTGAGTCGGGGAAGCTAAAAAACCACTCCATTCGCTGATCTGAGCTTTCCCTGAGGAGTTAGACCAAAGCTTATATCAGAATTGGCAAAAGAGCCCAATTCAGCCAGAAACGTAACTTTTGACCCAGAGCTCAGTTTCGAACCACATGCATATGTTAGTGGTGTCCTGAGTCGGGGAAGCTAAAAAACAACTACATTCGTTGATCTGAGCTTTCCCTCAGGAAAAACACCAAAGATAATATCAGAATTGGCAAAAGATCCCAATTCAGCCAGAAACGTAACTTTTGACCCAGAGCTCAGTTTCGAACCACATGCATATGTTAGTGGTGTCCTGAGTCGGGGAAGCTAAAAAACAACTCCATTCGCTGATCTGAGCTTTCCCTGAGGAGTTAGACCAAAGCTTATATCAGAATTGGCAAAAGAGCCCAATTCAGCCAGAAACGTAACTTTTGACCCAGAGCTCAGTTTCGAACCACATGCATATGTTAGTGGTGTCCTGAGTCGGGGAAGCTAAAAAACCACTCCATTCGCTGATCTGAGCTTTCCCTGAGGAGATACACCAAAGCTTATATGAGAATTGGCAAAAGATCCCAATTCAGCCAGAAACGTAACTTTTGACCCAGAGCTCAGTTTCGAACCACATGCATATGTTAGTGGTGTCCTGAGTCGGGGAAGCTAAAAAACCACTCCATTCGTTGATCTGAGCTTTCCCTCAGGAGAAACACCAAAGATAATATCAGAATTGGCAAAAGATCCCAATTCAGCCAAAAACGTAACTTTTGACCCAGAGCTCAGTTTCGAACCACATGCATATGTTAGTGGTGTCCTGAGTCGGGGAAGCTAAAAAACCACTCCATTCGCTGATCTGAGCTTTCCCTGAGGAGTTAGACCAAAGCTTATATCAGAATTGGCAAAAGATCCCAATTCAGCCAGAAACGTAACTTTTGACCCAGAGCTCAGTTTCGAACCACATGCATATGTTAGTGGTGTCCTGAGTCGGGGAAGCTAAAAAACCACTCCATTCGCTGATCTGAGCTTTCCCTGAGGAGTTAGACCAAAGCTTATATCAGAATTGGCAAAAGAGCCCAATTCAGCCAGAAACGTAACTTTTGACCCAGAGCTCAGTTTCGAACCACATGCATATGTTAGTGGTGTCCTGAGTCGGGGAAGCTAAAAAACAACTCCATTCGTTGATCTGAGCATTCCCTCAGGAAAAACATGAAAGATAATATCAGAATTGGCAAAAGATCCCAATTCAGCCAGAAACGTAACTTTTGACCCAGAGCTCAGTTTCGAACCACATGGATATGTTAGTGGTGTCCTGAGTCGGGGAAGCTAAAAAACAACTCCATTCGTTGATCTGAGCTTTCCCTCAGGAGAAACACCAAAGATAATATCAGAATTGGCAAAAGATCCCAATTCAGCCAGAAACGTAACTTTTGACCCAGAGCTCAGTTTCGAACCACATGCATATGTTAGTGGTGTCCTGAGTCGGGGAAGCTAAAAAACCACTCCATTCGCTGATCTGAGCTTTCCCTGAGGAGTTAGACCAAAGCTTATAATAGAATTGGCAAAAGAGCCCAATTCAGCCAGAAACGTAACTTTTGACCCAGAGCTCAGTTTCGAACCACATGCATATGTTAGTGGTGTCCTGAGTCGGGGAAGCTAAAAAACCACTCCATTCGCTGATCTGAGCTTTCCCTGAGGAGTTAGACCAAAGCTTATATCAGAATTGGCAAAAGAGCCCAATTCAGCCAGAAACGTAACTTTTGACCCAGAGCTCAGTTTCGAACCACATGCATATGTTAGTGGTGTCCTGAGTCGGGGAAGCTAAAAAACAACTCCATTCGCTGATCTGAGCTTTCCCTGAGGAGTTAGACCAAAGCTTATAATAGAATTGGCAAAAGAGCCCAATTCAGCCAGAAACGTAACTTTTGACCCAGAGCTCAGTTTCGAACCACATGCATATGTTAGTGGTGTCCTGAGTCGGGGAAGCTAAAAAACCACTCCATTCGCTGATCTGAGCTTTCCCTGAGGAGTTAGACCAAAGCTTATATCAGAATTGGCAAAAGAGCCCAATTCAGCCAGAAACGTAACTTTTGACCCAGAGCTCAGTTTCGAACCACATGCATATGTTAGTGGTGTCCTGAGTCGGGGAAGCTAAAAAACAACTCCATTCGTTGATCTGAGCTTTCCCTCAGGAGAAACACCAAAGATAATATCAGAATTGGCAAAAGATCCCAATTCAGCCAGAAACGTAACTTTTGACCTAGAGCTGAGTTTCGAACCACATGCATATGTTAGTGGTGTCCTGAGTCGGGGAAGCTAAAAAACCACTCCATTCGCTGATCTGAGCTTTCCCTGAGGAGTTAGACCAAAGCTTATATCAGAATTGGAAAAAGAGCCCAATTCAGCCAGAAACGTAACTTTTGACCCAGAGTTCAGTTTCGAACCACATGCATATGTTAGTGGTGTCCTGAGTCGGGGAAGCTAAAAAACAACTCCATTCGCTGATCTGAGCTTTCCCTGAGGAGATACACCAAACCTTATATCAGAATTGGAAAAAGAGCCCAATTCAGCCAGAAACGTAACTTTTGACCCAGAGCTCAGTTTCGAACCACATGCATATGTTAGTGGTGTCCTGAGTCGGGGAAGCTAAAAAACCACTCCATTCGTTGATCTGAGCTTTCCCTCAGGAGAAACACCAAAGATAATATCAGAATTGGCAAAAGATCCCAATTCAGCCAGAAACGTAACTTTTGACCCAGAGCTCAGTTTCGAACCACATGCATATGTTAGTGGTGTCCTGAGTCGGGGAAGCTAAAAAACAACTCCATTCGTTGATCTGAGCTTTCCCTCAGGAGAAACACCAAAGATAATATCAGAATTGGCAAAAGATCCCAATTCAGCCAAAAACGTAACTTTTGACCCAGAGCTCAGTTTCGAACCACATGCATATGTTAGTGGTGTCCTGAGTCGGGGAAGCTAAAAAACCACTCCATTCGCTGATCTGAGCTTTCCCTGAGGAGTTAGACCAAAGCTTATATCAGAATTGGCAAAAGAGCCCAATTCAGCCAGAAACGTAACTTTTGACCCAGAGCTCAGTTTCGAACCACATGCATATGTTAGTGGTGTCCTGAGTCGGGGAAGCTAAAAAACAACTACATTCGTTGATCTGAGCTTTCCCTCAGGAAAAACACCAAAGATAATATCAGAATTGGCAAAAGATCCCAATTCAGCCAGAAACGTAACTTTTGACCCAGAGCTCAGTTTCGAACCACATGCATATGTTAGTGGTGTCCTGAGTCGGGGAAGCTAAAAAACAACTCCATTCGCTGATCTGAGCTTTCCCTGAGGAGTTAGACCAAAGCTTATATCAGAATTGGAAAAAGAGCCCAATTCAGCCAGAAACGTAACTTTTGACCCAGAGTTCAGTTTCGAACCACATGCATATGTTAGTGGTGTCCTGAGTCGGGGAAGCTAAAAAACAACTCCATTCGCTGATCTGAGCTTTCCCTGAGGAGTTAGACCAAAGCTTATATCAGAATTGGCAAAAGAGCCCAATTCAGCCAGAAACGTAACTTTTGACCCAGAGCTCAGTTTCGAACCACATGCATATGTTAGTGGTGTCCTGAGTCGGGGAAGCTAAAAAACCACTCCATTCGCTGATCTGAGCTTTCCCTGAGGAGATACACCAAAGCTTATATGAGAATTGGCAAAAGATCCCAATTCAGCCAGAAACGTAACTTTTGACCCAGAGCTCAGTTTCGAACCACATGCATATGTTAGTGGTGTCCTGAGTCGGGGAAGCTAAAAAACCACTCCATTCGTTGATCTGAGCTTTCCCTCAGGAGAAACACCAAAGATAATATCAGAATTGGCAAAAGATCCCAATTCAGCCAGAAACGTAACTTTTGACCCAGAGCTCAGTTTCGAACCACATGCATATGTTAGTGGTGTCCTGAGTCGGGGAAGCTAAAAAACCACTCCATTCGCTGATCTGAGCTTTCCCTGAGGTGTTAGACCAAAGCTTATATCAGAATTGGCAAAAGAGCCCAATTCAGCCAGAAACGTAACTTTTGACCCAGAGCTCAGTTTCGAACCACATGCATATGTTAGTGGTGTCCTGAGTCGGGGAAGCTAAAAAACAACTACATTCGTTGATCTGAGCTTTCCCTCAGGAAAAACACCAAAGATAATATCAGAATTGGCAAAAGATCCCAATTCAGCCAGAAACGTAACTTTTGACCCAGAGCTCAGTTTCGAACCACATGCATATGTTAGTGGTGTCCTGAGTCGGGGAAGCTAAAAAACAACTCCATTCGCTGATCTGAGCTTTCCCTGAGGAGTTAGACCAAAGCTTATATCAGAATTGGAAAAAGAGCCCAATTCAGCCAGAAACGTAACTTTTGACCCAGAGTTCAGTTTCGAACCACATGCATATGTTAGTGGTGTCCTGAGTCGGGGAAGCTAAAAAACAACTCCATTCGCTGATCTGAGCTTTCCCTGAGGAGTTAGACCAAAGCTTATATCAGAATTGGCAAAAGAGCCCAATTCAGCCAGAAACGTAACTTTTGACCCAGAGCTCAGTTTCGAACCACATGCATATGTTAGTGGTGTCCTGAGTCGGGGAAGCTAAAAAACCACTCCATTCGCTGATCTGAGCTTTCCCTGAGGAGATACACCAAAGCTTATATGAGAATTGGCAAAAGATCCCAATTCAGCCAGAAACGTAACTTTTGACCCAGAGCTCAGTTTCGAACCACATGCATATGTTAGTGGTGTCCTGAGTCGGGGAAGCTAAAAAACCACTCCATTCGTTGATCTGAGCTTTCCCTCAGGAGAAACACCAAAGATAATATCAGAATTGGCAAAAGATCCCAATTCAGCCAGAAACGTAACTTTTGACCCAGAGCTCAGTTTCGAACCACATGCATATGTTAGTGGTGTCCTGAGTCGGGGAAGCTAAATAACCACTCCATTCGCTGATCTGAGCTTTCCCTGAGGTGTTAGACCAAAGCTTATATCAGAATTGGCAAAAGAGCCCAATTCAGCCAGAAACGTAACTTTTGACCCAGAGCTCAGTTTCGAACCACATGCATATGTTAGTGGTGTCCTGAGTCGGGGAAGCTAAAAAACAACTACATTCGTTGATCTGAGCTTTCCCTCAGGAAAAACACCAAAGATAATATCAGAATTGGCAAAAGATCCCAATTCAGCCAGAAACGTAACTTTTGACCCAGAGCTCAGTTTCGAACCACATGCATATGTTAGTGGTGTCCTGAGTCGGGGAAGCTAAAAAACAACTCCATTCGCTGATCTGAGCTTTCCCTGAGGAGTTAGACCAAAGCTTATATCAGAATTGGAAAAAGAGCCCAATTCAGCCAGAAACGTAACTTTTGACCCAGAGTTCAGTTTCGAACCACATGCATATGTTAGTGGTGTCCTGAGTCGGGGAAGCTAAAAAACAACTCCATTCGCTGATCTGAGCTTTCCCTGAGGAGTTAGACCAAAGCTTATATCAGAATTGGCAAAAGAGCCCAATTCAGCCAGAAACGTAACTTTTGACCCAGAGCTCAGTTTCGAACCACATGCATATGTTAGTGGTGTCCTGAGTCGGGGAAGCTAAATAACCACTCCATTCGTTGATCTGAGCTTTCCCTCAGGAGAAACACCAAAGATAATATCAGAATTGGCAAAAGATCCCAATTCAGCCAGAAACGTAACTTTTGACCCAGAGCTCAGTTTCGAACCACATGCATATGTTAGTGGTGTCCTGAGTCGGGGAAGCTAAAAAACCACTCCATTCGCTGATCTGAGCTTTCCCTGAGGAGTTAGACCAAAGCTTATATCAGAATTGGCAAAAGAGCCCAATTCAGCCAGAAACGTAACTTTTGACCCAGAGCTCAGTTTCGAACCACATGCATATGTTAGTGGTGTCCTGAGTCGGGGAAGCTAAAAAACAACTACATTCGTTGATCTGAGCTTTCCCTCAGGAAAAACACCAAAGATAATATCAGAATTGGCAAAAGATCCCAATTCAGCCAGAAACGTAACTTTTGACCCAGAGCTCAGTTTCGAACCACATGCATATGTTAGTGGTGTCCTGAGTCGGGGAAGCTAAAAAACAACTCCATTCGCTGATCTGAGCTTTCCCTGAGGAGTTAGACCAAAGCTTATATCAGAATTGGAAAAAGAGCCCAATTCAGCCAGAAACGTAACTTTTGACCCAGAGTTCAGTTTCGAACCACATGCATATGTTAGTGGTGTCCTGAGTCGGGGAAGCTAAAAAACAACTCCATTCGCTGATCTGAGCTTTCCCTGAGGAGATACACCAAAGATAATATCAGAATTGGAAAAAGAGCCCAATTCAGCCAGAAACGTAACTTTTGACCCAGAGCTCAGTTTCGAACCACATGCATATGTTAGTGGTGTCCTGAGTCGGGGAAGCTAAATAACCACTCCATTCGCTGATCTGAGCTTTCCCTGAGGAGATACACCAAAGCTTATATGAGAATTGGCAAAAGATCCCAATTCAGCCAGAAACGTAACTTTTGACCCAGAGTTCAGTTTCGAACCACATGCATATGTTAGTGGTGTCCTGAGTCGGGGAAGCTAAAAAACAACTCCATTCGCTGATCTGAGCTTTCCCTGAGGAGATACACCAAACCTTATATCAGAATTGGAAAAAGAGCCCAATTCAGCCAGAAACGTAACTTTTGACCCAGAGCTCAGTTTCGAACCACATGCATATGTTAGTGGTGTCCTGAGTCGGGGAAGCTAAATAACCACTCCATTCGCTGATCTGAGCTTTCCCTGAGGAGATACACCAAAGCTTATATGAGAATTGGCAAAAGATCCCAATTCAGCCAGAAACGTAACTTTTGACCCAGAGCTCAGTTTCGAACCACATGCATATGTTAGTGGTGTCCTGAGTCGGGGAAGCTAAAAAACCACTCCATTCGCTGATCTGAGCTTTCCCTGAGGAGTTAGACCAAAGCTTATATCAGAATTGGCAAAAGAGCCCAATTCAGCCAGAAACGTAACTTTTGACCCAGAGCTCAGTTTCGAACCACATGCATATGTTAGTGGTGTCCTGAGTCGGGGAAGCTAAAAAACAACTCCATTCGTTGATCTGAGCTTTCCCTCAGGAGAAACACCAAAGATAATATCAGAATTGGCAAAAGATCCCAATTCAGCCAGAAACGTAACTTTTGACCCAGAGCTGAGTTTCGAACCACATGCATATGTTAGTGGTGTCCTGAGTCGGGGAAGCTAAAAAACCACTCCATTCGCTGATCTGAGCTTTCCCTGAGGAGTTAGACCAAAGCTTATATCAGAATTGGAAAAAGAGCCCAATTCAGCCAGAAACGTAACTTTTGACCCAGAGTTCAGTTTCGAACCACATGCATATGTTAGTGGTGTCCTGAGTCGGGGAAGCTAAAAAACAACTCCATTCGCTGATCTGAGCTTTCCCTGAGGAGATACACCAAACCTTATATCAGAATTGGAAAAAGAGCCCAATTCAGCCAGAAACGTAACTTTTGACCCAGAGCTCAGTTTCGAACCACATGCATATGTTAGTGGTGTCCTGAGTCGGGGAAGCTAAAAAACCACTCCATTCGCTGATCTGAGCTTTCCCTGAGGAGATACACCAAAGCTTATATGAGAATTGGCAAAAGATCCCAATTCAGCCAGAAACGTAACTTTTGACCCAGAGCTCAGTTTCGAACCACATGCATATGTTAGTGGTGTCCTGAGTCGGGGAAGCTAAAAAACCACTCCATTCGTTGATCTGAGCTTTCCCTCAGGAGAAACACCAAAGATAATATCAGAATTGGCAAAAGATCCCAATTCAGCCAGAAACGTAACTTTTGACCCAGAGCTCAGTTTCGAACCACATGCATATGTTAGTGGTGTCCTGAGTCGGGGAAGCTAAAAAACAACTCCATTCGTTGATCTGAGCTTTCCCTCAGGAGAAACACCAAAGATAATATCAGAATTGGCAAAAGATCCCAATTCAGCCAAAAACGTAACTTTTGACCCAGAGCTCAGTTTCGAACCACATGCATATGTTAGTGGTGTCCTGAGTCGGGGAAGCTAAAAAACCACTCCATTCGCTGATCTGAGCTTTCCCTGAGGAGTTAGACCAAAGCTTATATCAGAATTGGCAAAAGAGCCCAATTCAGCCAGAAACGTAACTTTTGACCCAGAGCTCAGTTTCGAACCACATGCATATGTTAGTGGTGTCCTGAGTCGGGGAAGCTAAAAAACAACTACATTCGTTGATCTGAGCTTTCCCTCAGGAAAAACACCAAAGATAATATCAGAATTGGCAAAAGATCCCAATTCAGCCAGAAACGTAACTTTTGACCCAGAGCTCAGTTTCGAACCACATGCATATGTTAGTGGTGTCCTGAGTCGGGGAAGCTAAAAAACAACTCCATTCGCTGATCTGAGCTTTCCCTGAGGAGTTAGACCAAAGCTTATATCAGAATTGGAA
The DNA here is from genome assembly GCF_964273705.1 of Natrix helvetica. Lineage (NCBI taxonomy): Eukaryota > Metazoa > Chordata > Lepidosauria > Squamata > Natricidae > Natrix > Natrix helvetica. The sequence goes on from NC_138553.1 coordinate 55,343,240, forward strand.
AAAGAGCCCAATTCAGCCAGAAACGTAACTTTTGACCCAGAGTTCAGTTTCGAACCACATGCATATGTTAGTGGTGTCCTGAGTCGGGGAAGCTAAAAAACAACTCCATTCGCTGATCTGAGCTTTCCCTGAGGAGTTAGACCAAAGCTTATATCAGAATTGGCAAAAGAGCCCAATTCAGCCAGAAACGTAACTTTTGACCCAGAGCTCAGTTTCGAACCACATGCATATGTTAGTGGTGTCCTGAGTCGGGGAAGCTAAAAAACCACTCCATTCGCTGATCTGAGCTTTCCCTGAGGAGATACACCAAAGCTTATATGAGAATTGGCAAAAGATCCCAATTCAGCCAGAAACGTAACTTTTGACCCAGAGCTCAGTTTCGAACCACATGCATATGTTAGTGGTGTCCTGAGTCGGGGAAGCTAAAAAACCACTCCATTCGTTGATCTGAGCTTTCCCTCAGGAGAAACACCAAAGATAATATCAGAATTGGCAAAAGATCCCAATTCAGCCAGAAACGTAACTTTTGACCCAGAGCTCAGTTTCGAACCACATGCATATGTTAGTGGTGTCCTGAGTCGGGGAAGCTAAAAAACAACTCCATTCGTTGATCTGAGCTTTCCCTCAGGAGAAACACCAAAGATAATATCAGAATTGGCAAAAGATCCCAATTCAGCCAAAAACGTAACTTTTGACCCAGAGCTCAGTTTCGAACCACATGCATATGTTAGTGGTGTCCTGAGTCGGGGAAGCTAAAAAACCACTCCATTCGCTGATCTGAGCTTTCCCTGAGGAGTTAGACCAAAGCTTATATCAGAATTGGCAAAAGAGCCCAATTCAGCCAGAAACGTAACTTTTGACCCAGAGCTCAGTTTCGAACCACATGCATATGTTAGTGGTGTCCTGAGTCGGGGAAGCTAAAAAACAACTACATTCGTTGATCTGAGCTTTCCCTCAGGAAAAACACCAAAGATAATATCAGAATTGGCAAAAGATCCCAATTCAGCCAGAAACGTAACTTTTGACCCAGAGCTCAGTTTCGAACCACATGCATATGTTAGTGGTGTCCTGAGTCGGGGAAGCTAAAAAACAACTCCATTCGCTGATCTGAGCTTTCCCTGAGGAGTTAGACCAAAGCTTATATCAGAATTGGAAAAAGAGCCCAATTCAGCCAGAAACGTAACTTTTGACCCAGAGTTCAGTTTCGAACCACATGCATATGTTAGTGGTGTCCTGAGTCGGGGAAGCTAAAAAACAACTCCATTCGCTGATCTGAGCTTTCCCTGAGGAGATACACCAAACCTTATATCAGAATTGGAAAAAGAGCCCAATTCAGCCAGAAACGTAACTTTTGACCCAGAGCTCAGTTTCGAACCACATGCATATGTTAGTGGTGTCCTGAGTCGGGGAAGCTAAATAACCACTCCATTCGCTGATCTGAGCTTTCCCTGAGGAGATACACCAAAGCTTATATGAGAATTGGCAAAAGATCCCAATTCAGCCAGAAACGTAACTTTTGACCCAGAGCTCAGTTTCGAACCACATGCATATGTTAGTGGTGTCCTGAGTCGGGGAAGCTAAAAAACCACTCCATTCGTTGATCTGAGCTTTCCCTCAGGAGAAACACCAAAGATAATATCAGAATTGGCAAAAGATCCCAATTCAGCCAGAAACGTAACTTTTGACCCAGAGCTCAGTTTCGAACCACATGCATATGTTAGTGGTGTCCTGAGTCGGGGAAGCTAAAAAACAACTCCATTCGTTGATCTGAGCTTTCCCTCAGGAGAAACACCAAAGATAATATCAGAATTGGCAAAAGATCCCAATTCAGCCAAAAACGTAACTTTTGACCCAGAGCTCAGTTTCGAACCACATGCATATGTTAGTGGTGTCCTGAGTCGGGGAAGCTAAAAAACCACTCCATTCGCTGATCTGAGCTTTCCCTGAGGAGTTAGACCAAAGCTTATATCAGAATTGGCAAAAGAGCCCAATTCAGCCAGAAACGTAACTTTTGACCCAGAGCTCAGTTTCGAACCACATGCATATGTTAGTGGTGTCCTGAGTCGGGGAAGCTAAAAAACAACTACATTCGTTGATCTGAGCTTTCCCTCAGGAAAAACACCAAAGATAATATCAGAATTGGCAAAAGATCCCAATTCAGCCAGAAACGTAACTTTTGACCCAGAGCTCAGTTTCGAACCACATGCATATGTTAGTGGTGTCCTGAGTCGGGGAAGCTAAAAAACAACTCCATTCGCTGATCTGAGCTTTCCCTGAGGAGTTAGACCAAAGCTTATATCAGAATTGGAAAAAGAGCCCAATTCAGCCAGAAACGTAACTTTTGACCCAGAGTTCAGTTTCGAACCACATGCATATGTTAGTGGTGTCCTGAGTCGGGGAAGCTAAAAAACAACTCCATTCGCTGATCTGAGCTTTCCCTGAGGAGATACACCAAACCTTATATCAGAATTGGAAAAAGAGCCCAATTCAGCCAGAAACGTAACTTTTGACCCAGAGCTCAGTTTCGAACCACATGCATATGTTAGTGGTGTCCTGAGTCGGGGAAGCTAAATAACCACTCCATTCGCTGATCTGAGCTTTCCCTGAGGAGATACACCAAAGCTTATATGAGAATTGGCAAAAGATCCCAATTCAGCCAGAAACGTAACTTTTGACCCAGAGCTCAGTTTCGAACCACATGCATATGTTAGTGGTGTCCTGAGTCGGGGAAGCTAAAAAACCACTCCATTCGTTGATCTGAGCTTTCCCTCAGGAGAAACACCAAAGATAATATCAGAATTGGCAAAAGATCCCAATTCAGCCAAAAACGTAACTTTTGACCCAGAGCTCAGTTTCGAACCACATGCATATGTTAGTGGTGTCCTGAGTCGGGGAAGCTAAAAAACCACTCCATTCGCTGATCTGAGCTTTCCCTGAGGAGTTAGACCAAAGCTTATATCAGAATTGGCAAAAGAGCCCAATTCAGCCAGAAACGTAACTTTTGACCCAGAGCTCAGTTTCGAACCACATGCATATGTTAGTGGTGTCCTGAGTCGGGGAAGCTAAAAAACAACTCCATTCGTTGATCTGAGCTTTCCCTCAGGAAAAACACCAAAGATAATATCAGAATTGGCAAAAGATCCCAATTCAGCCAGAAACGTAACTTTTGACCCAGAGCTCAGTTTCGAACCACATGCATATGTTAGTGGTGTCCTGAGTCGGGGAAGCTAAAAAACAACTCCATTCGCTGATCTGAGCTTTCCCTGAGGAGTTAGACCAAAGCTTATATCAGAATTGGCAAAAGAGCCCAATTCAGCCAGAAACGTAACTTTTGACCCAGAGCTCAGTTTCGAACCACATGCATATGTTAGTGGTGTCCTGAGTCGGGGAAGCTAAAAAACAACTCCATTCGTTGATCTGAGCTTTCCCTCAGGAAAAACACCAAAGATAATATCAGAATTGGCAAAAGATCCCAATTCAGCCAGAAACGTAACTTTTGACCCAGAGCTCAGTTTCGAACCACATGCATATGTTAGTGGTGTCCTGAGTCGGGGAAGCTAAAAAACCACTCCATTCGCTAATCTGAGCTTTCCCTGAGGAGATACACCAAAGCTTATATCAGAATTGGAAAAAGAGCCCAATTCAGCCAGAAACGTAACTTTTGACCCAGAGCTCAGTTTCGAACCACATGCATATGTTAGTGGTGTCCTGAGTCGGGGAAGCTAAAAAACCACTCCATTCGCTGATCTGAGCTTTCCCTGAGGAGTTAGACCAAAGCTTATATCAGAATTGGCAAAAGAGCCCAATTCAGCCAGAAACGTAACTTTTGACCCAGAGCTCAGTTTCGAACCACATGCATATGTTAGTGGTGTCCTGAGTCGGGGAAGCTAAAAAACAACTCCATTCGTTGATCTGAGCTTTCCCTCAGGAAAAACACCAAAGATAATATCAGAATTGGCAAAAGATCCCAATTCAGCCAGAAACGTAACTTTTGACCCAGAGCTCAGTTTCGAACCACATGCATATGTTAGTGGTGTCCTGAGTCGGGGAAGCTAAAAAACAACTCCATTCGCTGATCTGAGCTTTCCCTGAGGAGTTAGACCAAAGCTTATATCAGAATTGGAAAAAGAGCCCAATTCAGCCAGAAACGTAACTTTTGACCCAGAGTTCAGTTTCGAACCACATGCATATGTTAGTGGTGTCCTGAGTCGGGGAAGCTAAAAAACAACTCCATTCGCTGATCTGAGCTTTCCCTGAGGAGATACACCAAACCTTATATCAGAATTGGAAAAAGAGCCCAATTAAGCCAGAAACGTAACTTTTGACCCAGAGCTCAGTTTCGAACCACATGCATATGTTACTGGTGTCCTGAGTCGGGGAAGCTAAAAAACCACTCCATTCGTTGATCTGAGCTTTCCCTCAGGAGAAACACCAAAGATAATATCAGAATTGGCAAAAGATCCCAATTCAGCCAAAAACGTAACTTTTGACCCAGAGCTCAGTTTCGAACCACATGCATATGTTAGTGGTGTCCTGAGTCGGGGAAGCTAAAAAACCACTCCATTCGCTGATCCGAGCTTTCCCTGAGGAGTTAGACCAAAGCTTATATCAGAATTGGCAAAAGAGCCCAATTCAGCCAGAAACGTAACTTTTGACCCAGAGCTCAGTTTCGAACCACATGCATATGTTAGTGGTGTCCTGAGTCGGGGAAGCTAAAAAACAACTCCATTCGTTGATCTGAGCTTTCCCTCAGGAAAAACACCAAAGATAATATCAGAATTGGTAAAAGATCCCAATTCAGCCAGAAACGTAACTTTTGACCCAGAGCTCAGTTTCGAACCACATGCATATGTTAGTGGTGTCCTGAGTCGGGGAAGCTAAAAAACAACTCCATTCGTTGATCTGAGCTTTCCCTCAGGAAAAACACCAAAGATAATATCAGAATTGGCAAAAGATCCGAATTCAACCAGAAACGTAACTTTTGACCCAGAGCTCAGTTTCGAACCACATGCATATGTTAGTGGTGTCCTGAGTCGGGGAAGCTAAAAAACCACTCCATTCGCTGATCTGAGCTTTCCCTGAGGAGTTAGACCAAAGCTTATATCAGAATTGGCAAAAGAGCCCAATTCAGCCAGAAACGTAACTTTTGACCCAGACCTCAGTTTCGAACCACATGCATATGTTAGTGGTGTCCTGAGTCGGGGAAGCTAAAAAACAACTCCATTCGTTGATCTGAGCTTTCCCTCAGGAAAAACACCAAAGATAATATCAGAATTGGCAAAAGATCCCAATTCAACCAGAAACGTAACTTTTGACCCAGAGCTCAGTTTCGAACCACATGGATATGTTAGTGGTGTCCTGAGTCGGGGAAGCTAAAAAACAACTCCATTCGCTGATCTGAGCTTTCCCTGAGGAGATAGACCAAAGCTTATATCAGAATTGGCAAAAGAGCCCAATTCAGCCAGAAACGTAACTTTTGACCCAGAGCTCAGTTTCGAACCACATGCATATGTTAGTGGTGTCCTGAGTCGGGGAAGCTAAAAAACAACTCCATTCGCTGATCTGAGCTTTCCCTGAGGAGATACACAAAAGTCTATATGAGAATTGGCAAAAGATCCCAATTCAGCCAGAAACGTAACTTTTGACCCAGAGCTCAGTTTCGAACCACATGCATATGTTAGTGGTGTCCTGAGTCGGGGAAGCTAAAAAACCACTCCATTCGCTAATCTGAGCTTTCCCTGAGGAGATACACCAAAGCTTATATCAGAATTGGAAAAAGAGCCCAATTCAGCCAGAAACGTAACTTTTGACCCAGAGCTGAGTTTCGAACCACATGCATATGTTAGTGGTGTCCTGAGTCGGGGAAGCTAAAAAACCACTCCATTCGCTGATCTGAGCTTTCCCTCAGGAGAAACACCAAAGATAATATCAGAATTGGCAAAAGATCCCAATTCAGCCAGAAACGTAACTTTTGACCCAGAGCTCAGTTTCGAACCACATGCATATGTTAGTGGTGTCCTGAGTCGGGGAAGCTAAAAAACCACTCCATTCGCTGATCTGAGCTTTCCCTGAGGAGTTAGACCAAAGCTTATAATAGAATTGGCAAAAGAGCCCAATTCAGCCAGAAACGTAACTTTTGACCCAGAGCTCAGTTTCGAACCACATGCATATGTTAGTGGTGTCCTGAGTCGGGGAAGCTAAAAAACCACTCCATTCGCTGATCTGAGCTTTCCCTCAGGAAAAACACCAAAGATAATATCAGAATTGGTAAAAGATCCCAATTCAGCCAGAAACGTAACTTTTGACCCAGAGCTCAGTTTCGAACCACATGCATATGTTAGTGGTGTCCTGAGTCGGGGAAGCTAAAAAACAACTCCATTCGTTGATCTGAGCTTTCCCTCAGGAAAAACACCAAAGATAATATCAGAATTGGCAAAAGATCCCAATTCAACCAGAAACGTAACTTTTGACCCAGAGCTCAGTTTCGAACCACATGCATATGTTAGTGGTGTCCTGAGTCGGGGAAGCTAAAAAACCACTCCATTCGCTGATCTGAGCTTTCCCTGAGGAGTTAGACCAAAGCTTATATCAGAATTGGCAAAAGAGCCCAATTCAGCCAGAAACGTAACTTTTGACCCAGAGCTCAGTTTCGAACCACATGCATATGTTAGTGGTGTCCTGAGTCGGGGAAGCTAAAAAACAGCTCCATTCGTTGATCTGAGCTTTCCCTCAGGAAAAACACCAAAGATAATATCAGAATTGGCAAAAGATCCCAATTCAACCAGAAACGTAACTTTTGACCCAGAGCTCAGTTTCGAACCACATGGATATGTTAGTGGTGTCCTGAGTCGGGGAAGCTAAAAAACAACTCCATTCGCTGATCTGAGCTTTCCCTGAGGAGATAGACCAAAGCTTATATCAGAATTGGCAAAAGAGCCCAATTCAGCCAGAAACGTAACTTTTGACCCAGAGCTCAGTTTCGAACCACATGCATATGTTAGTGGTGTCCTGAGTCGGGGAAGCTAAAAAACAACTCCATTCGCTGATCTGAGCTTTCCCTGAGGAGATACACAAAAGTCTATATGAGAATTGGCAAAAGATCCCAATTCAGCCAGAAACGTAACTTTTGACCCAGAGCTCAGTTTCGAACCACATGCATATGTTAGTGGTGTCCTGAGTCGGGGAAGCTAAAAAACCACTCCATTCGCTAATCTGAGCTTTCCCTGAGGAGATACACCAAAGCTTATATCAGAATTGGAAAAAGAGCCCAATTCAGCCAGAAACGTAACTTTTGACCCAGAGCTGAGTTTCGAACCACATGCATATGTTAGTGGTGTCCTGAGTCGGGGAAGCTAAAAAACCACTCCATTCGCTGATCTGAGCTTTCCCTCAGGAGAAACACCAAAGATAATATCAGAATTGGCAAAAGATCCCAATTCAGCCAGAAACGTAACTTTTGACCCAGAGCTCAGTTTCGAACCACATGCATATGTTAGTGGTGTCCTGAGTCGGGGAAGCTAAAAAACCACTCCATTCGCTGATCTGAGCTTTCCCTGAGGAGTTAGACCAAAGCTTATAATAGAATTGGCAAAAGAGCCCAATTCAGCCAGAAACGTAACTTTTGACCCAGAGCTCAGTTTCGAACCACATGCATATGTTAGTGGTGTCCTGAGTCGGGGAAGCTAAAAAACCACTCCATTCGCTGATCTGAGCTTTCCCTGAGGAGTTAGACCAAAGCTTATATCAGAATTGGCAAAAGAGCCCAATTCAGCCAGAAACGTAACTTTTGACCCAGAGCTCAGTTTCGAACCACATGCATATGTTAGTGGTGTCCTGAGTCGGGGAAGCTAAAAAACAACTCCATTCGCTGATCTGAGCTTTCCCTCAGGAGAAACACCAAAGATAATATCAGAATTGGCAAAAGATCCCAATTCAGCCAGAAACGTAACTTTTGACCCAGAGCTGAGTTTCGAACCACATGCATATGTTAGTGGTGTCCTGAGTCGGGGAAGCTAAAAAACCACTCCATTCGCTGATCTGAGCTTTCCCTGAGGAGTTAGACCAAAGCTTATATCAGAATTGGAAAAAGAGCCCAATTCAGCCAGAAACGTAACTTTTGACCCAGAGTTCAGTTTCGAACCACATGCATATGTTAGTGGTGTCCTGAGTCGGGGAAGCTAAAAAACAACTCCATTCGCTGATCTGAGCTTTCCCTGAGGAGATACACCAAACCTTATATCAGAATTGGAAAAAGAGCCCAATTCAGCCAGAAACGTAACTTTTGACCCAGAGCTCAGTTTCGAACCACATGCATATGTTAGTGGTGTCCTGAGTCGGGGAAGCTAAAAAACCACTCCATTCGCTGATCTGAGCTTTCCCTGAGGAGATACACCAAAGCTTATATGAGAATTGGCAAAAGATCCCAATTCAGCCAGAAACGTAACTTTTGACCCAGAGCTCAGTTTCGAACCACATGCATATGTTAGTGGTGTCCTGAGTCGGGGAAGCTAAAAAACCACTCCATTCGTTGATCTGAGCTTTCCCTCAGGAGAAACACCAAAGATAATATCAGAATTGGCAAAAGATCCCAATTCAGCCAGAAACGTAACTTTTGACCCAGAGCTCAGTTTCGAACCACATGCATATGTTAGTGGTGTCCTGAGTCGGGGAAGCTAAAAAACAACTCCATTCGTTGATCTGAGCTTTCCCTCAGGAGAAACACCAAAGATAATATCAGAATTGGCAAAAGATCCCAATTCAGCCAAAAACGTAACTTTTGACCCAGAGCTCAGTTTCGAACCACATGCATATGTTAGTGGTGTCCTGAGTCGGGGAAGCTAAAAAACAACTCCATTCGCTGATCTGAGCTTTCCCTGAGGAGTTAGACCAAAGCTTATATCAGAATTGGAAAAAGAGCCCAATTCAGCCAGAAACGTAACTTTTGACCCAGAGTTCAGTTTCGAACCACATGCATATGTTAGTGGTGTCCTGAGTCGGGGAAGCTAAAAAACAACTCCATTCGCTGATCTGAGCTTTCCCTGAGGAGATACACCAAACCTTATATCAGAATTGGAAAAAGAGCCCAATTAAGCCAGAAACGTAACTTTTGACCCAGAGCTCAGTTTCGAACCACATGCATATGTTACTGGTGTCCTGAGTCGGGGAAGCTAAAAAACCACTCCATTCGTTGATCTGAGCTTTCCCTCAGGAGAAACACCAAAGATAATATCAGAATTGGCAAAAGATCCCAATTCAGCCAAAAACGTAACTTTTGACCCAGAGCTCAGTTTCGAACCACATGCATATGTTAGTGGTGTCCTGAGTCGGGGAAGCTAAAAAACCACTCCATTCGCTGATCCGAGCTTTCCCTGAGGAGTTAGACCAAAGCTTATATCAGAATTGGCAAAAGAGCCCAATTCAGCCAGAAACGTAACTTTTGACCCAGAGCTCAGTTTCGAACCACATGCATATGTTAGTGGTGTCCTGAGTCGGGGAAGCTAAAAAACAACTCCATTCGTTGATCTGAGCTTTCCCTCAGGAAAAACACCAAAGATAATATCAGAATTGGTAAAAGATCCCAATTCAGCCAGAAACGTAACTTTTGACCCAGAGCTCAGTTTCGAACCACATGCATATGTTAGTGGTGTCCTGAGTCGGGGAAGCTAAAAAACAACTCCATTCGTTGATCTGAGCTTTCCCTCAGGAAAAACACCAAAGATAATATCAGAATTGGCAAAAGATCCCAATTCAACCAGAAACGTAACTTTTGACCCAGAGCTCAGTTTCGAACCACATGCATATGTTAGTGGTGTCCTGAGTCGGGGAAGCTAAAAAACCACTCCATTCGCTGATCTGAGCTTTCCCTGAGGAGTTAGACCAAAGCTTATATCAGAATTGGCAAAAGAGCCCAATTCAGCCAGAAACGTAACTTTTGACCCAGACCTTAGTTTCGAACCACATGCATATGTTAGTGGTGTCCTGAGTCGGGGAAGCTAAAAAACAACTCCATTCGTTGATCTGAGCTTTCCCTCAGGAAAAACACCAAAGATAATATCAGAATTGGCAAAAGATCCCAATTCAACCAGAAACGTAACTTTTGACCCAGAGCTCAGTTTCGAACCACATGGATATGTTAGTGGTGTCCTGAGTCGGGGAAGCTAAAAAACAACTCCATTCGCTGATCTGAGCTTTCCCTGAGGAGATAGACCAAAGCTTATATCAGAATTGGCAAAAGAGCCCAATTCAGCCAGAAACGTAACTTTTGACCCAGAGCTCAGTTTCGAACCACATGCATATGTTAGTGGTGTCCTGAGTCGGGGAAGCTAAAAAACAACTCCATTCGCTGATCTGAGCTTTCCCTGAGGAGATACACAAAAGTCTATATGAGAATTGGCAAAAGATCCCAATTCAGCCAGAAACGTAACTTTTGACCCAGAGCTCAGTTTCGAACCACATGCATATGTTAGTGGTGTCCTGAGTCGGGGAAGCTAAAAAACCACTCCATTCGCTAATCTGAGCTTTCCCTGAGGAGATACACCAAAGCTTATATCAGAATTGGAAAAAGAGCCCAATTCAGCCAGAAACGTAACTTTTGACCCAGAGCTGAGTTTCGAACCACATGCATATGTTAGTGGTGTCCTGAGTCGGGGAAGCTAAAAAACCACTCCATTCGCTGATCTGAGCTTTCCCTCAGGAGAAACACCAAAGATAATATCAGAATTGGCAAAAGATCCCAATTCAGCCAGAAACGTAACTTTTGACCCAGAGCTCAGTTTCGAACCACATGCATATGTTAGTGGTGTCCTGAGTCGGGGAAGCTAAAAAACCACTCCATTCGCTGATCTGAGCTTTCCCTGAGGAGTTAGACCAAAGCTTATAATAGAATTGGCAAAAGAGCCCAATTCAGCCAGAAACGTAACTTTTGACCCAGAGCTCAGTTTCGAACCACATGCATATGTTAGTGGTGTCCTGAGTCGGGGAAGCTAAAAAACCACTCCATTCGCTGATCTGAGCTTTCCCTCAGGAAAAACACCAAAGATAATATCAGAATTGGTAAAAGATCCCAATTCAGCCAGAAACGTAACTTTTGACCCAGAGCTCAGTTTCGAACCACATGCATATGTTAGTGGTGTCCTGAGTCGGGGAAGCTAAAAAACAACTCCATTCGTTGATCTGAGCTTTCCCTCAGGAAAAACACCAAAGATAATATCAGAATTGGCAAAAGATCCCAATTCAACCAGAAACGTAACTTTTGACCCAGAGCTCAGTTTCGAACCACATGCATATGTTAGTGGTGTCCTGAGTCGGGGAAGCTAAAAAACCACTCCATTCGCTGATCTGAGCTTTCCCTGAGGAGTTAGACCAAAGCTTATATCAGAATTGGCAAAAGAGCCCAATTCAGCCAGAAACGTAACTTTTGACCCAGAGCTCAGTTTCGAACCACATGCATATGTTAGTGGTGTCCTGAGTCGGGGAAGCTAAAAAACAACTCCATTCGTTGATCTGAGCTTTCCCTCAGGAAAAACACCAAAGATAATATCAGAATTGGCAAAAGATCCCAATTCAACCAGAAACGTAACTTTTGACCCAGAGCTCAGTTTCGAACCACATGGATATGTTAGTGGTGTCCTGAGTCGGGGAAGCTAAAAAACAACTCCATTCGCTGATCTGAGCTTTCCCTGAGGAGATAGACCAAAGCTTATATCAGAATTGGCAAAAGAGCCCAATTCAGCCAGAAACGTAACTTTTGACCCAGAGCTCAGTTTCGAACCACATGCATATGTTAGTGGTGTCCTGAGTCGGGGAAGCTAAAAAACAACTCCATTCGCTGATCTGAGCTTTCCCTGAGGAGATACACAAAAGTCTATATGAGAATTGGCAAAAGATCCCAATTCAGCCAGAAACGTAACTTTTGACCCAGAGCTCAGTTTCGAACCACATGCATATGTTAGTGGTGTCCTGAGTCGGGGAAGCTAAAAAACCACTCCATTCGCTAATCTGAGCTTTCCCTGAGGAGATACACCAAAGCTTATATCAGAATTGGAAAAAGAGCCCAATTCAGCCAGAAACGTAACTTTTGACCCAGAGCTGAGTTTCGAACCACATGCATATGTTAGTGGTGTCCTGAGTCGGGGAAGCTAAAAAACCACTCCATTCGCTGATCTGAGCTTTCCCTCAGGAGAAACACCAAAGATAATATCAGAATTGGCAAAAGATCCCAATTCAGCCAGAAACGTAACTTTTGACCCAGAGCTCAGTTTCGAACCACATGCATATGTTAGTGGTGTCCTGAGTCGGGGAAGCTAAAAAACCACTCCATTCGCTGATCTGAGCTTTCCCTGAGGAGTTAGACCAAAGCTTATAATAGAATTGGCAAAAGAGCCCAATTCAGCCAGAAACGTAACTTTTGACCCAGAGCTCAGTTTCGAACCACATGCATATGTTAGTGGTGTCCTGAGTCGGGGAAGCTAAAAAACCACTCCATTCGCTGATCTGAGCTTTCCCTGAGGAGTTAGACCAAAGCTTATATCAGAATTGGCAAAAGAGCCCAATTCAGCCAGAAACGTAACTTTTGACCCAGAGCTCAGTTTCGAACCACATGCATATGTTAGTGGTGTCCTGAGTCGGGGAAGCTAAAAAACAACTCCATTCGCTGATCTGAGCTTTCCCTCAGGAGAAACACCAAAGATAATATCAGAATTGGCAAAAGATCCCAATTCAGCCAGAAACGTAACTTTTGACCCAGAGCTGAGTTTCGAACCACATGCATATGTTAGTGGTGTCCTGAGTCGGGGAAGCTAAAAAACCACTCCATTCGCTGATCTGAGCTTTCCCTGAGGAGTTAGACCAAAGCTTATATCAGAATTGGAAAAAGAGCCCAATTCAGCCAGAAACGTAACTTTTGACCCAGAGTTCAGTTTCGAACCACATGCATATGTTAGTGGTGTCCTGAGTCGGGGAAGCTAAAAAACAACTCCATTCGCTGATCTGAGCTTTCCCTGAGGAGATACACCAAACCTTATATCAGAATTGGAAAAAGAGCCCAATTCAGCCAGAAACGTAACTTTTGACCCAGAGCTCAGTTTCGAACCACATGCATATGTTAGTGGTGTCCTGAGTCGGGGAAGCTAAAAAACCACTCCATTCGCTGATCTGAGCTTTCCCTGAGGAGATACACCAAAGCTTATATGAGAATTGGCAAAAGATCCCAATTCAGCCAGAAACGTAACTTTTGACCCAGAGCTCAGTTTCGAACCACATGCATATGTTAGTGGTGTCCTGAGTCGGGGAAGCTAAAAAACCACTCCATTCGTTGATCTGAGCTTTCCCTCAGGAGAAACACCAAAGATAATATCAGAATTGGCAAAAGATCCCAATTCAGCCAGAAACGTAACTTTTGACCCAGAGCTCAGTTTCGAACCACATGCATATGTTAGTGGTGTCCTGAGTCGGGGAAGCTAAAAAACAACTCCATTCGTTGATCTGAGCTTTCCCTCAGGAGAAACACCAAAGATAATATCAGAATTGGCAAAAGATCCCAATTCAGCCAAAAACGTAACTTTTGACCCAGAGCTCAGTTTCGAACCACATGCATATGTTAGTGGTGTCCTGAGTCGGGGAAGCTAAAAAACCACTCCATTCGCTGATCTGAGCTTTCCCTGAGGAGTTAGACCAAAGCTTATATCAGAATTGGCAAAAGAGCCCAATTCAGCCAGAAACGTAACTTTTGACCCAGAGCTCAGTTTCGAACCACATGCATATGTTAGTGGTGTCCTGAGTCGGGGAAGCTAAAAAACAACTACATTCGTTGATCTGAGCTTTCCCTCAGGAAAAACACCAAAGATAATATCAGAATTGGCAAAAGATCCCAATTCAGCCAGAAACGTAACTTTTGACCCAGAGCTCAGTTTCGAACCACATGCATATGTTAGTGGTGTCCTGAGTCGGGGAAGCTAAAAAACAACTCCATTCGCTGATCTGAGCTTTCCCTGAGGAGTTAGACCAAAGCTTATATCAGAATTGGAAAAAGAGCCCAATTCAGCCAGAAACGTAACTTTTGACCCAGAGTTCAGTTTCGAACCACATGCATATGTTAGTGGTGTCCTGAGTCGGGGAAGCTAAAAAACAACTCCATTCGCTGATCTGAGCTTTCCCTGAGGAGTTAGACCAAAGCTTATATCAGAATTGGCAAAAGAGCCCAATTCAGCCAGAAACGTAACTTTTGACCCAGAGCTCAGTTTCGAACCACATGCATATGTTAGTGGTGTCCTGAGTCGGGGAAGCTAAAAAACCACTCCATTCGCTGATCTGAGCTTTCCCTGAGGAGATACACCAAAGCTTATATGAGAATTGGCAAAAGATCCCAATTCAGCCAGAAACGTAACTTTTGACCCAGAGCTCAGTTTCGAACCACATGCATATGTTAGTGGTGTCCTGAGTCGGGGAAGCTAAAAAACCACTCCATTCGTTGATCTGAGCTTTCCCTCAGGAGAAACACCAAAGATAATATCAGAATTGGCAAAAGATCCCAATTCAGCCAGAAACGTAACTTTTGACCCAGAGCTCAGTTTCGAACCACATGCATATGTTAGTGGTGTCCTGAGTCGGGGAAGCTAAAAAACAACTCCATTCGTTGATCTGAGCTTTCCCTCAGGAGAAACACCAAAGATAATATCAGAATTGGCAAAAGATCCCAATTCAGCCAAAAACGTAACTTTTGACCCAGAGCTCAGTTTCGAACCACATGCATATGTTAGTGGTGTCCTGAGTCGGGGAAGCTAAAAAACCACTCCATTCGCTGATCTGAGCTTTCCCTGAGGAGTTAGACCAAAGCTTATATCAGAATTGGCAAAAGAGCCCAATTCAGCCAGAAACGTAACTTTTGACCCAGAGCTCAGTTTCGAACCACATGCATATGTTAGTGGTGTCCTGAGTCGGGGAAGCTAAAAAACAACTACATTCGTTGATCTGAGCTTTCCCTCAGGAAAAACACCAAAGATAATATCAGAATTGGCAAAAGATCCCAATTCAGCCAGAAACGTAACTTTTGACCCAGAGCTCAGTTTCGAACCACATGCATATGTTAGTGGTGTCCTGAGTCGGGGAAGCTAAAAAACAACTCCATTCGCTGATCTGAGCTTTCCCTGAGGAGTTAGACCAAAGCTTATATCAGAATTGGAAAAAGAGCCCAATTCAGCCAGAAACGTAACTTTTGACCCAGAGTTCAGTTTCGAACCACATGCATATGTTAGTGGTGTCCTGAGTCGGGGAAGCTAAAAAACAACTCCATTCGCTGATCTGAGCTTTCCCTGAGGAGATACACCAAACCTTATATCAGAATTGGAAAAAGAGCCCAATTCAGCCAGAAACGTAACTTTTGACCCAGAGCTCAGTTTCGAACCACATGCATATGTTAGTGGTGTCCTGAGTCGGGGAAGCTAAAAAACCACTCCATTCGCTGATCTGAGCTTTCCCTGAGGAGATACACCAAAGCTTATATGAGAATTGGCAAAAGATCCCAATTCAGCCAGAAACGTAACTTTTGACCCAGAGCTCAGTTTCGAACCACATGCATATGTTAGTGGTGTCCTGAGTCGGGGAAGCTAAAAAACCACTCCATTCGTTGATCTGAGCTTTCCCTCAGGAGAAACACCAAAGATAATATCAGAATTGGCAAAAGATCCCAATTCAGCCAGAAACGTAACTTTTGACCCAGAGCTCAGTTTCGAACCACATGCATATGTTAGTGGTGTCCTGAGTCGGGGAAGCTAAAAAACAACTCCATTCGTTGATCTGAGCTTTCCCTCAGGAGAAACACCAAAGATAATATCAGAATTGGCAAAAGATCCCAATTCAGCCAAAAACGTAACTTTTGACCCAGAGCTCAGTTTCGAACCACATGCATATGTTAGTGGTGTCCTGAGTCGGGGAAGCTAAAAAACCACTCCATTCGCTGATCTGAGCTTTCCCTGAGGAGTTAGACCAAAGCTTATATCAGAATTGGCAAAAGAGCCCAATTCAGCCAGAAACGTAACTTTTGACCCAGAGCTCAGTTTCGAACCACATGCATATGTTAGTGGTGTCCTGAGTCGGGGAAGCTAAAAAACAACTCCATTCGTTGATCTGAGCTTTCCCTCAGGAAAAACACCAAAGATAATATCAGAATTGGCAAAAGATCCCAATTCAGCCAGAAACGTAACTTTTGACCCAGAGCTCAGTTTCGAACCACATGCATATGTTAGTGGTGTCCTGAGTCGGGGAAGCTAAAAAACAACTCCATTCGCTGATCTGAGCTTTCCCTGAGGAGTTAGACCAAAGCTTATATCAGAATTGGCAAAAGAGCCCAATTCAGCCAGAAACGTAACTTTTGACCCAGAGCTCAGTTTCGAACCACATGCATATGTTAGTGGTGTCCTGAGTCGGGGAAGCTAAAAAACAACTCCATTCGTTGATCTGAGCTTTCCCTCAGGAAAAACACCAAAGATAATATCAGAATTGGCAAAAGATCCCAATTCAGCCAGAAACGTAACTTTTGACCCAGAGCTCAGTTTCGAACCACATGCATATGTTAGTGGTGTCCTGAGTCGGGGAAGCTAAAAAACCACTCCATTCGCTAATCTGAGCTTTCCCTGAGGAGATACACCAAAGCTTATATCAGAATTGGAAAAAGAGCCCAATTCAGCCAGAAACGTAACTTTTGACCCAGAGCTCAGTTTCGAACCACATGCATATGTTAGTGGTGTCCTGAGTCGGGGAAGCTAAAAAACCACTCCATTCGCTGATCTGAGCTTTCCCTGAGGAGTTAGACCAAAGCTTATATCAGAATTGGCAAAAGAGCCCAATTCAGCCAGAAACGTAACTTTTGACCCAGAGCTCAGTTTCGAACCACATGCATATGTTAGTGGTGTCCTGAGTCGGGGAAGCTAAAAAAACAACTCCATTCGTTGATCTGAGCTTTCCCTCAGGAAAAACACCAAAGATAATATCAGAATTGGCAAAAGATCCCAATTCAGCCAGAAACGTAACTTTTGACCCAGAGCTCAGTTTCGAACCACATGCATATGTTAGTGGTGTCCTGAGTCGGGGAAGCTAAAAAACAACTCCATTCGCTGATCTGAGCTTTCCCTGAGGAGTTAGACCAAAGCTTATATCAGAATTGGAAAAAGAGCCCAATTCAGCCAGAAACGTAACTTTTGACCCAGAGTTCAGTTTCGAACCACATGCATATGTTAGTGGTGTCCTGAGTCGGGGAAGCTAAAAACCAACTCCATTCGCTGATCTGAGCTTTCCCTGAGGAGATACACCAAACCTTATATCAGAATTGGAAAAAGAGCCCAATTAAGCCAGAAACGTAACTTTTGACCCAGAGCTCAGTTTCGAACCACATGCATATGTTACTGGTGTCCTGAGTCGGGGAAGCTAAAAAACCACTCCATTCGTTGATCTGAGCTTTCCCTCAGGAGAAACACCAAAGATAATATCAGAATTGGCAAAAGATCCCAATTCAGCCAAAAACGTAACTTTTGACCCAGAGCTCAGTTTCGAACCACATGCATATGTTAGTGGTGTCCTGAGTCGGGGAAGCTAAAAAACCACTCCATTCGCTGATCCGAGCTTTCCCTGAGGAGTTAGACCAAAGCTTATATCAGAATTGGCAAAAGAGCCCAATTCAGCCAGAAACGTAACTTTTGACCCAGAGCTCAGTTTCGAACCACATGCATATGTTAGTGGTGTCCTGAGTCGGGGAAGCTAAAAAACAACTCCATTCGTTGATCTGAGCTTTCCCTCAGGAAAAACACCAAAGATAATATCAGAATTGGTAAAAGATCCCAATTCAGCCAGAAACGTAACTTTTGACCCAGAGCTCAGTTTCGAACCACATGCATATGTTAGTGGTGTCCTGAGTCGGGGAAGCTAAAAAACAACTCCATTCGTTGATCTGAGCTTTCCCTCAGGAAAAACACCAAAGATAATATCAGAATTGGCAAAAGATCCCAATTCAACCAGAAACGTAACTTTTGACCCAGAGCTCAGTTTCGAACCACATGCATATGTTAGTGGTGTCCTGAGTCGGGGAAGCTAAAAAACCACTCCATTCGCTGATCTGAGCTTTCCCTGAGGAGTTAGACCAAAGCTTATATCAGAATTGGCAAAAGAGCCCAATTCAGCCAGAAACGTAACTTTTGACCCAGAGCTCAGTTTCGAACCACATGCATATGTTAGTGGTGTCCTGAGTCGGGGAAGCTAAAAAACAACTCCATTCGTTGATCTGAGCTTTCCCTCAGGAAAAACACCAAAGATAATATCAGAATTGGCAAAAGATCCCAATTCAACCAGAAACGTAACTTTTGACCCAGAGCTCAGTTTCGAACCACATGGATATGTTAGTGGTGTCCTGAGTCGGGGAAGCTAAAAAACAACTCCATTCGCTGATCTGAGCTTTCCCTGAGGAGATAGACCAAAGCTTATATCAGAATTGGCAAAAGAGCCCAATTCAGCCAGAAACGTAACTTTTGACCCAGAGCTCAGTTTCGAACCACATGCATATGTTAGTGGTGTCCTGAGTCGGGGAAGCTAAAAAACAACTCCATTCGCTGATCTGAGCTTTCCCTGAGGAGATACACAAAAGTGTATATGAGAATTGGCAAAAGATCCCAATTCAGCCAGAAACGTAACTTTTGACCCAGAGCTCAGTTTCGAACCACATGCATATGTTAGTGGTGTCCTGAGTCGGGGAAGCTAAAAAACCACTCCATTCGCTAATCTGAGCTTTCCCTGAGGAGATACACCAAAGCTTATATCAGAATTGGAAAAAGAGCCCAATTCAGCCAGAAACGTAACTTTTGACCCAGAGCTCAGTTTCGAACCACATGCATATGTTAGTGGTGTCCTGAGTCGGGGAAGCTAAAAAACCACTCCATTCGCTGATCTGAGCTTTCCCTGAGGAGATACACCAAAGCTTATATGAGAATTGGCAAAAGATCCCAATTCAGCCAGAAACATAACTTTTGACTCAGAGCTCAGTTTCGAACCACATGCATATGTTAGTGGTGTCCTGAGTCGGGGAAGCTAAAAAACCACTCCATTCGTTGATCTGAGCTTTCCCTCAGGAGAAACACCAAAGATAATATCAGAATTGGCAAAAGATCCCAATTCAGCCAGAAACGTAACTTTTGACCCAGAGCTCAGTTTCGAACCACATGCATATGTTAGTGGTTTCCTGAGTCGGGGAAGCTAAAAAACAACTCCATTCGTTGATCTGAGCTTTCCCTCAGGAGAAACACCAAAGATAATATCAGAATTGGCAAAAGATCCCAATTCAGCCAGAAACGTAACTTTTGACCCAGAGCTCAGTTTCGAACCACATGCATATGTTAGTGGTGTCCTGAGTCGGGGAAGCTAAAAAACCACTCCATTCGCTGATCTGAGCTTTCCCTGAGGAGTTAGACCAAAGCTTATAAGAATTGGCAAAAGAGCCCAATTCAGCCAGAAACGTAACTTTTGACCCAGAGCTCAGTTTCGAACCACATGCATATGTTAGTGGTGTCCTGAGTCGGGGAAGCTAAAAAACCACTCCATTCGCTGATCTGAGCTTTCCCTGAGGAGTTAGACCAAAGCTTATATCGGAATTGGCAAAAGAGCCCAATTCCGCCAGAAACGTAACTTTTGACCCAGAGCTCAGTTTCGAACCACATGCATATGTTAGTGGTGTCCTGAGTCGGGGAAGCTAAAAAACAACTCCATTCGTTGATCTGAGCTTTCCCTCAGGAGAAACACCAAAGATAATATCAGAATTGGCAAAAGATCCCAATTCAGCCAGAAACGTAACTTTTGACCCAGAGCTGAGTTTCGAACCACATGCATATGTTAGTGGTGTCCTGAGTCGGGGAAGCTAAAAAACCACTCCATTCGCTTATCTGAGCTTCCCCTGAGGAGTTAGACCAAAGCTTATATCAGAATTGGAAAAAGAGCCCAATTCAGCCAGAAACGTAACTTTTGACCCAGAGTTCAGTTTCGAACCACATGCATATGTTAGTGGTGTCCTGAGTCGGGGAAGCTAAAAAACAACTCCATTCGCTGATCTGAGCTTTCCCTGAGGAGATACACCAAACCTTATATCAGAATTGGAAAAAGAGCCCAATTCAGCCAGAAACGTAACTTTTGACCCAGAGCTCAGTTTCGAACCACATGCATATGTTAGTGGTGTCCTGAGTCGGGGAAGCTAAAAAACCACTCCATTCTCTGATCTGAGCTTTCCCTGAGGAGATACACCAAAGCTTATATGAGAATTGGCAAAAGATCCCAATTCAGCCAGAAACGTAACTTTTGACCCAGAGCTCAGTTTCGAACCACATGCATATGTTAGTGGTGTCCTGAGTCGGGGAAGCTAAAAAACCACTCCATTCGTTGATCT
Source organism: Natrix helvetica (assembly GCF_964273705.1). Lineage (NCBI taxonomy): Eukaryota > Metazoa > Chordata > Lepidosauria > Squamata > Natricidae > Natrix > Natrix helvetica. Next base: position 55,363,653 of record NC_138553.1, read on the forward strand.
GAGCTTTCCCTCAGGAGAAACACCAAAGATAATATCAGAATTGGCAAAAGATCCCAATTCAGCCAGAAACGTAACTTTTGACCCAGAGCTCAGTTTCGAACCACATGCATATGTTAGTGGTGTCCTGAGTCGGGGAAGCTAAAAAACCACTCCATTCGCTGATCTGAGCTTTCCCTGAGGAGTTAGACCAAAGCTTATATCAGAATTGGAAAAAGAGCCCAATTCAGCCAGAAACGTAACTTTTGACCCAGAGCTCAGTTTCGAACCACATGCATATGTTAGTGGTGTCCTGAGTCGGGGAAGCTAAAAAACAACTCCATTCGTTGATCTGAGCTTTCCCTCAGGAGAAACACCAAAGATAATATCAGAATTGGCAAAAGATCCCAATTCAGCCAAAAACGTAACTTTTGACCCAGAGCTCAGTTTCGAACCACATGCATATGTTAGTGGTGTCCTGAGTCGGGGAAGCTAACAAACCACTCCATTCGCTGATCTGAGCTTTCCCTGAGGAGTTAGACCAAAGCTTATATCAGAATTGGCAAAAGAGCCCAATTCAGCCAGAAACGTAACTTTTGACCCAGAGCTCAGTTTCGAACCACATGCATATGTTAGTGGTGTCCTGAGTCGGGGAAGCTAAAAAACAACTCCATTCGCTGATCTGAGCTTTCCCTGAGGAGATACACCAAAGCTTATATGAGAATTGGCAAAAGATCCCAATTCAGCCAGAAACGTAACTTTTGACCCAGAGCTCAGTTTCGAACCACATGCATATGTTAGTGGTGTCCTGAGTCGGGGAAGCTAAAAAACCACTCCATTCGTTGATCTGAGCTTTCCCTCAGGAGAAACACCAAAGATAATACCAGAATTGGCAAAAGATCCCAATTCAGCCAGAAACGTAACTTTTGACCCAGAGCTCAGTTTCGAACCACATGCATATGTTAGTGGTTTCCTGAGTCGGGGAAGCTAAAAAACAACTCCATTCATTGATCTGAGCTTTCCCTCAGGAGAAACACCAAAGCTTATATCAGAATTGGCAAAAGAGCCCAATTCAGCCAGAAACGTAACTTTTGACCCAGAGTTCAGTTTCGAACCACATGCATATGTTAGTGGTGTCCTGAGTCGGGGAAGCTAAAAAACAACTCCATTCGCTGATCTGAGCTTTCCCTGAGGAGTTAGACCAAAGCTTATAAGAATTGGCAAAAGAGCCCAATTCAGCCAGAAACGTAACTTTTGACCCAGAGCTCAGTTTCGAACCACATGCATATGTTAGTGGTGTCCTGAGTCGGGGAAGCTAAAAAACCACTCCATTCGCTGATCTGAGCTTTCCCTGAGGAGTTAGACCAAAGCTTATATCAGAATTGGCAAAAGAGCCCAATTCCGCCAGAAACGTAACTTTTGACCCAGAGCTCAGTTTCGAACCACATGCATATGTTAGTGGTGTCCTGAGTCGGGGAAGCTAAAAAACAACTCCATTCGTTGATCTGAGCTTTCCCTCAGGAGAAACACCAAAGATAATATCAGAATTGGCAAAAGAGCCCAATTCCGCCAGAAACGTAACTTTTGACCCAGAGCTCAGTTTCGAACCACATGCATATGTTAGTGGTGTCCTGAGTCGGGGAAGCTAAAAAACCACTCCATTCTCTGATCTGAGCTTTCCCTGAGGAGATACACCAAAGCTTATATGAGAATTGGCAAAAGATCCCAATTCAGCCAGAAACGTAACTTTTGACCCAGAGCTCAGTTTCGAACCACATGCATATGTTAGTGGTGTCCTGAGTCGGGGAAGCTAAAAAACCACTCCATTCGTTGATCTGAGCTTTCCCTCAGGAGAAACACCAAAGATAATATCAGAATTGGCAAAAGATCCCAATTCAGCCAGAAACGTAACTTTTGACCCAGAGCTCAGTTTCGAACCACATGCATATGTTAGTGGTGTCCTGAGTCGGGGAAGCTAAAAAACCACTCCATTCGCTAATCTGAGCTTTCCCTGAGGAGTTAGACCAAAGCTTATATCAGAATTGGCAAAAGAGCCCAATTCAGCCAGAAACGTAACTTTTGACCCAGAGCTCAGTTTCGAACCACATGCATATGTTAGTGGTGTCCTGAGTCGGGGAAGCTAAAAAACAACTCCATTCGTTGATCTGAGCTTTCCCTCAGGAGAAACACCAAAGATAATATCAGAATTGGCAAAAGATCCCAATTCAGCCAAAAACGTAACTTTTGACCCAGAGCTCAGTTTCGAACCACATGCATATGTTAGTGGTGTCCTGAGTCGGGGAAGCTAAAAAACCACTCCATTCGCTGATCTGAGCTTTCCCTGAGGAGTTAGACCAAAGCTTATATCAGAATTGGCAAAAGAGCCCAATTCAGCCAGAAACGTAACTTTTGACCCAGAGCTCAGTTTCGAACCACATGCATATGTTAGTGGTGTCCTGAGTCGGGGAAGCTAAAAAACAACTCCATTCGCTGATCTGAGCTTTCCCTGAGGAGATACACCAAAGCTTATATGAGAATTGGCAAAAGATCCCAATTCAGCCAGAAACGTAACTTTTGACCCAGAGCTCAGTTTCGAACCACATGCATATGTTAGTGGTGTCCTGAGTCGGGGAAGCTAAAAAACCACTCCATTCGTTGATCTGAGCTTTCCCTCAGGAGAAACACCAAAGATAATACCAGAATTGGCAAAAGATCCCAATTCAGCCAGAAACGTAACTTTTGACCCAGAGCTCAGTTTCGAACCACATGCATATGTTAGTGGTTTCCTGAGTCGGGGAAGCTAAAAAACAACTCCATTCATTGATCTGAGCTTTCCCTCAGGAGAAACACCAAAGCTTATATCAGAATTGGAAAAAGAGCCCAATTCAGCCAGAAACGTAACTTTTGACCCAGAGTTCAGTTTCGAACCACATGCATATGTTAGTGGTGTCCTGAGTCGGGGAAGCTAAAAAACCACTCCATTCGCTGATCTGAGCTTTCCCTGAGGAGTTAGACCAAAGCTTATATCAGAATTGGAAAAAGAGCCCAATTCAGCCAGAAACGTAACTTTTGACCCAGAGTTCAGTTTCGAACCACATGCATATGTTAGTGGTGTCCTGAGTCGGGGAAGCTAAAAAACCACTCCATTCTCTGATCTGAGCTTTCCCTGAGGAGATACACCAAAGCTTATATGAGAATTGGCAAAAGATCCCAATTCAGCCAGAAACGTAACTTTTGACCCAGAGCTCAGTTTCGAACCACATGCATATGTTAGTGGTGTCCTGAGTCGGGGAAGCTAACAAACCACTCCATTCGCTGATCTGAGCTTTCCCTCAGGAGAAACACCAAAGCTTATATCAGAATTGGAAAAAGAGCCCAATTCAGCCAGAAACGTAACTTTTGACCCAGAGTTCAGTTTCGAACCACATGCATATGTTAGTGGTGTCCTGAGTCGGGGAAGCTAAAAAACCACTCCATTCGCTGATCTGAGCTTTCCCTGAGGAGTTAGACCAAAGCTTATATCAGAATTGGAAAAAGAGCCCAATTCAGCCAGAAACGTAACTTTTGACCCAGAGTTCAGTTTCGAACCACATGCATATGTTAGTGGTGTCCTGAGTCGGGGAAGCTAAAAAACAACTCCATTCGTTGATCTGAGCTTTCCCTCAGGAGAAACACCAAAGATAATATCAGAATTGGCAAAAGATCCCAATTCAGCCAAAAACGTAACTTTTGACCCAGAGCTCAGTTTCGAACCACATGCATATGTTAGTGGTGTCCTGAGTCGGGGAAGCTAACAAACCACTCCATTCGCTGATCTGAGCTTTCCCTGAGGAGTTAGACCAAAGCTTATATCAGAATTGGCAAAAGAGCCCAATTCAGCCAGAAACGTAACTTTTGACCCAGAGCTCAGTTTCGAACCACATGCATATGTTAGTGGTGTCCTGAGTCGGGGAAGCTAAAAAACAACTCCATTCGCTGATCTGAGCTTTCCCTGAGGAGATACACCAAAGCTTATATGAGAATTGGCAAAAGATCCCAATTCAGCCAGAAACGTAACTTTTGACCCAGAGCTCAGTTTCGAACCACATGCATATGTTAGTGGTGTCCTGAGTCGGGGAAGCTAAAAAACCACTCCATTCGTTGATCTGAGCTTTCCCTCAGGAGAAACACCAAAGATAATACCAGAATTGGCAAAAGATCCCAATTCAGCCAGAAACGTAACTTTTGACCCAGAGCTCAGTTTCGAACCACATGCATATGTTAGTGGTTTCCTGAGTCGGGGAAGCTAAAAAACAACTCCATTCATTGATCTGAGCTTTCCCTCAGGAGAAACACCAAAGCTTATATCAGAATTGGCAAAAGAGCCCAATTCAGCCAGAAACGTAACTTTTGACCCAGAGTTCAGTTTCGAACCACATGCATATGTTAGTGGTGTCCTGAGTCGGGGAAGCTAAAAAACAACTCCATTCGCTGATCTGAGCTTTCCCTGAGGAGTTAGACCAAAGCTTATAAGAATTGGCAAAAGAGCCCAATTCAGCCAGAAACGTAACTTTTGACCCAGAGCTCAGTTTCGAACCACATGCATATGTTAGTGGTGTCCTGAGTCGGGGAAGCTAAAAAACCACTCCATTCGCTGATCTGAGCTTTCCCTGAGGAGTTAGACCAAAGCTTATATCAGAATTGGCAAAAGAGCCCAATTCCGCCAGAAACGTAACTTTTGACCCAGAGCTCAGTTTCGAACCACATGCATATGTTAGTGGTGTCCTGAGTCGGGGAAGCTAAAAAACAACTCCATTCGTTGATCTGAGCTTTCCCTCAGGAGAAACACCAAAGATAATATCAGAATTGGCAAAAGATCCCAATTCAGCCAGAAACGTAACTTTTGACCCAGAGCTGAGTTTCGAACCACATGCATATGTTAGTGGTGTCCTGAGTCGGGGAAGCTAAAAAACCACTCCATTCGCTGATCTGAGCTTTCCCTGAGGAGTTAGACCAAAGCTTATATCAGAATTGGAAAAAGAGCCCAATTCAGCCAGAAACGTAACTTTTGACCCAGAGTTCAGTTTCGAACCACATGCATATGTTAGTGGTGTCCTGAGTCGGGGAAGCTAAAAAACCACTCCATTCTCTGATCTGAGCTTTCCCTGAGGAGATACACCAAAGCTTATATGAGAATTGGCAAAAGATCCCAATTCAGCCAGAAACGTAACTTTTGACCCAGAGCTCAGTTTCGAACCACATGCATATGTTAGTGGTGTCCTGAGTCGGGGAAGCTAAAAAACCACTCCATTCGTTGATCTGAGCTTTCCCTCAGGAGAAACACCAAAGATAATATCAGAATTGGCAAAAGATCCCAATTCAGCCAGAAACGTAACTTTTGACCCAGAGCTCAGTTTCGAACCACATGCATATGTTAGTGGTGTCCTGAGTCGGGGAAGCTAAAAAACCACTCCATTCGCTAATCTGAGCTTTCCCTGAGGAGTTAGACCAAAGCTTATATCAGAATTGGCAAAAGAGCCCAATTCAGCCAGAAACGTAACTTTTGACCCAGAGCTCAGTTTCGAACCACATGCATATGTTAGTGGTGTCCTGAGTCGGGGAAGCTAAAAAACAACTCCATTCGTTGATCTGAGCTTTCCCTCAGGAGAAACACCAAAGATAATATCAGAATTGGCAAAAGATCCCAATTCAGCCAAAAACGTAACTTTTGACCCAGAGCTCAGTTTCGAACCACATGCATATGTTAGTGGTGTCCTGAGTCGGGGAAGCTAAAAAACCACTCCATTCGCTGATCTGAGCTTTCCCTGAGGAGTTAGACCAAAGCTTATATCAGAATTGGCAAAAGAGCCCAATTCAGCCAGAAACGTAACTTTTGACCCAGAGCTCAGTTTCGAACCACATGCATATGTTAGTGGTGTCCTGAGTCGGGGAAGCTAAAAAACAACTCCATTCGCTGATCTGAGCTTTCCCTGAGGAGATACACCAAAGCTTATATGAGAATTGGCAAAAGATCCCAATTCAGCCAGAAACGTAACTTTTGACCCAGAGCTCAGTTTCGAACCACATGCATATGTTAGTGGTGTCCTGAGTCGGGGAAGCTAAAAAACCACTCCATTCGTTGATCTGAGCTTTCCCTCAGGAGAAACACCAAAGATAATACCAGAATTGGCAAAAGATCCCAATTCAGCCAGAAACGTAACTTTTGACCCAGAGCTCAGTTTCGAACCACATGCATATGTTAGTGGTTTCCTGAGTCGGGGAAGCTAAAAAACAACTCCATTCATTGATCTGAGCTTTCCCTCAGGAGAAACACCAAAGCTTATATCAGAATTGGAAAAAGAGCCCAATTCAGCCAGAAACGTAACTTTTGACCCAGAGTTCAGTTTCGAACCACATGCATATGTTAGTGGTGTCCTGAGTCGGGGAAGCTAAAAAACCACTCCATTCGCTGATCTGAGCTTTCCCTGAGGAGTTAGACCAAAGCTTATATCAGAATTGGAAAAAGAGCCCAATTCAGCCAGAAACGTAACTTTTGACCCAGAGTTCAGTTTCGAACCACATGCATATGTTAGTGGTGTCCTGAGTCGGGGAAGCTAAAAAACCACTCCATTCTCTGATCTGAGCTTTCCCTGAGGAGATACACCAAAGCTTATATGAGAATTGGCAAAAGATCCCAATTCAGCCAGAAACGTAACTTTTGACCCAGAGCTCAGTTTCGAACCACATGCATATGTTAGTGGTGTCCTGAGTCGGGGAAGCTAAAAAACCACTCCATTCGCTGATCTGAGCTTTCCCTGAGGAGTTAGACCAAAGCTTATATCAGAATTGGCAAAAGAGCCCAATTCAGCCAGAAACGTAACTTTTGACCCAGAGCTCAGTTTCGAACCACATGCATATGTTAGTGGTGTCCTGAGTCGGGGAAGCTAAAAAACAACTCCATTCGCTGATCTGAGCTTTCCCTGAGGAGATACACCAAAGCTTATATGAGAATTGGCAAAAGATCCCAATTCAGCCAGAAACGTAACTTTTGACCCAGAGCTCAGTTTCGAACCACATGCATATGTTAGTGGTGTCCTGAGTCGGGGAAGCTAAAAAACCACTCCATTCGTTGATCTGAGCTTTCCCTCAGGAGAAACACCAAAGATAATACCAGAATTGGCAAAAGATCCCAATTCAGCCAGAAACGTAACTTTTGACCCAGAGCTCAGTTTCGAACCACATGCATATGTTAGTGGTTTCCTGAGTCGGGGAAGCTAAAAAACAACTCCATTCATTGATCTGAGCTTTCCCTCAGGAGAAACACCAAAGCTTATATCAGAATTGGAAAAAGAGCCCAATTCAGCCAGAAACGTAACTTTTGACCCAGAGTTCAGTTTCGAACCACATGCATATGTTAGTGGTGTCCTGAGTCGGGGAAGCTAAAAAACAACTCCATTCGCTGATCTGAGCTTTCCCTGAGGAGATACACCAAACCTTATATCAGAATTGGAAAAAGAGCCCAATTCAGCCAGAAACGTAACTTTTGACCCAGAGCTCAGTTTCGAACCACATGCATATGTTAGTGGTGTCCTGAGTCGGGGAAGCTAAAAAACCACTCCATTCTCTGATCTGAGCTTTCCCTGAGGAGATACACCAAAGCTTATATGAGAATTGGCAAAAGATCCCAATTCAGCCAGAAACGTAACTTTTGACCCAGAGCTCAGTTTCGAACCACATGCATATGTTAGTGGTGTCCTGAGTCGGGGAAGCTAAAAAACCACTCCATTCGTTGATCTGAGCTTTCCCTCAGGAGAAACACCAAAGATAATATCAGAATTGGCAAAAGATCCCAATTCAGCCAGAAACGTAACTTTTGACCCAGAGCTCAGTTTCGAACCACATGCATATGTTAGTGGTGTCCTGAGTCGGGGAAGCTAAAAAACCACTCCATTCGCTGATCTGAGCTTTCCCTGAGGAGTTAGACCAAAGCTTATATCAGAATTGGAAAAAGAGCCCAATTCAGCCAGAAACGTAACTTTTGACCCAGAGCTCAGTTTCGAACCACATGCATATGTTAGTGGTGTCCTGAGTCGGGGAAGCTAAAAAACAACTCCATTCGTTGATCTGAGCTTTCCCTCAGGAGAAACACCAAAGATAATATCAGAATTGGCAAAAGATCCCAATTCAGCCAAAAACGTAACTTTTGACCCAGAGCTCAGTTTCGAACCACATGCATATGTTAGTGGTGTCCTGAGTCGGGGAAGCTAAAAAACCACTCCATTCGTTGATCTGAGCTTTCCCTCAGGAGAAACACCAAAGATAATATCAGAATTGGCAAAAGATCCCAATTCAGCCAGAAACGTAACTTTTGACCCAGAGCTGAGTTTCGAACCACATGCATATGTTAGTGGTGTCCTGAGTCGGGGAAGCTAAAAAACCACTCCATTCGCTCATCTGAGCTTTCCCTGAGGAGTTAGACCAAAGCTTATATCAGAATTGGCAAAAGAGCCCAATTCAGCCAGAAACGTAACTTTTGACCCAGAGCTCAGTTTCGAACCACATGGATATGTTAGTGGTGTCCTGAGTCGGGGAAGCTAAAAAACCACTCCATTCGCTGATCTGAGCTTTCCCTGAGGAGTTAGACCAAAGCTTATATCAGAATTGGCAAAATAGCCCAATTCAGCCAGAAACGTAACTTTTGACCCAGAGCTCAGTTTCGAACCACATGCATATGTTAGTGGTGTCCTGAGTCGGGGAAGCTAAAAAACAACTCCATTCGCTGATCTGAGCTTTCCCTGAGGAGATACACAAAAGTGTATATGAGAATTGGCAAAAGATCCCAATTCAGCCAGAAACGTAACTTTTGACCCAGAGCTCAGTTTCGAACTACATGGATATGTTAGTGGTGTCCTGAGTCGGGGAAGCTAAAAAACCACTCCATTCGTTGATCTGAGCTTTCCCTCAGGAGAAACACCAAAGATAATATCAGAATTGGCAAAAGATCCCAATTCAGCCAGAAACGTAACTTTTGACCCAGAGCTCAGTTTCGAACCACATGCATATGTTAGTGGTTTCCTGAGTCGGGGAAGCTAAAAAACAACTCCATTCGTTGATCTGAGCTTTCCCTCAGGAGAAACACCAAAGATAATATCAGAATTGGCAAAAGATCCCAATTCAGCCAGAAACGTAACTTTTGACCCAGAGCTGAGTTTCGAACCACATGCATATGTTAGTGGTGTCCTGAGTCGGGGAAGCTAAAAAACCACTCCATTCGCTGATTTGAGCTTTCCCTGAGGAGTTAGACCAAAGCTTATAATAGAATTGGCAAAAGAGCCCAATTCAGCCAGAAACGTAACTTTTGACCCAGAGCTCAGTTTCGAACCACATGCATATGTTAGTGGTGTCCTGAGTCGGGGAAGCTAAAAAACCACTCCATTCGCTGATCTGAGCTTTCCCTGAGGAGTTAGACCAAAGCTTATATCAGAATTGGCAAAAGAGCCCAATTCAGCCAGAAACGTAACTTTTGACCCAGAGTTCTGTTTCGAACCACATGCATATGTTAGTGGTGTCCTGAGTCGGGGAAGCTAAAAAACAACTCCATTCGCTGATCTGAGCTTTCCCTGAGGAGATACACCAAACCTTATATCAGAATTGGCAAAAGAGCCCAATTCAGCCAGAAACGTAACTTTTGACCCAGAGCTCAGTTTCGAACCACATGGATATGTTAGTGGTGTCCTGAGTCGGGGAAGCTAAAAAACCACTCCATTCGCTGATCTGAGCTTTCCCTGAGGAGTTAGACCAAAGCTTATATCAGAATTGGCAAAAGAGCCCAATTCAGCCAGAAACGTAACTTTTGACCCAGAGCTCAGTTTCGAACCACATGCATATGTTAGTGGTGTCCTGAGTCGGGGAAGCTAAAAAACAACTCCATTCGCTGATCTGAGCTTTCCCTGAGGAGATACACAAAAGTGTATATGAGAATTGGCAAAAGATCCCAATTCAGCCAGAAACGTAACTTTTGACCCAGAGCTCAGTTTCGAACCACATGCATATGTTAGTGGTGTCCTGAGTCGGGGAAGCTAAAAAACCACTCCATTCGCTAATCTGAGCTTTCCCTGAGGAGATACACCAAAGCTTATATCAGAATTGGAAAAAGAGCCCAATTCAGCCAGAAACGTAACTTTTGACCCAGAGCTCAGTTTCGAACCACATGCATATGTTAGTGGTGTCCTGAGTCGGGGAAGCTAAAAAACAACTCCATTCGCTGATCTGAGCTTTCCCTGAGGAGATACACAAAAGTGTATATGAGAATTGGGAAAAGAGCCCAATTCAGCCAGAAACGTAACTTTTGACCCAGAGCTCAGTTTCGAACCACATGCATATGTTAGTGGTGTCCTGAGTCGGGGAAGCTAAAAAACCACTCCATTCGCTAATCTGAGCTTTCCCTGAGGAGATACACCAAAGCTTATATCAGAATTGGAAAAAGAGCCCAATTCAGCCAGAAACGTAACTTTTGACCCAGAGCTCAGTTTCGAACCACATGCATATGTTAGTGGTGTCCTGAGTCGGGGAAGCTAAAAAACCACTCCATTCGCTGATCTGAGCTTTCCATGAGGAGATACACCAAAGCTTATATGAGAATTGGCAAAAGATCCCAATTCAGCCAGAAACGTAACTTTTGACCCAGAGCTCAGTTTCGAACCACATGCATATGTTAGTGGTGTCCTGAGTCGGGGAAGCTAAAAAACAACTCCATTCGTTGATCTGAGCTTTCCCTCAGGAGAAACACCAAAGATAATATCAGAATTGGCAAAAGATCCCAATTCAGCCAGAAACGTAACTTTTGACCCAGAGCTGAGTTTCGAACCACATGCATATGTTAGTGGTGTCCTGAGTCGGGGAAGCTAAAAAACCACTCCATTCGCTGATCTGAGCTTTCCCTGAGGAGTTAGACCAAAGCTTATATCAGAATTGGAAAAAGAGCCCAATTCAGCCAGAAACGTAACTTTTGACCCAGAGTTCAGTTTCGAACCACATGCATATGTTAGTGGTGTCCTGAGTCGGGGAAGCTAAAAAACAACTCCATTCGCTGATCTGAGCTTTCCCTGAGGAGATACACCAAACCTTATATCAGAATTGGCAAAAGAGCCCAATTCAGCCAGAAACGTAACTTTTGACCCAGAGCTCAGTTTCGAACCACATGGATATGTTAGTGGTGTCCTGAGTCGGGGAAGCTAAAAAACCACTCCATTCGCTGATCTGAGCTTTCCCTGAGGAGTTAGACCAAAGCTTATATCAGAATTGGGAAAAGAGCCCAATTCAGCCAGAAACGTAACTTTTGACCCAGAGCTCAGTTTCGAACCACATGCATATGTTAGTGGTGTCCTGAGTCGGGGAAGCTAAAAAACAACTCCATTCGCTGATCTGAGCTTTCCCTGAGGAGATACACCAAAGCTTATATGAGAATTGGCAAAAGATCGCAATTCAGCCAGAAACGTAACTTTTGACCCAGAGCTCAGTTTCGAACCACATGCATATGTTAGTGGTGTCCTGAGTCGGGGAAGCTAAAAAACCACTCCATTCGCTAATCTGAGCTTTCCCTGTGGAAATACACCAAAGCTTATATCCTAATTGGAAAAAGAGCCCAATTCAGCCAGAAACGTAACTTTTGACCCAGAGCTCAGTTTCGAACCACATGCATATGTTAGTGGTGTCCTGAGTCGGGGAAGCTAAAAAACCACTCCATTCGCTGATCTGAGCTTTCCCTCAGGAGAAACACCAAAGATAATATCAGAATTGGCAAAAGATCCCAATTCAGCCAGAAACGTAACTTTTGACCCAGAGCTCAGTTTCGAACCACATGCATATGTTAGTGGTTTCCTGAGTCGGGGAAGCTAAAAAACAACTCCATTCGTTGCTCTGAGCTTTCCCTCAGGAGAAACACCAAAGATAATATCAGAATTGGCAAAAGATCCCAATTCAGCCAGAAACGTAACTTTTCATCCAAAGCTCAGTTTCGAACCACATGCATATGTTAGTGGTGTCCTGAGTCGGGGAAGCTAAAAAACCACTCCATTCGCTGATCTGAGCTTTCCCTGAGGAGATACACCAAAGCTTATATCAGAATTGGAAAAAGAGCCCAATTCAGCCAGAAACGTAACTTTTGACCCAGAGCTCAGTTTCGAACCACATGCATATGTTAGTGGTGTCCTGAGTCGGGGAAGCTAAAAAACCACTCCATTCGCTGATCTGAGCTTTCCCTGAGGAGATACACCAAAGCTTATATCAGAATTGGAAAAAGAGCCCAATTCAGCCAGAAACGTAACTTTTGACCCAGAGCTCAGTTTCGAACCACATGCATATGTTAGTGGTGTCCTGAGTCGGGGAAGCTAAAAAACCACTCCATTCGCTGATCTGAGCTTTCCCTAAGGAGATATACCAAAGATAAAATCAGAATTGGCAAAAGATCCCAATTCAGCCAGAAACGTAACTTTTGACCCAGAGCTCAGTTTCGAACCACATGCATATGTTAGTGGTGTCCTGAGTCGGGGAAGCTAAAAAATCACTCCATTCGCTGATCTGAGCTTTCCCTGAGGAGTTAGACCAAAGCTTATATCAGAATTGGCAAAAGAGCCCAATTCAGCCAGAAACGTAACTTTTGACCCAGAGCTCAGTTTCGAACCACATGCATATGTTAGTGATGTTCTGAGTCGGGGAAGCTAAAAAACAACTCCATTCGCTGATCTGAGCTTTCCCTGAGGAGATACACCAAAGCTTATATCAGAATTGGCAAAAGATCCCAATTCAGCCAGAAACCTAACTTTTGACCCAGAGCTCAGTTTCGAACCACATGCATATGTTAGTGGTGTCCTAAGTCGGGGAAGATAAAAAACCACTCCATTCGCTCATCTCAGCTTTCCCTCAGGAGATACACCAAAGCTTATATCAGAATTGGAAAAAGAGCCCAATTCAGCCAGAAACGTAACTTTTGACCCAGAGCTCAGTTTCAAACCACATGCATATGTTAGTGGTGTCCTGAGTCGGGGAAGCTAAAAAACCACTCCATTCGCTGATCTGAGCTTTCCCTGAGGAGTTAGACCAAAGCTTATATCAGAATTGGCAAAAGAGCCCAATTCAGCCAGAAACGTAACTTTTGACCCAGAGCTCAGTTTCGAACCACATGCATATCTAAGTGGTGTCCTGAGTCGGGGAAGCTAAAAAACCACTCCATTCGCTGATCTGAGCTTTCCCTAAGGAGATATACCAAAGATAAAATCAGAATTGGCAAAAGATCCCAATTCAGCCAGAAACGTAACTTTTGACCCAGAGCTCAGTTTCGAACCACATGCATATGTTAGTGGAGTCCTGAGTCGGGGAAGCTAAAAAACCACTCCATTCGCTGATCTGAGCTTTCCCTGAGGAGTTAGACCAAAGCTTATATCAGAATTGGCAAAAGAGCCCAATTCAGCCAGAAACGTAACTTTTGACCCAGAGCTCAGTTTCGAACCACATGCATATGTTAGTGAAGTTCTGAGTCGGGGAAGCTAAAAAACAACTCCATTCGCTGATCTGAGCTTTCCCTGAGGAGATACACCAAAGCTTATATCAGAATTGGCAAAAGATCCCAATTCAGCCAGAAACCTAACTTTTGACCCAGAGCTCAGTTTCGAACCACATGCATATGTTAGTGATGTTCTGAGTCGGGGAAGCTAAAAAACAACTCCATTCGCTGATCTGAGCTTTCCCTGAGGAGATACACCAAAGCTTATATCAGAATTGGCAAAAGATCCCAATTCAGCCAGAAACCTAACTTTTGACCCAGAGCTCAGTTTCGAACCACATGCATATGTTAGTGGTGTCCTGAGTCGGGGAAGCTAAAAAACCACTCCATTCGCTGATCTGAGCTTTCCCTGAGGAGTTAGACCAAAGCTTATATCAGAATTGGCAAAAGAGCCCAATTCAGCCAGAAACGTAACTTTTGACCCAGAGCTCAGTTTCGAACCACATGCATATGTTAGTGGTGTCCTAAGTCGGGGAAGCTAAAAAACCACTCCATTCGCTCATCTCAGCTTTCCCTGAGGAGATACACCAAAGCTTATATCAGAATTGGAAAAAGAGCCCAATTCAGCCAGAAACGTAACTTTTGACCCAGAGCTCAGTTTCAAACCACATGCATATATTAGTGGTGTCCTGAGTCGGGGAAGCTAAAAAACCACTCCATTCGCTGATCTGAGCTTTCCCTGAGGAGATATACCAAAGATAAAATCAGAATTGGCAAAAGATCCCAATTCAGCCAGAAACGTAACTTTTGACCCACAGCTCAGTTTCGAACCACATACATATGTTAGTGGTGTCCTGAGTCGGGGAAGCTAAAAAACCACTCCATTCGCTCATCTGAGCTTTCCCTGAGGAGTTAGACCAAAGCTTATATCAGAATTGGCAAAAGAGCCCAATTCAGCCAGAAACGTAACTTTTGACCCAGAGTTCTGTTTCGAACCACATGCATATGTTAGTGGTGTCCTGAGTCGGGGAAGCTAAAAAACCACTCCATTCGCTGATCTGAGCTTTCCCTGAGGAGATACACCAAACCTTATATCAGAATTGGCAAAAGAGCCCAATTCAGCCAGAAACGTAACTTTTGACCCAGAGCTCAGTTTCGAACCACATGGATATGTTAGTGGTGTCCTGAGTCGGGGAAGCTAAAAAACCACTCCATTCGCTGATCTGAGCTTTCCCTGAGGAGTTAGACCAAAGCTTATATCAGAATTGGCAAAAGATCCCAATTCAGCCAGAAACGTAACTTTTGACCCAGAGCTCAGTTTCGAACCACATGCATATGTTAGTGGTTTCCTGAGTCGGGGAAGCTAAAAAACAACTCCATTCGTTGCTCTGAGCTTTCCCTCAGGAGAAACACCAAAGATAATATCAGAATTGGCAAAAGATCCCAATTCAGCCAGAAACGTAACTTTTCATCCAAAGCTCAGTTTCGAACCACATGCATATGTTAGTGGTGTCCTGAGTCGGGGAAGCTAAAAAACCACTCCATTCGCTGATCTGAGCTTTCCCTGAGGAGATACACCAAAGCTTATATCAGAATTGGAAAAAGAGCCCAATTCAGCCAGAAACGTAACTTTTGACCCAGAGCTCAGTTTCGAACCACATGCATATGTTAGTGGTGTCCTGAGTCGGGGAAGCTAAAAAACCACTCCATTCGCTGATCTGAGCTTTCCCTGAGGAGATACACCAAAGCTTATATCAGAATTGGAAAAAGAGCCCAATTCAGCCAGAAACGTAACTTTTGACCCAGAGCTCAGTTTCGAACCACATGCATATGTTAGTGGTGTCCTGAGTCGGGGAAGCTAAAAAACCACTCCATTCGCTGATCTGAGCTTTCCCTAAGGAGATATACCAAAGATAAAATCAGAATTGGCAAAAGATCCCAATTCAGCCAGAAACGTAACTTTTGACCCAGAGCTCAGTTTCGAACCACATGCATATGTTAGTGGTGTCCTGAGTCGGGGAAGCTAAAAAATCACTCCATTCGCTGATCTGAGCTTTCCCTGAGGAGTTAGACCAAAGCTTATATCAGAATTGGCAAAAGAGCCCAATTCAGCCAGAAACGTAACTTTTGACCCAGAGCTCAGTTTCGAACCACATGCATATGTTAGTGATGTTCTGAGTCGGGGAAGCTAAAAAACAACTCCATTCGCTGATCTGAGCTTTCCCTGAGGAGATACACCAAAGCTTATATCAGAATTGGCAAAAGATCCCAATTCAGCCAGAAACCTAACTTTTGACCCAGAGCTCAGTTTCGAACCACATGCATATCTAAGTGGTGTCCTGAGTCGGGGAAGCTAAAAAACCACTCCATTCGCTGATCTGAGCTTTCCCTAAGGAGATATACCAAAGATAAAATCAGAATTGGCAAAAGATCCCAATTCAGCCAGAAACGTAACTTTTGACCCAGAGCTCAGTTTCGAACCACATGCATATGTTAGTGGTGTCCTGAGTCGGGGAAGCTAAAAAACCACTCCATTCGCTGATCTGAGCTTTCCCTGAGGAGTTAGACCAAAGCTTATATCAGAATTGGCAAAAGAGCCCAATTCAGCCAGAAACGTAACTTTTGACCCAGAGCTCAGTTTCGAACCACATGCATATGTTAGTGAAGTTCTGAGTCGGGGAAGCTAAAAAACAACTCCATTCGCTGATCTGAGCTTTCCCTGAGGAGATACACCAAAGCTTATATCAGAATTGGCAAAAGATCCCAAGTCAGCCAGAAACCTAACTTTTGACCCAGAGCTCAGTTTCGAACCACATGCATATGTTAGTGATGTTCTGAGTCGGGGAAGCTAAAAAACAACTCCATTCGCTGATCTGAGCTTTCCCTGAGGAGATACACCAAAGCTTATATCAGAATTGGCAAAAGATCCCAATTCAGCCAGAAACCTAACTTTTGACCCAGAGCTCAGTTTCGAACCACATGCATATGTTAGTGGTGTCCTGAGTCGGGGAAGCTAAAAAACCACTCCATTCGCTGATCTGAGCTTTCCCTGAGGAGTTAGACCAAAGCTTATATCAGAATTGGCAAAAGAGCCCAATTCAGCCAGAAACGTAACTTTTGACCCAGAGCTCAGTTTCGAACCACATGCATATGTTAGTGGTGTCCTAAGTCGGGGAAGCTAAAAAACCACTCCATTCGCTCATCTCAGCTTTCCCTGAGGAGATACACCAAAGCTTATATCAGAATTGGAAAAAGAGCCCAATTCAGCCAGAAACGTAACTTTTGACCCAGAGCTCAGTTTCAAACCACATGCATATATTAGTGGTGTCCTGAGTCGGGGAAGCTAAAAAACCACTCCATTCGCTGATCTGAGCTTTCCCTGAGGAGATATACCAAAGATAAAATCAGAATTGGCAAAAGATCCCAATTCAGCCAGAAACGTAACTTTTGACCCACAGCTCAGTTTCGAACCACATGCATATGTTAGTGGTGTCCTGAGTCGGGGAAGCTAAAAAACCACTCCATTCGCTCATCTGAGCTTTCCCTGAGGAGTTAGACCAAAGCTTATATCAGAATTGGCAAAAGAGCCCAATTCAGCCAGAAACGTAACTTTTGACCCAGAGTTCTGTTTCGAACCACATGCATATGTTAGTGGTGTCCTGAGTCGGGGAAGCTAAAAAACCACTCCATTCGCTGATCTGAGCTTTCCCTGAGGAGATACACCAAACCTTATATCAGAATTGGCAAAAGAGCCCAATTCAGCCAGAAACGTAACTTTTGACCCAGAGCTCAGTTTCGAACCACATGGATATGTTAGTGGTGTCCTGAGTCGGGGAAGCTAAAAAACCACTCCATTCGCTGATCTGAGCTTTCCCTGAGGAGTTAGACCAAAGCTTATATCAGAATTGGCAAAAGAGCCCAATTCAGCCAGAAACGTAACTTTTGACCCAGAATTCAGTTTCGAACCACATGCATATGTTAGTGGTGTCCTGAGTCGGGGAAGCTAAAAAACAACTCCATTCGCTGATCTGAGCTTTCCCTGAGGAGATACACAAAAGTGTATATGAGAATTGGCAAAAGATCCCAATTCAGCCAGAAACGTAACTTTTGACCCAGAGCTCAGTTTCGAACCACATGCATATGTTAGTGGTGTCCTGAGTCGGGGAAGCTAAAAAACCACTCCATTCGCTAATCTGAGCTTTCCCTGAGGAGATACACCAAAGCTTATATCAGAATTGGAAAAAGAGCCCAATTCAGCCAGAAACGTAACTTTTGACCCAGAGCTCAGTTTCGAACCACATGCATATGTTAGTGGTGTCCTGAGTCGGGGAAGCTAAAAAACCACTCCATTCGCTGATCTGAGCTTTCCCTGAGGAGATACACCAAAGCTTATATGAGAATTGGCAAAAGATCCCAATTCAGCCAGAAACGTAACTTTTGACCCAGAGCTCAGTTTCGAACCACATGCATATGTTAGTGGTGTCCTGAGTCGGGGAAGCTAAAAAACCACTCCATTCGTTGATCTGAGCTTTCCCTCAGGAGAAACACCAAAGATAATATCAGAATTGGCAAAAGATCCCAATTCAGCCAGAAACGTAACTTTTGACCCAGAGCTCAGTTTCGAACCACATGCATATGTTAGTGGTTTCCTGAGTCGGGGAAGCTAAAAAACCACTCCATTCGCTGATCTGAGCTTTCCCTGAGGAGTTAGACCAAAGCTTATATCAGAATTGGCAAAAGAGCCCAATTCAGCCAGAAACGTAACTTTTGACCCAGAGCTCAGTTTCGAACCACATGCATATGTTAGTGGTGTCCTGAGTCGGGGAAGCTAAAAAACAACTCCATTCGCTGATCTGAGCTTTCCCTGAGGAGATACACAAAAGTGTATATGAGAATTGGCAAAAGATCCCAATTCAGCCAGAAACGTAACTTTTGACCCAGAGCTCAGTTTCGAACCACATGCATATGTTAGTGGTGTCCTGAGTCGGGGAAGCTAAAAAACCACTCCATTCGCTAATCTGAGCTTTCCCTGAGGAGATACACCAAAGCTTATATCAGAATTGGAAAAAGAGCCCAATTCAGCCAGAAACGTAACTTTTGACCCAGAGCTCAGTTTCGAACCACATGCATATGTTAGTGGTGTCCTGAGTCGGGGAAGCTAAAAAACCACTCCATTCGCTGATCTGAGCTTTCCATGAGGAGATACACCAAAGCTTATATGAGAATTGGCAAAAGATCCCAATTCAGCCAGAAACGTAACTTTTGACCCAGAGCTCAGTTTCGAACCACATGCATATGTTAGTGGTGTCCTGAGTCGGGGAAGCTAAAAAACCACTCCATTCGTTGATCTGAGCTTTCCCTCAGGAGAAACACCAAAGATAATATCAGAATTGGCAAAAGATCCCAATTCAGCCAGAAACGTAACTTTTGACCCAGAGCTCAGTTTCGAACCACATGCATATGTTAGTGGTTTCCTGAGTCGGGGAAGCTAAAAAACAACTCCATTCGTTGATCTGAGCTTTCCCTCAGGAGAAACACCAAAGATAATATCAGAATTGGCAAAAGATCCCAATTCAGCCAGAAACGTAACTTTTGACCCAGAGCTGAGTTTCGAACCACATGCATATGTTAGTGGTGTCCTGAGTCGGGGAAGCTAAAAAACCACTCCATTCGCTGATTTGAGCTTTCCCTGAGGAGTTAGACCAAAGCTTATAATAGAATTGGCAAAAGAGCCCAATTCAGCCAGAAACGTAACTTTTGACCCAGAGCTCAGTTTCGAACCACATGCATATGTTAGTGGTGTCCTGAGTCGGGGAAGCTAAAAAACCACTCCATTCGCTGATCTGAGCTTTCCCTGAGGAGTTAGACCAAAGCTTATATCAGAATTGGCAAAAGAGCCCAATTCAGCCAGAAACGTAACTTTTGACCCAGAGTTCTGTTTCGAACCACATGCATATGTTAGTGGTGTCCTGAGTCGGGGAAGCTAAAAAACAACTCCATTCGCTGATCTGAGCTTTCCCTGAGGAGATACACCAAACCTTATATCAGAATTGGCAAAAGAGCCCAATTCAGCCAGAAACGTAACTTTTGACCCAGAGCTCAGTTTCGAACCACATGGATATGTTAGTGGTGTCCTGAGTCGGGGAAGCTAAAAAACCACTCCATTCGCTGATCTGAGCTTTCCCTGAGGAGTTAGACCAAAGCTTATATCAGAATTGGCAAAAGAGCCCAATTCAGCCAGAAACGTAACTTTTGACCCAGAGCTCAGTTTCGAACCACATGCATATGTTAGTGGTGTCCTGAGTCGGGGAAGCTAAAAAACAACTCCATTCGCTGATCTGAGCTTTCCCTGAGGAGATACACAAAAGTGTATATGAGAATTGGCAAAAGATCCCAATTCAGCCAGAAACGTAACTTTTGACCCAGAGCTCAGTTTCGAACCACATGCATATGTTAGTGGTGTCCTGAGTCGGGGAAGCTAAAAAACCACTCCATTCGCTAATCTGAGCTTTCCCTGAGGAGATACACCAAAGCTTATATCAGAATTGGAAAAAGAGCCCAATTCAGCCAGAAACGTAACTTTTGACCCAGAGCTCAGTTTCGAACCACATGCATATGTTAGTGGTGTCCTGAGTCGGGGAAGCTAAAAAACCACTCCATTCGCTGATCTGAGCTTTCCCTGAGGAGATACACCAAAGCTTATATGAGAATTGGCAAAAGATCCCAATTCAGCCAGAAACGTAACTTTTGACCCAGAGCTCAGTTTCGAACCACATGCATATGTTAGTGGTGTCCTGAGTCGGGGAAGCTAAAAAACCACTCCATTCGCTGATCTGAGCTTTCCCTGAGGAGTTAGACCAAAGCTTATATCAGAATTGGCAAAAGAGCCCAATTCAGCCAGAAACGTAACTTTTGACCCAGAGCTCAGTTTCGAACCACATGCATATGTTAGTGGTGTCCTGAGTCGGGGAAGCTAAAAAACCACTCCATTCGCTAATCTGAGCTTTCCCTGAGGAGATACACCAAAGCTTATATCAGAATTGGAAAAAGAGCCCAATTCAGCCAGAAACGTAACTTTTGACCCAGAGCTCAGTTTCGAACCACATGCATATGTTAGTGGTGTCCTGAGTCGGGGAAGCTAAAAAACCACTCCATTCGCTGATCTGAGCTTTCCCTGAGGAGATACACCAAAGCTTATATGAGAATTGGCAAAAGATCCCAATTCAGCCAGAAACGTAACTTTTGACCCAGAGCTCAGTTTCGAACCACATGCATATGTTAGTGGTGTCCTGAGTCGGGGAAGCTAAAAAACCACTCCATTCGCTGATCTGAGCTTTCCCTGAGGAGTTAGACCAAAGCTTATATCAGAATTGGCAAAAGAGCCCAATTCAGCCAGAAACGTAACTTTTGACCCAGAGCTCAGTTTCGAACCACATGCATATGTTAGTGGTGTCCTGAGTCGGGGAAGCTAAAAAACAACTCCATTCGTTGATCTGAGCTTTCCCTCAGGAGAAACACCAAAGATAATATCAGAATTGGCAAAAGATCCCAATTCAGCCAGAAACGTAACTTTTGACCCAGAGCTGAGTTTCGAACCACATGCATATGTTAGTGGTGTCCTGAGTCGGGGAAGCTAAAAAACCACTCCATTCGCTGATCTGAGCTTTCCCTGAGGAGTTAGACCAAAGCTTATATCAGAATTGGAAAAAGAGCCCAATTCAGCCAGAAACGTAACTTTTGACCCAGAGTTCAGTTTCGAACCACATGCATATGTTAGTGGTGTCCTGAGTCGGGGAAGCTAAAAAACCACTCCATTCGCTGATCTGAGCTTTCCCTGAGGAGATACACCAAAGCTTATATCAGAATTATCAGATTCGAACCACATGCATATGTTAGTGGTGTCCTGAGTCGGGGAAGCTAAAAAACCACTCCATTCGCTGATCTGAGCTTTCCCTGAGGAGATACACCAAAGCTTATATGAGAATTGGCAAAAGATCGCAATTCAGCCAGAAACGTAACTTTTGACCCAGAGCTCAGTTTCGAACCACATGCATATGTTAGTGGTGTCCTAAGTCGGGGAAGCTAAAAAACCACTCCATTCGCTCATCTCAGCTTTCCCTCAGGAGATACACCAAAGCTTATATCAGAATTGGAAAAAGAGCCCAATTCAGCCAGAAACGTAACTTTTGACCCAGAGCTCAGTTTCAAACCACATGCATATGTTAGTGGTGTCCTGAGTCGGGGAAGCTAAAAAACCACTCCATTCGCTGATCTGAGCTTTCCCTCAGGAGAAACACCAAAGATAATATCAGAATTGGCAAAAGATCCCAATTCAGCCAGAAACGTAACTTTTGACCCAGAGCTCAGTTTCGAACCACATGCATATGTTAGTGGTTTCCTGAGTCGGGGAAGCTAAAAAACAACTCCATTCGTTGCTCTGAGCTTTCCCTCAGGAGAAACACCAAAGATAATATCAGAATTGGCAAAAGATCCCAATTCAGCCAGAAACGTAACTTTTCATCCAAAGCTCAGTTTCGAACCACATGCATATGTTAGTGGTGTCCTGAGTCGGGGAAGCTAAAAAACCACTCCATTCGCTGATCTGAGCTTTCCCTGAGGAGATACACCAAAGCTTATATCAGAATTGGAAAAAGAGCCCAATTCAGCCAGAAACGTAACTTTTGACCCAGAGCTCAGTTTCGAACCACATGCATATGTTAGTGGTGTCCTGAGTCGGGGAAGCTAAAAAACCACTCCATTCGCTGATCTGAGCTTTCCCTGAGGAGATATACCAAAGATAAAATCAGAATTGGCAAAAGATCCCAATTCAGCCAGAAACGTAACTTTTGACCCAGAGCTCAGTTTCGAACCACATGCATATGTTAGTGGTGTCCTGAGTCGGGGAAGCTAAAAAATCACTCCATTCGCTGATCTGAGCTTTCCCTGAGGAGTTAGACCAAAGCTTATATCAGAATTGGCAAAAGAGCCCAATTCAGCCAGAAACGTAACTTTTGACCCAGAGCTCAGTTTCGAACCACATGCATATGTTAGTGATGTTCTGAGTCGGGGAAGCTAAAAAACAACTCCATTCGCTGATCTGAGCTTTCCCTGAGGAGATACACCAAAGCTTATATCAGAATTGGCAAAAGATCCCAATTCAGCCAGAAACCTAACTTTTGACCCAGAGCTCAGTTTCGAACCACATGCATATGTTAGTGGTGTCCTAAGTCGGGGAAGCTAAAAAACCACTCCATTCGCTCATCTCAGCTTTCCCTCAGGAGATACACCAAAGCTTATATCAGAATTGGAAAAAGAGCCCAATTCAGCCAGAAACGTAACTTTTGACCCAGAGCTCAGTTTCGAACCACATGCATATGTTAGTGGTGTCCTGAGTCGGGGAAGCTAAAAAACCACTCCATTCGCTGATCTGAGCTTTCCCTGAGGAGTTAGACCAAAGCTTATATCAGAATTGGCAAAAGAGCCCAATTCAGCCAGAAACGTAACTTTTGACCCAGAGCTCAGTTTCGAACCACATGCATATCTAAGTGGTGTCCTGAGTCGGGGAAGCTAAAAAACCACTCCATTCGCTGATCTGAGCTTTCCCTAAGGAGATATACCAAAGATAAAATCAGAATTGGCAAAAGATCCCAATTCAGCCAGAAACGTAACTTTTGACCCAGAGCTCAGTTTCGAACCACATGCATATGTTAGTGGTGTCCTGAGTCGGGGAAGCTAAAAAACCACTCCATTCGCTGATCTGAGCTTTCCCTGAGGAGTTAGACCAAAGCTTATATCAGAATTGGCAAAAGAGCCCAATTCAGCCAGAAACGTAACTTTTGACCCAGAGCTCAGTTTCGAACCACATGCATATGTTAGTGAAGTTCTGAGTCGGGGAAGCTAAAAAACAACTCCATTCGCTGATCTGAGCTTTCCCTGAGGAGATACACCAAAGCTTATATCAGAATTGGCAAAAGATCCCAATTCAGCCAGAAACCTAACTTTTGACCCAGAGCTCAGTTTCGAACCACATGCATATGTTAGTGATGTTCTGAGTCGGGGAAGCTAAAAAACAACTCCATTCGCTGATCTGAGCTTTCCCTGAGGAGATACACCAAAGCTTATATCAGAATTGGCAAAAGATCCCAATTCAGCCAGAAACCTAACTTTTGACCCAGAGCTCAGTTTCGAACCACATGCATATGTTAGTGGTGTCCTGAGTCGGGGAAGCTAAAAAACCACTCCATTCGCTGATCTGAGCTTTCCCTGAGGAGTTAGACCAAAGCTTATATCAGAATTGGCAAAAGAGCCCAATTCAGCCAGAAACGTAACTTTTGACCCAGAGCTCAGTTTCGAACCACATGCATATGTTAGTGGTGTCCTAAGTCGGGGAAGCTAAAAAACCACTCCATTCGCTCATCTCAGCTTTCCCTGAGGAGATACACCAAAGCTTATATCAGAATTGGAAAAAGAGCCCAATTCAGCCAGAAACGTAACTTTTGACCCAGAGCTCAGTTTCAAACCACATGCATATATTAGTGGTGTCCTGAGTCGGGGAAGCTAAAAAACCACTCCATTCGCTGATCTGAGCTTTCCCTGAGGAGATATACCAAAGATAAAATCAGAATTGGCAAAAGATCCCAATTCAGCCAGAAACGTAACTTTTGACCCACAGCTCAGTTTCGAACCACATGCATATGTTAGTGGTGTCCTGAGTCGGGAAAGCTAAAAAACCACTCCATTCGCTGATCTGAGCTTTCCCTGAGGAGTTAGACCAAAGCTTATATCAGAATTGGCAAAAGAGCCCAATTCAGCCAGAAACGTAACTTTTGACCCAGAGCTCAGTTTCGAACCACATGCATATGTTAGTGGTGTCCTGAGTCGGGGAAGCTAAAAAAAGCACTCCATTCGCTGATCTGAGCTTTCCCTGAGGAGATACACCAAAGCTTATATCAGAATTGGCAAAAGATCCCAATTCAGCCAGAAACGTAACTTTTGACCCAGAGCTCAGTTTCGAACCACATGCATATGTTAGTGGTGTCCTGAGTCGGGGAAGCTAAAAAACAACTCCATTCGCTGATCTGAGCTTTCCCTGAGGAGATACACCAAAGCTTATATCAGAATTGGCAAAAGATGCCAATTCAGCCAGAAACCTAACTTTTGACCCAGAGCTCAGTTTCGAACCACATGCATATGTTAGTGGTGTCCTGAGTCGGGGAAGCTAAAAAACCACTCCATTCGCTGATCTGAGCTTTCCCTGAGGAGTTAGACCAAAGCTTATATCAGAATTGGCAAAAGAGCCCAATTCAGCCAGAAACGTAACTTTTGACCCAGAGCTCAGTTTCGAACCACATGCATATGTTAGTGGTGTCCTGAGTCGGGGAACCTAAAAAACCACTCCATTTGCTGATCTGAGCTTCCCTGAGGAGATACACCAAAGCTTATATCAGAATTGGAAAAAGAGCCCAATTCAGCCAGAAACGTAACTTTTGACCCAGAGCTCAGTTTCGAACCACATGCATATGTTAGTGGTGTCCTGAGTCGGGGAAGCTAAAAAACCACTCCATTCGCTGATCTGAGCTTTCCCTGAGGAGATATACCAAAGATAAAATCAGAATTGGCAAAAGATCCCAATTCAGCCAGAAACGTAACTTTTGACCCAGAGCTCAGTTTCGAACCACATGCATATGTTAGTGGTGTCCTGAGTCGGGAAAGCTAAAAAACCACTCCATTCGCTGATCTGAGCTTTCCCTGAGGAGATACACCAAAGCTTATATCAGAATTGGCAAAAGATCCCAATTCAGCCAGAAACGTAACTTTTGACCCAGAGCTCAGTTTCGAACCACATGCATATGTTAGTGGTGTCCTGAGTCGGGGAAGCTAAAAAACCACTCCATTCGCTGATCTGAGCTTTCCCTGAGGAGATACACCAAAGCTTATATCAGAATTGGAAAAAGAGCCCAATTCAGCCAGAAACGTAACTTTTGACCCAGAGCTCAGTTTCGAACCACATGCATATGTTAGTGGTGTCCTGAGTCGGGGAAGCTAAAAAACCACTCCATTCGCTGATCTGAGCTTTCCCTGAGGAGATATACCAAAGATAAAATCAGAATTGGCAAAAGATCCCAATTCAGCCAGAAACGTAACTTTTGACCCAGAGCTCAGTTTCGAACCACATGCATATGTTAGTGGTGTCCTGAGTCGGGGAAGCTAAAAAACCACTCCATTCGCTGATCTGAGCTTTCCCTGAGGAGTTAGACCAAAGCTTATATCAGAATTGGCAAAAGAGCCCAATTCAGCCAGAAACGTAACTTTTGACCCAGAGCTCAGTTTCGAACCACATGCATATGTTAGTGGTGTCCTAAGTCGGGGAAGCTAAAAAACCACTCCATTCGCTCATCTCAGCTTTCCCTGAGGAGATACACCAAAGCTTATATCAGAATTGGAAAAAGAGCCCAATTCAGCCAGAAACGTAACTTTTGACCCAGAGCTCAGTTTCAAACCACATGCATATATTAGTGGTGTCCTGAGTCGGGGAAGCTAAAAAACCACTCCATTCGCTGATCTGAGCTTTCCCTGAGGAGATATACCAAAGATAAAATCAGAATTGGCAAAAGATCCCAATTCAGCCAGAAACGTAACTTTTGACCCACAGCTCAGTTTCGAACCACATGCATATGTTAGTGGTGTCCTGAGTCGGGGAAGCTAAAAAACCACTCCATTCGCTGATCTGAGCTTTCCCTGAGGAGTTAGACCAAAGCTTATATCAGAATTGGCAAAAGAGCCCAATTCAGCCAGAAACGTAACTTTTGACCCAGAGCTCAGTTTCGAACCACATGCATATGTTAGTGGTGTCCTGAGTCGGGGAAGCTAAAAAAAGCACTCCATTCGCTGATCTGAGCTTTCCCTGAGGAGATACACCAAAGCTTATATCAGAATTGGCAAAAGATCCCAATTCAGCCAGAAACGTAACTTTTGACCCAGAGCTCAGTTTCGAACCACATGCATATGTTAGTGGTGTCCTGAGTCGGGGAAGCTAAAAAACAACTCCATTCGCTGATCTGAGCTTTCCCTGAGGAGATACACCAAAGCTTATATCAGAATTGGCAAAAGATGCCAATTCAGCCAGAAACCTAACTTTTGACCCAGAGCTCAGTTTCGAACCACATGCATATGTTAGTGGTGTCCTGAGTCGGGGAAGCTAAAAAACCACTCCATTCGCTGATCTGAGCTTTCCCTGAGGAGTTAGACCAAAGCTTATATCAGAATTGGCAAAAGAGCCCAATTCAGCCAGAAACGTAACTTTTGACCCAGAGCTCAGTTTCGAACCACATGCATATGTTAGTGGTGTCCTGAGTCGGGGAACCTAAAAAACCACTCCATTTGCTGATCTGAGCTTCCCTGAGGAGATACACCAAAGCTTATATCAGAATTGGAAAAAGAGCCCAATTCAGCCAGAAACGTAACTTTTGACCCAGAGCTCAGTTTCGAACCACATGCATATGTTAGTGGTGTCCTGAGTCGGGGAAGCTAAAAAACCACTCCATTCGCTGATCTGAGCTTTCCCTGAGGAGATATACCAAAGATAAAATCAGAATTGGCAAAAGATCCCAATTCAGCCAGAAACGTAACTTTTGACCCAGAGCTCAGTTTCGAACCACATGCATATGTTAGTGGTGTCCTGAGTCGGGAAAGCTAAAAAACCACTCTATTCGCTGATCTGAGCTTTCCCTGAGGAGATACACAAAAGCTTATATCAGAATTGGCAAAAGATCCCAATTCAGCCAGAAACGTAACTTTTGACCCAGAGCTCAGTTTCGAACCACATGCATATGTTAGTGGTGTCCTGAGTCGGGGAAGCTAAAAAACCACTCCATTCGCTGATCTGAGCTTTCCCTGAGGAGATACACCAAAGCTTATATCAGAATTGGAAAAAGAGCCCAATTCAGCCAGAAACGTAACTTTTGACCCAGAGCTCAGTTTCGAACCACATGCATATGTTAGTGGTGTCCTGAGTCGGGGAAGCTAAAAAACCACTCCATTCGCTGATCTGAGCTTTCCCTGAGGAGATATACCAAAGATAAAATCAGAATTGGCAAAAGATCCCAATTCAGCCAGAAACGTAACTTTTGACCCAGAGCTCAGTTTCGAACCACATGCATATGTTAGTGGTGTCCTGAGTCGGGGAAGCTAAAAAACCACTCCATTCGCTGATCTGAGCTTTCCCTGAGGAGTTAGACCAAAGCTTATATCAGAATTGGCAAAAGAGCCCAATTCAGCCAGAAACGTAACTTTTGACCCAGAGCTCAGTTTCGAACCACATGCATATGTTAGTGATGTTCTGAGTCGGGGAAGCTAAAAAACCACTCCATTCGCTGATCTAAGCTTTCCCTGAGGAGTTAGACCAAAGCTTATATCAGAATTGGCAAAAGCGCCCAATTCAGCCAGAAACGTAACTTTTGACCCAGAGCTCAGTTTCGAACCACATGCATATGTTAGTGGTGTCCTGAGTCGGGGAAGCTAAAAAACCACTCCATTCGCTGATCTGAGCTTTCCCTGAGGAGTTAGACCAAAGCTTATATCAGAATTGGCAAAAGAGCCCAATTCAGCCAGAAACGTAACTTTTGACCTAGAGCTCAGTTTCGAACCACATGCATATGTTAGTGGTGTCCTGAGTCGGGGAAGCTAAAAAACAACTCCATTCGTTGATCTGAGCTTTCCCTCAGGAGAAACACCAAAGATAATATCAGAATTGGCAAAAGATCCCAATTCAGCCAGAAACGTAACTTTTGACCCAGAGCTGAGTTTCGAACCACATGCATATGTTAGTGGTGTCCTGAGTCGGGGAAGCTAAAAAACCACTCCATTCGCTGATCTGAGCTTTCCCTGAGGAGTTAGACCAAAGCTTATATCAGAATTGGCAAAAGAGCCCAATTCAGCCAGAAACGTAACTTTTGACCCAGAGTTCTGTTTCGAACCACATGCATATGTTAGTGGTGTCCTGAGTCGGGGAAGCTAAAAAACAACTCCATTCGCTGATCTGAGCTTTCCCTGAGGAGATACACCAAACCTTATATCAGAATTGGCAAAAGAGCCCAATTCAGCCAGAAACGTAACTTTTGACCCAGAGCTCAGTTTCGAACCACATGCATATGTTAGTGGTGTCCTGAGTCGGGGAAGCTAAAAAACCACTCCATTCGCTGATCTGAGCTTTCCCTGAGGAGTTAGACCAAAGCTTATATCAGAATTGGCAAAAGAGCACAATTCAGCCAGAAACGTAACTTTTGACCCAGAGCTCAGTTTCGAACCACATGCATATGTTAGTGGTGTCCTGAGTCGGGGAAGCTAAAAAACAACTCCATTTGCTGATCTGAGCTTTCCCTGAGGAGATACACAAAAGTGTATATGAGAATTGGCAAAAGATCCCAATTCAGCCAGAAACGTAACTTTTGACCCAGAGCTCAGTTTCGAACCACATGCATATGTTAGTGGTGTCCTGAGTCGGGGAAGCTAAAAAACCACTCCATTCGCTAATCTGAGCTTTCCCTGAGGAGATACACCAAAGCTTATATCAGAATTGGAAAAAGAGCCCAATTCAGCCAGAAACGTAACTTTTGACCCAGAGCTCAGTTTCGAACCACATGCATATGTTAGTGGTGTCCTGAGTCGGGGAAGCTAAAAAACCACTCCATTCGCTGATCTGAGCTTTCCCTGAGGAGATACACCAAAGCTTATATGAGAATTGGCAAAAGATCCCAATTCAGCCAGAAACGTAACTTTTGACCCAGAGCTCAGTTTCGAACCACATACATATGTTAGTGGTGTCCTGAGTCGGGGAAGCTAAAAAACCACTCCATTCGTTGATCTGAGCTTTCCCTCAGGAGAAACACCAAAGATAATATCAGAATTGGCAAAAGATCCCAATTCAGCCAGAAACGTAACTTTTGACCCAGAGCTCAGTTTCGAACCACATGCATATGTTAGTGGTTTCCTGAGTCGGGGAAGCTAAAAAACAACTCCATTCGTTGATCTGAGCTTTCCCTCAGGAGAAACACCAAAGATAATATCAGAATTGGCAAAAGATCCCAATTCAGCCAGAAACGTAACTTTTGACTCAGAGCTGAGTTTCGAACCACATGCATATGTTAGTGGTGTCCTGAGTCGGGGAAGCTAAAAAACAACTCCATTCGCTGATCTGAGCTTTCCCTGAGGAGTTAGACCAAAGCTTATATCAGAATTGGCAAAAGAGCCCAATTCAGCCAGAAACGTAACTTTTGACCCAGAGTTCTGTTTCGAACCACATGCATATGTTAGTGGTGTCCTGAGTCGGGGAAGCTAAAAAACAACTCCATTCGCTGATCTGAGCTTTCCCTGAGGAGATACACCAAACCTTATATCAGAATTGGCAAAAGAGCCCAATTCAGCCAGAAACGTAACTTTTGACCCAGAGCTCAGTTTCGAACCACATGCATATGTTAGTGGTGTCCTGAGTCGGGGAAGCTAAAAAACCACTCCATTCGCTGATCTGAGCTTTCCCTGAGGAGTTAGACCAAAGCTTATATCAGAATTGGCAAAAGAGCCCAATTCAGCCAGAAACGTAACTTTTGACCCAGAGCTCAGTTTCGAACCACATGCATATGTTAGTGGTGTCCTGAGTCGGGGAAGCTAAAAAACCACTCCATTCGCTGATCTGAGCTTTCCCTGAGGAGATACACAAAAGTGTATATGAGAATTGGCAAAAGATCCCAATTCAGCCAGAAACGTAACTTTTGACCCAGAGCTCAGTTTCGAACCACATGCATATGTTAGTGGTGTCCTGAGTCGGGGAAGCTAAAAAACCACTCCATTCGTTGATCTGAGCTTTCCCTCAGGAGAAACACCAAAGATAATATCAGAATTGGCAAAAGATCCCAATTCAGCCAGAAACGTAACTTTTGACCCAGAGCTCAGTTTCGAACCACATGCATATGTTAGTGGTTTCCTGAGTCGGGGAAGCTAAAAAACAACTCCATTCGTTGATCTGAGCTTTCCCTCAGGAGAAACACCAAAGATAATATCAGAATTGGCAAAAGATCCCAATTCAGCCAGAAACGTAACTTTTGACCCAGAGCTGAGTTTCGAACCACATGCATATATTAGTGGTGTCCTGAGTCGGGGAAGCTAAAAAACCACTCCATTCGCTGATCTGAGCTTTCCCTGAGGAGTTAGACCAAAGCTTATATCAGAATTGGCAAAAGAGCCCAATTCAGCCAGAAACGTAACTTTTGACCCAGAGTTCTGTTTCGAACCACATGCATATGTTAGTGGTGTCCTGAGTCGGGGAAGCTAAAAAACAACTCCATTCGCTGATCTGAGCTTTCCCTGAGGAGATACACCAAACCTTATATCAGAATTGGCAAAAGAGCCCAATTCAGCCAGAAACGTAACTTTTGACCCAGAGCTCAGTTTCGAACCACATGCATATGTTAGTGGTGTCCTGAGTCGGGGAAGCTAAAAAACCACTCCATTCGCTGATCTGAGCTTTCCCTGAGGAGTTAGACCAAAGCTTATATCAGAATTGGCAAAAGAGCCCAATTCAGCCAGAAACGTAACTTTTGACCCAGAGCTCAGTTTCGAACCACATGCATATGTTAGTGGTGTCCTGAGTCGGGGAAGCTAAAAAACAACTCCATTCGCTGATCTGAGCTTTCCCTGAGGAGATACACAAAAGTGTATATGAGAATTGGCAAAAGATCCCAATTCAGCCAGAAACGTAACTTTTGACCCAGAGCTCAGTTTCGAACCACATGCATATGTTAGTGGTGTCCTGAGTCGGGGAAGCTAAAAAACCACTCCATTCGCTAATCTGAGCTTTCCCTGAGGAGATACACCAAAGCTTATATCAGAATTAGAAAAAGAGCCCAATTCAGCCAGAAACGTAACTTTTGACCCAGAGCTCAGTTTCGAACCACATGCATATGTTAGTGGTGTCCTGAGTCGGGGAAGCTAAAAAACCACTCCATTCGCTGATCTGAGCTTTCCCTGAGGAGATACACCAAAGCTTATATGAGAATTGGCAAAAGATCCCAATTCAGCCAGAAACGTAACTTTTGACCCAGAGCTCAGTTTCGAACCACATACATATGTTAGTGGTTTCCTGAGTCGGGGAAGCTAAAAAACAACTCCATTCGTTGATCTGAGCTTTCCCTCAGGAGAAACACCAAAGATAATATCAGAATTGGCAAAAGATCCCAATTCAGCCAGAAACGTAACTTTTGACCAAGAGCTCAGTTTCGAACCACATGCATATGTTAGTGGTGTCCTGAGTCGGGGAAGCTAAAAAACCACTCCATTCGCTGATCTGAGCTTTCCCTGAGGAGTTAGACCAAAGCTTATATCAGAAATGGCAAAAGAGCCCAATTCAGCCAGAAACGTAACTTTTGACCTAGAGCTCAGTTTCGAACCACATGCATATGTTAGTGGTGTCCTGAGTCGGGGAAGCTAAAAAACAACTCCATTCGTTGATCTGAGCTTTCCCTCAGGAGAAACACCAAAGATAATATCAGAATTGGCAAAAGATCCCAATTCAGCCAGAAACGTAACTTTTGACCCAGAGCTGAGTTTCGAACCACATGCATATGTTAGTGGTGTCCTGAGTCGGGGAAGCTAAAAAACCACTCCATTCGCTGATCTGAGCTTTCCCTGAGGAGTTAGACCAAAGCTTATATCAGAATTGGCAAAAGAGCCCAATTCAGCCAGAAACGTAACTTTTGACCCAGAGTTCTGTTTCGAACCACATGCATATGTTAGTGGTGTCCTGAGTCGGGGAAGCTAAAAAACAACTCCATTCGCTGATCTGAGCTTTCCCTGAGGAGATACACCAAACCTTATATCAGAATTGGCAAAAGAGCCCAATTCAGCCAGAAACGTAACTTTTGACCCAGAGCTCAGTTTCGAACCACATGCATATGTTAGTGGTGTCCTGAGTCGGGGAAGCTAAAAAACCACTCCATTCGCTGATCTGAGCTTTCCCTGAGGAGTTAGACCAAAGCTTATATCAGAATTGGCAAAAGAGCCCAATTCAGCCAGAAACGTAACTTTTGACCCAGAGCTCAGTTTCGAACCACATGCATATGTTAGTGGTGTCCTGAGTCGGGGAAGCTAAAAAACCACTCCATTCGCTGATCTGAGCTTTCCCTGAGGAGATACACAAAAGTGTATATGAGAATTGGCAAAAGATCCCAATTCAGCCAGAAACGTAACTTTTGACCCAGAGCTCAGTTTCGAACCACATGCATATGTTAGTGGTGTCCTGAGTCGGGGAAGCTAAAAAACCACTCCATTCGCTAATCTGAGCTTTCCCTGAGGAGATACACCAAAGCTTATATCAGAATTGGAAAAAGAGCCCAATTCAGCCAGAAACGTAACTTTTGACCCAGAGCTCAGTTTCGAACCACATGCATATGTTAGTGGTGTCCTGAGTCGGGGAAGCTAAAAAACCACTCCATTCGCTGATCTGAGCTTTCCCTGAGGAGATACACCAAAGCTTATATGAGAATTGGCAAAAGATCCCAATTCAGCCAGAAACGTAACTTTTGACCCAGAGCTCAGTTTCGAACCACATACATATGTTAGTGGTGTCCTGAGTCGGGGAAGCTAAAAAACCACTCCATTCGTTGATCTGAGCTTTCCCTCCGGAGAAACACCAAAGATAATATCAGAATTGGCAAAAGATCCCAATTCAGCCAGAAACGTAACTTTTGACCCAGAGCTCAGTTTCGAACCACATGCATATGTTAGTGGTTTCCTGAGTCGGGGAAGCTAAAAAACAACTCCATTCGTTGATCTGAGCTTTCCCTCAGGAGAAACACCAAAGATAATATCAGAATTGGCAAAAGATCCCAATTCAGCCAGAAACGTAACTTTTGACCCAGAGCTCAGTTTCGAACCACATGCATATGTTAGTGGTGTCCTGAGTCGGGGAAGCTAAAAAACAACTCCATTCGCTGATCTGAGCTTTCCCTGAGGAGTTAGACCAAAGCTTATAATAGAATTGGCAAAAGAGCCCAATTCAGCCAGAAACGTAACTTTTGACCCAGAGCTCAGTTTCGAACCACATGCATATGTTAGTGGTGTCCTGAGTCGGGGAAGCTAAAAAACCACTCCATTCGCTGATCTGAGCTTTCCCTGAGGAGTTAGACCAAAGCTTATATCAGAATTGGCAAAAGAGCCCAATTCAGCCAGAAACGTAACTTTTGACCCAGAGCTCAGTTTCGAACCACATGCATATGTTAGTGGTGTCCTGAGTCGGGGAAGCTAAAAAACAACACCATTCGTTGATCTGAGCTTTCCCTCAGGAGAAACACCAAAGATAATATCAGAATTGGCAAAAGATCCCAATTCAGCCAGAAACGTAACTTTTGACCCAGAGCTCAGTTTCGAACCACATGCATATGTTAGTGGTGTCCTGAGTCGGGGAAGCTAAAAAACCACTCCATTCGCTGATCTGAGCTTTCCCTGAGGAGTTAGACCAAAGCTTATATCAGAATTGGAAAAAGAGCCCAATTCAGCCAGAAACGTAACTTTTGACCCAGAGTTCAGTTTCGAACCACATGCATATGTTAGTGGTGTCCTGAGTCAGGGAAGCTAAAAAACAACTCCATTCGCTGATCTGAGCTTTCCCTGAGGAGATACACCAAACCTTATATCAGAATTGGCAAAAGAGCCCAATTCAGCCAGAAACGTAACTTTTGACCCAGAGCTCACTTTCGAACCACATGGATATGTTAGTGGTGTCCTGAGTCGGGGAAGCTAAAAAACCACTCCATTCGCTGATCTGAGCTTTCCCTGAGGAGTTAGACCAAAGCTTATATCAGAATTGGGAAAAGAGCCCAATTCAGCCAGAAACGTAACTTTTGACCCAGAGCTCAGTTTCGAACCACATTCATATGTTAGTGGTGTCCTGAGTCGGGGAAGCTAAAAAACAACTCCATTCGCTGATCTGAGCTTTCCCTGAGGAGATACACCAAAGCTTATATGAGAATTGGCAAAAGATCGCAATTCAGCCAGAAACGTAACTTTTGACCCAGAGCTCAGTTTCGAACCACATGCATATGTTAGTGGTGTCCTGAGTCGGGGAAGCTAAAAAACAACTCCATTCGCTAATCTGAGCTTTCCCTGAGGAAATACACCAAAGCTTATATCAGAATTGGCAAAAGAGCCCAATTCAGCCAGAAACGTAACTTTTGACCCAGAGCTCAGTTTCGAACCACATGCATATGTTAGTGGTGTCCTGAGTCGGGGAAGCTAAAAAACAACTCCATTCGCTGATCTGAGCTTTCCCTGAGGAGATACACAAAAGTGTATATGAGAATTGGCAAAAGATCCCAATTCAGCCAGAAACGTAACTTTTGACCCAGAGCTCAGTTTCGAACCACATGCATATGTTAGTGGTGTCCTGAGTCGGGGAAGCTAAAAAACCACTCCATTCGCTAATCTGAGCTTTCCCTGAGGAGATACACCAAAGCTTATATCAGAATTGGAAAAAGAGCCCAATTCAGCCAGAAACGTAACTTTTGACCCAGAGCTCAGTTTCGAACCACATGCATATGTTAGTGGTGTCCTGAGTCGGGGAAGCTAAAAAACCACTCCATTCGCTGATCTGAGCTTTCCCTGAGGAGATACACCAAAGCTTATATGAGAATTGGCAAAAGATCCCAATTCAGCCAGAAACGTAACTTTTGACCCAGAGCTCAGTTTCGAACCACATACATATGTTAGTGGTGTCCTGAGTCGGGGAAGCTAAAAAACCACTCCATTCGTTGATCTGAGCTTTCCCTCAGGAGAAACACCAAAGATAATATCAGAATTGGCAAAAGATCCCAATTCAGCCAGAAATGTAACTTTTGACCCAGAGCTCAGTTTCGAACCACATGCACATGTTAGTGGTTTCCTGAGTCGGGGAAGCTAAAAAACAACTCCATTCGTTGATCTGAGCTTTCCCTCAGGAGAAACACCAAAGATAATATCAGAATTGGCAAAAGATCCCAATTCAGCCAGAAACGTAACTTTTGACCCAGAGCTCAGTTTCGAACCACATGCATATGTTAGTGGTGTCCTGAGTCGGGGAAGCTAAAAAACCACTCCATTCGCTGATCTGAGCTTTCCCTGAGGAGTTAGACCAAAGCTTATAATAGAATTGGCAAAAGAGCCCAATTCAGCCAGAAACGTAACTTTTGACCCAGAGCTCAGTTTCGAACCACATGCATATGTTAGTGGTGTCCTGAGTCGGGGAAGCTAAAAAACCACTCCATTCGCTGATCTGAGCTTTCCCTGAGGAGTTAGACCAAAGCTTATATCAGAATTGGCAAAAGAGCCCAATTCAGCCAGAAACGTAACTTTTGACCCAGAGCTCAGTTTCGAACCACATGCATATGTTAGTGGTGTCCTGAGTCGGGGAAGCTAAAAAACAACACCATTCGTTGATCTGAGCTTTCCCTCAGGAGAAACACCAAAGATAATATCAGAATTGGCAAAAGATCCCAATTCAGCCAGAAACGTAACTTTTGACCCAGAGCTGAGTTTCGAACCACATGCATATGTTAGTGGTGTCCTGAGTCGGGGAAGCTAAAAAACCACTCCATTCGCTGATCTGAGCTTTCCCTGAGGAGTTAGACCAAAGCTTATATCAGAATTGGAAAAAGAGCCCAATTCAGCCAGAAACGTAACTTTTGACCCAGAGTTCAGTTTCGAACCACATGCATATGTTAGTGGTGTCCTGAGTCAGGGAAGCTAAAAAACAACTCCATTCGCTGATCTGAGCTTTCCCTGAGGAGATACACCAAACCTTATATCAGAATTGGCAAAAGAGCCCAATTCAGCCAGAAACGTAACTTTTGACCCAGAGCTGAGTTTCGAACCACATGCATATGTTAGTGGTGTCCTGAGTCGGGGAAGCTAAAAAACAACACCATTCGTTGATCTGAGCTTTCCCTCAGGAGAAACACCAAAGATAATATCAGAATTGGCAAAAGATCCCAATTCAGCCAGAAACGTAACTTTTGACCCAGAGCTGAGTTTCGAACCACATGCATATGTTAGTGGTGTCCTGAGTCGGGGAAGCTAAAAAACCACTCCATTCGCTGATCTGAGCTTTCCCTGAGGAGTTAGACCAAAGCTTATATCAGAATTGGAAAAAGAGCCCAATTCAGCCAGAAACGTAACTTTTGACCCAGAGTTCAGTTTCGAACCACATGCATATGTTAGTGGTGTCCTGAGTCAGGGAAGCTAAAAAACAACTCCATTCGCTGATCTGAGCTTTCCCTGAGGAGATACACCAAACCTTATATCAGAATTGGCAAAAGAGCCCAATTCAGCCAGAAACTTAACTTTTGACCCAGAGCTCACTTTCGAACCACATGGATATGTTAGTGGTGTCCTGAGTCGGGGAAGCTAAAAAACCACTCCATTCGCTGATCTGAGCTTTCCCTGAGGAGTTAGACCAAAGCTTATATCAGAATTGGGAAAAGAGCCCAATTCAGCCAGAAACGTAACTTTTGACCCAGAGCTCACTTTCGAACCACATGCATATGTTAGTGGTGTCCTGAGTCGGGGAAGCTAAAAAACAACTCCATTCGCTGATCTGAGCTTTCCCTGAGGAGATACACCAAAGCTTATATGAGAATTGGCAAAAGATCGCAATTCAGCCAGAAACGTAACTTTTGACCCAGAGCTCAGTTTCGAACCACATGCATATGTTAGTGGTGTCCTGAGTCGGGGAAGCTAAAAAACCACTCCATTCGCTAATCTGAGCTTTCCCTGAGGAAATACACCAAAGCTTATATCAGAATTGGAAAAAGAGCCCAATTCAGCCAGAAACGTAACTTTTGACCCAGAGCTCAGTTTCGAACCACATGCATATGTTAGTGGTGTCCTGAGTCGGGGAAGATAAAAAACCACTCCATTCGCTGATCTGAGCTTTCCCTGAGGAGTTAGACCAAAGCTTATATCAGAATTGGCAAAAGAGCCCAATTCAGCCAGAAACGTAACTTTTGACCCAGAGCTCAGTTTCGAACCACATGCATATGTTAGTGGTGTCCTGAGTCGGGGAAGCTAAAAAACCACTCCATTCGTTGATCTGAGCTTTCCCTCAGGAGAAACACCAAAGATAATATCAGAATTGGCAAAAGATCCCAATTCAGCCAGAAACGTAACTTTTGACCCAGAGCTCAGTTTCGAACCACATGCATATGTTAGTGGTTTCCTGAGTCGCGGAAGCTAAAAAACAACTCCATTCGTT
Source organism: Natrix helvetica (assembly GCF_964273705.1). NCBI lineage: Eukaryota > Metazoa > Chordata > Lepidosauria > Squamata > Natricidae > Natrix > Natrix helvetica. The sequence continues at coordinate 55,401,383 of NC_138553.1, forward strand.
GATCTGAGCTTTCCCTCAGGAGAAACACCAAAGATAATATCAGAATTGGCAAAAGATCCCAATTCAGCCAGAAACGTAACTTTTCATCCAAAGCTCAGTTTCGAACCACATGCATATGTTAGTGGTGTCCTGAGTCGGGGAAGCTATAAAACCACACCATTCGCTGATCTGAGCTTTCCCTGAGGAGTTAGACCAAAGCTTATAACAGAATTGGCAAAAGAGCCAAATTCAGCCAGAAATGTAACTTTTGACCCAGAGCTCAGTTTCGAACCACATGCATATGTTAGTGGTGTCCTGAGTCGGGGAAGCTAAAAAACCACTCCATTCGCTGATCTGAGCTTTCCCTGAGGAGATACACCAAAGCTTATATCAGAATTGGAAAAAGAGCCCAATTCAGCCAGAAACGTAACTTTTGACCCAGAGCTCAGTTTCGAACCACATGCATATGTTAGTGGTGTCCTGAGTCGGGGAAGCTAAAAAACCACTCCATTCGCTGATCTGAGCTTTCCCTAAGGAGATATACCAAAGATAAAATCAGAATTGGCAAAAGATCCCAATTCAGCCAGAAACGTAACTTTTGACCCAGAGCTCAGTTTCGAACCACATGCATATGTTAGTGGTGTCCTGAGTCGGGGAAGCTAAAAAACCACTCCATTCGCTGATCTGAGCTTTCCCTGAGGAGTTAGACCAAAGCTTATATCAGAATTGGGAAAAGAGCCCAATTCAGCCAGAAACGTAACTTTTGACCCAGAGCTCAGTTTCGAACCACATGCATATGTTAGTGGTGTCCTGAGTCGGGGAAGCTAAAAAACAACTCCATTCGCTGATCTGAGCTTTCCCTGAGGAGATACACCAAAGCTTATATGAGAATTGGCAAAAGATCGCAATTCAGCCAGAAACGTAACTTTTGACCCAGAGCTCAGTTTCGAACCACATGCATATGTTAGTGGTGTCCTGAGTCGGGGAAGCTAAAAAACCACTCCATTCGCTAATCTAAGCTTTCCCTGAGGAGTTAGACCAAAGCTTATATCAGAATTGGCAAAAGCGCCCAATTCAGCCAGAAACGTAACTTTTGACCCAGAGCTCAGTTTCGAACCACATGCATATGTTAGTGGTGTCCTGAGTCGGGGAAGCTAAAAAACCACTCCATTCGCTGATCTGAGCTTTCCCTGAGGAGTTAGACCAAAGCTTATATCAGAATTGGCAAAAGAGCCCAATTCAGCCAGAAACGTAACTTTTGACCTAGAGCTCAGTTTCGAACCACATGCATATGTTAGTGGTGTCCTGAGTCGGGGAAGCTAAAAAACAACTCCATTCGTTGATCTGAGCTTTCCCTCAGGAGAAACACCAAAGATAATATCAGAATTGGCAAAAGATCCCAATTCAGCCAGAAACGTAACTTTTGACCCAGAGCTGAGTTTCGAACCACATGCATATGTTAGTGGTGTCCTGAGTCGGGGAAGCTAAAAAACCACTCCATTCGCTGATCTGAGCTTTCCCTGAGGAGTTAGACCAAAGCTTATATCAGAATTGGGAAAAGAGCCCAATTCAGCCAGAAACGTAACTTTTGACCCAGAGTTCTGTTTCGAACCACATGCATATGTTAGTGGTGTCCTGAGTCGGGGAAGCTAAAAAACAACTCCATTCGCTGATCTGAGCTTTCCCTGAGGAGATACACCAAAGCTTATATGAGAATTGGCAAAAGATCGCAATTCAGCCAGAAACGTAACTTTTGACCCAGAGCTCAGTTTCGAACCACATGCATATGTTAGTGGTGTCCTGAGTCGGGGAAGCTAAAAAACCACTCCATTCGCTAATCTGAGCTTTCCCTGAGGAAATACACCAAAGCTTATATCAGAATTGGAAAAAGAGCCCAATTCAGCCAGAAACGTAACTTTTGACCCAGAGCTCAGTTTCGAACCACATGCATATGTTAGTGGTGTCCTGAGTCGGGGAAGATAAAAAACCACTCCATTCGCTGATCTGAGCTTTCCCTGAGGAGTTAGACCAAAGCTTATATCAGAATTGGCAAAAGAGCCCAATTCAGCCAGAAACGTAACTTTTGACCCAGAGCTCAGTTTCGAACCACATGCATATGTTAGTGGTGTCCTGAGTCGGGGAAGCTAAAAAACCACTCCATTCGTTGATCTGAGCTTTCCCTCAGGAGAAACACCAAAGATAATATCAGAATTGGCAAAAGATCCCAATTCAGCCAGAAACGTAACTTTTGACCCAGAGCTCAGTTTCGAACCACATGCATATGTTAGTGGTTTCCTGAGTCGCGGAAGCTAAAAAACAACTCCATTCGTTGATCTGAGCTTTCCCTCAGGAGAAACACCAAAGATAATATCAGAATTGGCAAAAGATCCCAATTCAGCCAGAAACGTAACTTTTCATCCAAAGCTCAGTTTCGAACCACATGCATATGTTAGTGGTGTCCTGAGTCGGGGAAGCTATAAAACCACACCATTCGCTGATCTGAGCTTTCCCTGAGGAGTTAGACCAAAGCTTATAACAGAATTGGCAAAAGAGCCAAATTCAGCCAGAAATGTAACTTTTGACCCAGAGCTCAGTTTCGAACCACATGCATATGTTAGTGGTGTCCTGAGTCGGGGAAGCTAAAAAACCACTCCATTCGCTGATCTGAGCTTTCCCTGAGGAGATACACCAAAGCTTATATCAGAATTGGAAAAAGAGCCCAATTCAGCCAGAAACGTAACTTTTGACCCAGAGCTCAGTTTCGAACCACATGCATATGTTAGTGGTGTCCTGAGTCGGGGAAGCTAAAAAACCACTCCATTCGCTGATCTGAGCTTTCCCTAAGGAGATATACCAAAGATAAAATCAGAATTGGCAAAAGATCCCAATTCAGCCAGAAACGTAACTTTTGACCCAGAGCTCAGTTTCGAACCACATGCATATGTTAGTGGTGTCCTGAGTCGGGGAAGCTAAAAAACCACTCCATTCGCTGATCTGAGCTTTCCCTGAGGAGTTAGACCAAAGCTTATATCAGAATTGGGAAAAGAGCCCAATTCAGCCAGAAACGTAACTTTTGACCCAGAGCTCAGTTTCGAACCACATGCATATGTTAGTGGTGTCCTGAGTCGGGGAAGCTAAAAAACAACTCCATTCGCTGATCTGAGCTTTCCCTGAGGAGATACACCAAAGCTTATATGAGAATTGGCAAAAGATCGCAATTCAGCCAGAAACGTAACTTTTGACCCAGAGCTCAGTTTCGAACCACATGCATATGTTAGTGGTGTCCTGAGTCGGGGAAGCTAAAAAACCACTCCATTCGCTAATCTGAGCTTTCCCTGAGGAAATACACCAAAGCTTATATCAGAATTGGAAAAAGAGCCCAATTCAGCCAGAAACGTAACTTTTGACCCAGAGCTCAGTTTCGAACCACATGCATATGTTAGTGGTGTCCTGAGTCGGGGAAGATAAAAAACCACTCCATTCGCTGATCTGAGCTTTCCCTGAGGAGTTAGACCAAAGCTTATATCAGAATTGGCAAAAGAGCCCAATTCAGCCAGAAACGTAACTTTTGACCCAGAGCTCAGTTTCGAACCACATGCATATGTTAGTGGTGTCCTGAGTCGGGGAAGCTAAAAAACCACTCCATTCGTTGATCTGAGCTTTCCCTCAGGAGAAACACCAAAGATAATATCAGAATTGGCAAAAGATCCCAATTCAGCCAGAAACGTAACTTTTGACCCAGAGCTCAGTTTCGAACCACATGCATTTGTTAGTGGTTTCCTGAGTCGGGGAAGCTAAAAAACAACTCCATTCGTTGATCTGAGCTTTCCCTCAGGAGAAACACCAAAGATAATATCAGAATTGGCAAAAGAGCCCAATTCAGCCAGAAACGTAACTTTTGACCCAGAGTTCAGTTTCGAACCACATGCATATGTTAGTGGTGTCCTGAGTCAGGGAAGCTAAAAAACAACTCCATTCGCTGATCTGAGCTTTCCCTGAGGAGATACACCAAACCTTATATCAGAATTGGCAAAAGAGCCCAATTCAGCCAGAAACGTAACTTTTGACCCAGAGCTCACTTTCGAACCACATGGATATGTTAGTGGTGTCCTGAGTCGGGGAAGCTAAAAAACCACTCCATTCGCTGATCTGAGCTTTCCCTGAGGAGTTAGACCAAAGCTTATATCAGAATTGGGAAAAGAGCCCAATTCAGCCAGAAACGTAACTTTTGACCCAGAGCTCAGTTTCGAACCACATGCATATGTTAGTGGTGTCCTGAGTCGGGGAAGCTAAAAAACAACTCCATTCGCTGATCTGAGCTTTCCCTGAGGAGATACACCAAAGCTTATAGGAGAATTGGCAAAAGATCGCAATTCAGCCAGAAACGTAACTTTTGACCCAGAGCTCAGTTTCGAACCACATGCATATGTTAGTGGTGTCCTGAGTCGGGGAAGCTAAAAAACCACTCCATTCGCTGATCTGAGCTTTCCCTAAGGAGATATACCAAAGATAAAATCAGAATTGGCAAAAGATCCCAATTCAGCCAGAAACGTAACTTTTGACCCAGAGCTCAGTTTCGAACCACATGCATATGTTAGTGGTGTCCTGAGTCGGGGAAGCTAAAAAACCACTCCATTCGCTGATCTGAGCTTTCCCTGAGGAGTTAGACCAAAGCTTATATCAGAATTGGCAAAAGAGCCCAATTCAGCCAGAAACGTAACTTTTGACCCAGAGCTCAGTTTCGAACCACATGCATATGTTAGTGGTGTCCTGAGTCGGGGAAGCTAAAAAACCACTCCATTCGTTGATCTGAGCTTTCCCTCAGGAGAAACACCAAAGATAATATCAGAATTGGCAAAAGATCCCAATTCAGCCAGAAACGTAACTTTTGACCCAGAGCTCAGTTTCGAACCACATGCATATGTTAGTGGTTTCCTGAGTCGGGGAAGCTAAAAAACAACTCCATTCGTTGATCTGAGCTTTCCCTCAGGAGAAACACCAAAGATAATATCAGAATTGGCAAAAGATCCCAATTCAGCCAGAAACGTAACTTTTCATCCAAAGCTCAGTTTCGAACCACATGCATATGTTAGTGGTGTCCTGAGTCGGGGAAGCTATAAAACCACACCATTCGCTGATCTGAGCTTTCCCTGAGGAGTTAGACCAAAGCTTATAACAGAATTGGCAAAAGAGCCAAATTCAGCCAGAAACGTAACTTTTGACCCAGAGCTCAGTTTCGAACCACATGCATATGTTAGTGGTGTCCTGAGTCGGGGAAGCTAAAAAACCACTCCATTCGCTGATCTGAGCTTTCCCTAAGGAGATATACCAAAGATAAAATCAGAATTGGCAAAAGAGCCAAATTCAGCCAGAAACGTAACTTTTGACCCAGAGCTGAGTTTCGAACCACATGCATATGTTAGTGGTGTCCTGAGTCGGGGAAGCTAAAAAACAACACCATTCGTTGATCTGAGCTTTCCCTCAGGAGAAACACCAAAGATAATATCAGAATTGGCAAAAGATCCCAATTCAGCCAGAAACGTAACTTTTGACCCAGAGCTGAGTTTCGAACCACATGCATATGTTAGTGGTGTCCTGAGTCGGGGAAGCTAAAAAACCACTCCATTCGCTGATCTGAGCTTTCCCTGAGGAGTTAGACCAAAGCTTATATCAGAATTGGAAAAAGAGCCCAATTCAGCCAGAAACGTAACTTTTGACCCAGAGTTCAGTTTCGAACCACATGCATATGTTAGTGGTGTCCTGAGTCAGGGAAGCTAAAAAACAACTCCATTCGCTGATCTGAGCTTTCCCTGAGGAGATACACCAAACCTTATATCAGAATTGGCAAAAGAGCCCAATTCAGCCAGAAACGTAACTTTTGACCCAGAGCTCACTTTCGAACCACATGGATATGTTAGTGGTGTCCTGAGTCGGGGAAGCTAAAAAACCACTCCATTCGCTGATCTGAGCTTTCCCTGAGGAGTTAGACCAAAGCTTATATCAGAATTGGGAAAAGAGCCCAATTCAGCCAGAAACGTAACTTTTGACCCAGAGCTCACTTTCGAACCACATGCATATGTTAGTGGTGTCCTGAGTCGGGGAAGCTAAAAAACAACTCCATTCGCTGATCTGAGCTTTCCCTGAGGAGATACACCAAAGCTTATATGAGAATTGGCAAAAGATCGCAATTCAGCCAGAAACGTAACTTTTGACCCAGAGCTCAGTTTCGAACCACATGCATATGTTAGTGGTGTCCTGAGTCGGGGAAGCTAAAAAACCACTCCATTCGCTAATCTGAGCTTTCCCTGAGGAAATACACCAAAGCTTATATCAGAATTGGAAAAAGAGCCCAATTCAGCCAGAAACGTAACTTTTGACCCAGAGCTCAGTTTCGAACCACATGCATATGTTAGTGGTGTCCTGAGTCGGGGAAGATAAAAAACCACTCCATTCGCTGATCTGAGCTTTCCCTGAGGAGTTAGACCAAAGCTTATATCAGAATTGGCAAAAGAGCCCAATTCAGCCAGAAACGTAACTTTTGACCCAGAGCTCAGTTTCGAACCACATGCATATGTTAGTGGTGTCCTGAGTCGGGGAAGCTAAAAAACCACTCCATTCGTTGATCTGAGCTTTCCCTCAGGAGAAACACCAAAGATAATATCAGAATTGGCAAAAGATCCCAATTCAGCCAGAAACGTAACTTTTGACCCAGAGCTCAGTTTCGAACCACATGCATATGTTAGTGGTTTCCTGAGTCGCGGAAGCTAAAAAACAACTCCATTCGTTGATCTGAGCTTTCCCACAGGAGAAACACCAAAGATAATATCAGAATTGGCAAAAGATCCCAATTCAGCCAGAAACGTAACTTTTCATCCAAAGCTCAGTTTCGAACCACATGCATATGTTAGTGGTGTCCTGAGTCGGGGAAGCTATAAAACCACACCATTCGCTGATCTGAGCTTTCCCTGAGGAGTTAGACCAAAGCTTATAACAGAATTGGCAAAAGAGCCAAATTCAGCCAGAAATGTAACTTTTGACCCAGAGCTCAGTTTCGAACCACATGCATATGTTAGTGGTGTCCTGAGTCGGGGAAGCTAAAAAACCACTCCATTCGCTGATCTGAGCTTTCCCTGAGGAGATATACCAAAGATAAAATCAGAATTGGCAAAAGATCCCAATTCAGCCAGAAACGTAACTTTTGACCCAGAGCTCAGTTTCGAACCACATGCATATGTTAGTGGTGTCCTGAGTCGGGGAAGCTAAAAAACCACTCCATTCGCTGATCTGAGCTTTCCCTGAGGAGTTAGACCAAAGCTTATATCAGAATTGGGAAAAGAGCCCAATTCAGCCAGAAACGTAACTTTTGACCCAGAGCTCAGTTTCGAACCACATGCATATGTTAGTGGTGTCCTGAGTCGGGGAAGCTAAAAAACAACTCCATTCGCTGATCTGAGCTTTCCCTGAGGAGATACACCAAAGCTTATATGAGAATTGGCAAAAGATCGCAATTCAGCCAGAAACGTAACTTTTGACCCAGAGCTCAGTTTCGAACCACATGCATATGTTAGTGGTGTCCTGAGTCGGGGAAGCTAAAAAACCACTCCATTCGTTGATCTGAGCTTTCCCTCAGGAGAAACACCAAAGATAATATCAGAATTGGCAAAAGATCCCAATTCAGCCAGAAACGTAACTTTTGACCCAGAGCTCAGTTTCGAACCACATGCATATGTTAGTGGTTTCCTGAGTCGCGGAAGCTAAAAAACAACTCCATTCGTTGATCTGAGCTTTCCCACAGGAGAAACACCAAAGATAATATCAGAATTGGCAAAAGATCCCAATTCAGCCAGAAACGTAACTTTTCATCCAAAGCTCAGTTTCGAACCACATGCATATGTTAGTGGTGTCCTGAGTCGGGGAAGCTATAAAACCACACCATTCGCTGATCTGAGCTTTCCCTGAGGAGTTAGACCAAAGCTTATAACAGAATTGGCAAAAGAGCCAAATTCAGCCAGAAATGTAACTTTTGACCCAGAGCTCAGTTTCGAACCACATGCATATGTTAGTGGTGTCCTGAGTCGGGGAAGCTAAAAAACCACTCCATTCGCTGATCTGAGCTTTCCCTGAGGAGATATACCAAAGATAAAATCAGAATTGGCAAAAGATCCCAATTCAGCCAGAAACGTAACTTTTGACCCAGAGCTCAGTTTCGAACCACATGCATATGTTAGTGGTGTCCTGAGTCGGGGAAGCTAAAAAACCACTCCATTCGCTGATCTGAGCTTTCCCTGAGGAGTTAGACCAAAGCTTATATCAGAATTGGGAAAAGAGCCCAATTCAGCCAGAAACGTAACTTTTGACCCAGAGCTCAGTTTCGAACCACATGCATATGTTAGTGGTGTCCTGAGTCGGGGAAGCTAAAAAACAACTCCATTCGCTGATCTGAGCTTTCCCTGAGGAGATACACCAAAGCTTATATGAGAATTGGCAAAAGATCGCAATTCAGCCAGAAACGTAACTTTTGACCCAGAGCTCAGTTTCGAACCACATGCATATGTTAGTGGTGTCCTGAGTCGGGGAAGCTAAAAAACCACTCCATTCGCTAATCTGAGCTTTCCCTGAGGAAATACACCAAAGCTTATATCAGAATTGGAAAAAGAGCCCAATTCAGCCAGAAACGTAACTTTTGACCCAGAGCTCAGTTTCGAACCACATGCATATGTTAGTGGTGTCCTGAGTCGGGGAAGATAAAAAACCACTCCATTCGCTGATCTGAGCTTTCCCTGAGGAGTTAGACCAAAGCTTATATCAGAATTGGCAAAAGAGCCCAATTCAGCCAGAAACGTAACTTTTGACCCAGAGCTCAGTTTCGAACCACATGCATATGTTAGTGGTGTCCTGAGTCGGGGAAGCTAAAAAACCACTCCATTCGTTGATCTGAGCTTTCCCTCAGGAGAAACACCAAAGATAATATCAGAATTGGCAAAAGATCCCAATTCAGCCAGAAACGTAACTTTTGACCCAGAGCTCAGTTTCGAACCACATGCATTTGTTAGTGGTTTCCTGAGTCGGGGAAGCTAAAAAACAACTCCATTCGTTGATCTGAGCTTTCCCTCAGGAGAAACACCAAAGATAATATCAGAATTGGCAAAAGAGCCCAATTCAGCCAGAAACGTAACTTTTGACCCAGAGTTCAGTTTCGAACCACATGCATATGTTAGTGGTGTCCTGAGTCAGGGAAGCTAAAAAACAACTCCATTCGCTGATCTGAGCTTTCCCTGAGGAGATACACCAAACCTTATATCAGAATTGGCAAAAGAGCCCAATTCAGCCAGAAACGTAACTTTTGACCCAGAGCTCACTTTCGAACCACATGGATATGTTAGTGGTGTCCTGAGTCGGGGAAGCTAAAAAACCACTCCATTCGCTGATCTGAGCTTTCCCTGAGGAGTTAGACCAAAGCTTATATCAGAATTGGGAAAAGAGCCCAATTCAGCCAGAAACGTAACTTTTGACCCAGAGCTCAGTTTCGAACCACATGCATATGTTAGTGGTGTCCTGAGTCGGGGAAGATAAAAAACCACTCCATTCGCTGATCTGAGCTTTCCCTGAGGAGTTAGACCAAAGCTTATATCAGAATTGGCAAAAGAGCCCAATTCAGCCAGAAACGTAACTTTTGACCCAGAGCTCAGTTTCGAACCACATGCATATGTTAGTGGTGTCCTGAGTCGGGGAAGCTAAAAAACCACTCCATTCGTTGATCTGAGCTTTCCCTCAGGAGAAACACCAAAGATAATATCAGAATTGGCAAAAGATCCCAATTCAGCCAGAAACGTAACTTTTGACCCAGAGCTCAGTTTCGAACCACATGCATATGTTAGTGGTTTCCTGAGTCGCGGAAGCTAAAAAACAACTCCATTCGTTGATCTGAGCTTTCCCTCAGGAGAAACACCAAAGATAATATCAGAATTGGCAAAAGATCCCAATTCAGCCAGAAACGTAACTTTTCATCCAAAGCTCAGTTTCGAACCACATGCATATGTTAGTGGTGTCCTGAGTCGGGGAAGCTATAAAACCACACCATTCGCTGATCTGAGCTTTCCCTGAGGAGTTAGACCAAAGCTTATAACAGAATTGGCAAAAGAGCCAAATTCAGCCAGAAACGTAACTTTTGACCCAGAGCTCAGTTTCGAACCACATGCATATGTTAGTGGTGTCCTTAGTCGGGGAAGCTAAAAAACCACTCCATTCGCTGATCTGAGCTTTCCCTGAGGAGATACACCAAAGCTTATATCAGAATTGGAAAAAGAGCCCAATTCAGCCAGAAACGTAACTTTTGACCCAGAGCTCAGTTTCGAACCACATGCATATGTTAGTGGTGTCCTGAGTCGGGGAAGCTAAAAAACCACTCCATTCGCTGATCTGAGCTTTCCCTAAGGAGATATACCAAAGATAAAATCAGAATTGGCAAAAGATCCCAATTCAGCCAGAAACGTAACTTTTGACCCAGAGCTCAGTTTCGAACCACATGCATATGTTAGTGGTGTCCTGAGTCGGGGAAGCTAAAAAACCACTCCATTCGCTGATCTGAGCTTTCCCTGAGGAGTTAGACCAAAGCTTATATCAGAATTGGCAAAAGAGCCCAATTCAGCCAGAAACGTAACTTTTGACCCAGAGCTCAGTTTCGAACCACATGCATATGTTAGTGGTGTCCTGAGTCGGGGAAGCTAAAAAACCACTCCATTCGTTGATCTGAGCTTTCCCTCAGGAGAAACACCAAAGATAATATCAGAATTGGCAAAAGATCCCAATTCAGCCAGAAACGTAACTTTTGACCCAGAGCTCAGTTTCGAACCACATGCATATGTTAGTGGTTTCCTGAGTCGGGGAAGCTAAAAAACAACTCCATTCGTTGATCTGAGCTTTCCCTCAGGAGAAACACCAAAGATAATATCAGAATTGGCAAAAGATCCCAATTCAGCCAGAAACGTAACTTTTCATCCAAAGCTCAGTTTCGAACCACATGCATATGTTAGTGGTGTCCTGAGTCGGGGAAGCTATAAAACCACACCATTCGCTGATCTGAGCTTTCCCTGAGGAGTTAGACCAAAGCTTATAACAGAATTGGCAAAAGAGCCAAATTCAGCCAGAAACGTAACTTTTGACCCAGAGCTCAGTTTCGAACCACATGCATATGTTATTGGTGTCCTGAGTCGGGGAAGCTAAAAAACCACTCCATTCGCTGATCTGAGCTTTCCCTGAGGAGTTAGACCAAAGCTTATATCAGAATTGGCAAAAGAGCCCAATTCAGCCAGAAACGTAACTTTTGACCCAGAGCTCAGTTTCGAACCACATGCATATGTTAGTGGTGTCCTGAGTCGGGGAAGCTAAAAAACAACACCATTCGTTGATCTGAGCTTTCCCTCAGGAGAAACACCAAAGATAATATCAGAATTGGCAAAAGATCCCAATTCAGCCAGAAACGTAACTTTTGACCCAGAGCTGAGTTTCGAACCACATGCATATGTTAGTGGTGTCCTGAGTCGGGGAAGCTAAAAAACCACTCCATTCGCTGATCTGAGCTTTCCCTGAGGAGTTAGACCAAAGCTTATATCAGAATTGGAAAAAGAGCCCAATTCAGCCAGAAACGTAACTTTTGACCCAGAGTTCAGTTTCGAACCACATGCATATGTTAGTGGTGTCCTGAGTCAGGGAAGCTAAAAAACAACTCCATTCGCTGATCTGAGCTTTCCCTGAGGAGATACACCAAACCTTATATCAGAATTGGCAAAAGAGCCCAATTCAGCCAGAAACGTAACTTTTGACCCAGAGCTCACTTTCGAACCACATGGATATGTTAGTGGTGTCCTGAGTCGGGGAAGCTAAAAAACCACTCCATTCGCTGATCTGAGCTTTCCCTGAGGAGTTAGACCAAAGCTTATATCAGAATTGGGAAAAGAGCCCAATTCAGCCAGAAACGTAACTTTTGACCCAGAGCTCAGTTTCGAACCACATACATATGTTAGTGGTGTCCTGAGTCGGGGAAGCTAAAAAACAACTCCATTCGCTGATCTGAGCTTTCCCTGAGGAGATACACCAAAGCTTATATGAGAATTGGCAAAAGATCGCAATTCAGCCAGAAACGTAACTTTTGACCCAGAGCTCAGTTTCGAACCACATGCATATGTTAGTGGTGTCCTGAGTCGGGGAAGCTAAAAAACCACTCCATTCGCTAATCTGAGCTTTCCCTGAGGAAATACACCAAAGCTTATATCAGAATTGGAAAAAGAGCCCAATTCAGCCAGAAACGTAACTTTTGACCCAGAGCTGAGTTTCGAACCACATGCATATGTTAGTGGTGTTCTGAGTCGGGGAAGATAAAAAACCACTCCATTCGCTGATCTGAGCTTTCCCTGAGGAGTTAGACCAAAGCTTATATCAGAATTGGCAAAAGAGCCCAATTCAGCCAGAAACGTAACTTTTGACCCAGAGCTCAGTTTCGAACCACATGCATATGTTAGTGGTGTCCTGAGTCGGGGAAGCTAAAAAACCACTCCATTCGTTGATCTGAGCTTTCCCTCAGGAGAAACACCAAAGATAATATCAGAATTGGCAAAAGATCCCAATTCAGCCAGAAACGTAACTTTTGACCCAGAGCTCAGTTTCGAACCACATGCATATGTTAGTGGTTTCCTGAGTCGCAGAAGCTAAAAAACAAATCCATTCGTTGATCTGAGCTTTCCCTCAGGAGAAACACCAAAGATAATATCAGAATTGGCAAAAGATCCCAATTCAGCCAGAAACGTAACTTTTCATCCAAAGCTCAGTTTCGAACCACATGCATATGTTAGTGGTGTCCTGAGTCGGGGAAGCTATAAAACCACACCATTCGCTGATCTGAGCTTTCCCTGAGGAGTTAGACCAAAGCTTATAACAGAATTGGCAAAAGAGCCAAATTCAGCCAGAAACGTAACTTTTGACCCAGAGCTCAGTTTCGAACCACATGCATATGTTAGTGGTGTCCTGAGTCGGGGAAGCTAAAAAACCACTCCATTCGCTGATCTGAGCTTTCCCTGAGGAGATACACCAAAGCTTATATCAGAATTGGAAAAAGAGCCCAATTCAGCCAGAAACGTAACTTTTGACCCAGAGCTCAGTTTCGAACCACATGCATATGTTAGTGGTGTCCTGAGTCGGGGAAGCTAAAAAACCACTCCATTCGCTGATCTGAGCTTTCCCTAAGGAGATATACCAAAGATAAAATCAGAATTGGCAAAAGATCCCAATTCAGCCAGAAACGTAACTTTTGACCCAGAGCTCAGTTTCGAACCACATGCATATGTTAGTGGTGTCCTGAGTCGGGGAAGCTAAAAAACCACTCCATTCGCTGATCTGAGCTTTCCCTGAGGAGTTAGACCAAAGCTTATATCAGAATTGGGAAAAGAGCCCAATTCAGCCAGAAACGTAACTTTTGACCCAGAGCTCAGTTTCGAACCACATGCATATGTTAGTGGTGTCCTGAGTCGGGGAAGCTAAAAAACAACTCCATTCGCTGATCTGAGCTTTCCCTGAGGAGATACACCAAAGCTTATATGAGAATTGGCAAAAGATCGCAATTCAGCCAGAAACGTAACTTTTGACCCAGAGCTCAGTTTCGAACCACATGCATATGTTAGTGGTGTCCTGAGTCGGGGAAGCTAAAAAACCACTCCATTCGCTAATCTGAGCTTTCCCTGAGGAAATACACCAAAGCTTATATCAGAATTGGAAAAAGAGCCCAATTCAGCCAGAAACGTAACTTTTGACCCAGAGCTCAGTTTCGAACCACATGCATATGTTAGTGGTGTCCTGAGTCGGGGAAGATAAAAAACCACTCCATTCGCTGATCTGAGCTTTCCCTGAGGAGTTAGACCAAAGCTTATATCAGAATTGGCAAAAGAGCCCAATTCAGCCAGAAACGTAACTTTTGACCCAGAGCTCAGTTTCGAACCACATGCATATGTTAGTGGTGTCCTGAGTCGGGGAAGCTAAAAAACCACTCCATTCTTTGATCTGAGCTTTCCCTCAGGAGAAACACCAAAGATAATATCAGAATTGGCAAAAGATCCCAATTCAGCCAGAAACGTAACTTTTCATCCAAAGCTCAGTTTCGAACCACATGCATATGTTAGTGGTGTCCTGAGTCGGGGAAGCTATAAAACCACACCATTCGCTGATCTGAGCTTTCCCTGAGGAGTTAGACCAAAGCTTATAACAGAATTGGCAAAAGAGCCAAATTCAGCCAGAAACGTAACTTTTGACCCAGAGCTCAGTTTCGAACCACATGCATATGTTAGTGGTGTCCTGAGTCGGGGAAGCTAAAAAACCACTCCATTCGCTGATCTGAGCTTTCCCTGAGGAGATACACCAAAGCTTATATCAGAATTGGAAAAAGAGCCCAATTCAGCCAGAAACGTAACTTTTGACCCAGAGCTGAGTTTCGAACCACATGCATATGTTAGTGGTGTCCTGAGTCGGGGAAGCTAAAAAACCACTCCATTCGCTGATCTGAGCTTTCCCTAAGGAGATATACCAAAGATAAAATCAGAATTGGCAAAAGATCCCAATTCAGCCAGAAACGTAACTTTTGACCCAGAGCTCAGTTTCGAACCACATGCATATGTTAGTGGTGTCCTGAGTCGGGGAAGCTAAAAAACCACTCCATTCGCTGATCTGAGCTTTCCCTCAGGAGAAACACCAAAGATAATATCAGAATTGGCAAAAGATCCCAATTCAGCCAGAAACGTAACTTTTGACCCAGAGCTGAGTTTCGAACCACATGCATATGTTAGTGGTGTCCTGAGTCGGGGAAGCTAAAAAACCACTCCATTCGCTGATCTGAGCTTTCCCTGAGGAGTTAGACCAAAGCTTATATCAGAATTGGAAAAAGAGCCCAATTCAGCCAGAAACGTAACTTTTGACCCAGAGTTCAGTTTCGAACCACATGCATATGTTAGTGGTGTCCTGAGTCAGGGAAGCTAAAAAACAACTCCATTCGCTGATCTGAGCTTTCCCTGAGGAGATACACCAAACCTTATATCAGAATTGGCAAAAGAGCCCAATTCAGCCAGAAACGTAACTTTTGACCCAGAGCTCACTTTCGAACCACATGGATATGTTAGTGGTGTCCTGAGTCGGGGAAGCTAAAAAACCACTCCATTCGCTGATCTGAGCTTTCCCTGAGGAGTTAGACCAAAGCTTATATCAGAATTGGGAAAAGAGCCCAATTCAGCCAGAAACGTAACTTTTGACCCAGAGCTCAGTTTCGAACCACATACATATGTTAGTTGTGTCCTGAGTCGGGGAAGCTAAAAAACAACTCCATTCGCTGATCTGAGCTTTCCCTGAGGAGATACACCAAAGCTTATATGAGAATTGGCAAAAGATCGCAATTCAGCCAGAAACGTAACTTTTGACCCAGAGCTCAGTTTCGAACCACATGCATATGTTAGTGGTGTCCTGAGTCGGGGAAGCTAAAAAACCACTCCATTCGCTAATCTGAGCTTTCCCTGAGGAAATACACCAAAGCTTATATCAGAATTGGAAAAAGAGCCCAATTCAGCCAGAAACGTAACTTTTGACCCAGAGCTGAGTTTCGAACCACATGCATATGTTAGTGGTGTCCTGAGTCGGGGAAGATAAAAAACCACTCCATTCGCTGATCTGAGCTTTCCCTGAGGAGTTAGACCAAAGCTTATATCAGAATTGGCAAAAGAGCCCAATTCAGCCAGAAACGTAACTTTTGACCCAGAGCTCAGTTTCGAACCACATGCATATGTTAGTGGTGTCCTGAGTCGGGGAAGCTAAAAAACCACTCCATTCGTTGATCTGAGCTTTCCCTCAGGAGAAACACCAAAGATAATATCAGAATTGGCAAAAGATCCCAATTCAGCCAGAAACGTAACTTTTGACCCAGAGCTCAGTTTCGAACCACATGCATATGTTAGTGGTGTCCTGAGTCGGGGAAGCTAAAAAACCACTCCATTCGCTGATCTGAGCTTTCCCTGAGGAGATACACCAAAGCTTATATCAGAATTGGAAAAAGAGCCCAATTCAGCCAGAAACGTAACTTTTGACCCAGAGCTCAGTTTCGAACCACATGCATATGTTAGTGGTGTCCTGAGTCGGGGAAGCTAAAAAACCACTCCATTCGCTGATCTGAGCTTTCCCTAAGGAGATATACCAAAGATAAAATCAGAATTGGCAAAAGATCCCAATTCAGCCAGAAACGTAACTTTTGACCCAGAGCTCAGTTTCGAACCACATGCATATGTTAGTGGTGTCCTGAGTCGGGGAAGCTAAAAAACCACTCCATTCGCTGATCTGAGCTTTCCCTGAGGAGTTAGACCAAAGCTTATATCAGAATTGGGAAAAGAGCCCAATTCAGCCAGAAACGTAACTTTTGACCCAGAGCTGAGTTTCGAACCACATGCATATGTTAGTGGTGTCCTGAGTCGGGGAAGCTAAAAAACAACTCCATTCGCTGATCTGAGCTTTCCCTGAGGAGATACACCAAAGCTTATATGAGAATTGGCAAAAGATCGCAATTCAGCCAGAAACGTAACTTTTGACCCAGAGCTCAGTTTCGAACCACATGCATATGTTAGTGGTGTCCTGAGTCGGGGAAGCTAAAAAACCACTCCATTCGCTAATCTGAGCTTTCCCTGAGGAAATACACCAAAGCTTATATCAGAATTGGAAAAAGAGCCCAATTCAGCCAGAAACGTAACTTTTGACCCAGAGCTCAGTTTCGAACCACATGCATATGTTAGTGGTGTCCTGAGTCGGGGAAGATAAAAAACCACTCCATTCGCTGATCTGAGCTTTCCCTGAGGAGTTAGACCAAAGCTTATATCAGAATTGGCAAAAGAGCCCAATTCAGCCAGAAACGTAACTTTTGACCCAGAGCTCAGTTTCGAACCACATGCATATGTTAGTGGTGTCCTGAGTCGGGGAAGCTAAAAAACCACTCCATTCGTTGATCTGAGCTTTCCCTCAGGAGAAACACCAAAGATAATATCAGAATTGGCAAAAGATCCCAATTCAGCCAGAAACGTAACTTTTGACCCAGAGCTCAGTTTCGAACCACATGCATATGTTAGTGGTTTCCTGAGTCGGGGAAGCTAAAAAACAACTCCATTCTTTGATCTGAGCTTTCCCTCAGGAGAAACACCAAAGATAATATCAGAATTGGCAAAAGATCCCAATTCAGCCAGAAACGTAACTTTTCATCCAAAGCTCAGTTTCGAACCACATGCATATGTTAGTGGTGTCCTGAGTCGGGGAAGCTATAAAACCACACCATTCGCTGATCTGAGCTTTCCCTGAGGAGTTAGACCAAAGCTTATAACAGAATTGGCAAAAGAGCCAAATTCAGCCAGAAACGTAACTTTTGACCCAGAGCTCAGTTTCGAACCACATGCATATGTTAGTGGTGTCCTGAGTCGGGGAAGCTAAAAAACCACTCCATTCGCTGATCTGAGCTTTCCCTGAGGAGATACACCAAAGCTTATATCAGAATTGGAAAAAGAGCCCAATTCAGCCAGAAACGTAACTTTTGACCCAGAGCTGAGTTTCGAACCACATGCATATGTTAGTGGTGTCCTGAGTCGGGGAAGCTAAAAAACCACTCCATTCGCTGATCTGAGCTTTCCCTAAGGAGATATACCAAAGATAAAATCAGAATTGGCAAAAGATCCCAATTCAGCCAGAAACGTAACTTTTGACCCAGAGCTCAGTTTCGAACCACATGCATATGTTAGTGGTGTCCTGAGTCGGGGAAGCTAAAAAACCACTCCATTCGCTGATCTGAGCTTTCCCTGAGGAGTTAGACCAAAGCTTATATCAGAATTGGCAAAAGAGCCCAATTCAGCCAGAAACGTAACTTTTGACCCAGAGCTCAGTTTCGAACCACATGCATATGTTAGTGGTGTCCTGAGTCGGGGAAGCTAAAAAACCACTCCATTCGCTAATCTGAGCTTTCCCTGAGGAAATACACCAAAGCTTATATCAGAATTGGCAAAAGAGCCCAATTCAGCCAGAAACGTAACTTTTGACCCAGAGCTCAGTTTCGAACCACATGCATATGTTAGTGGTTTCCTGAGTCGGGGAAGCTAAAAAACAACTCCATTCGCTGATCTGAGCTTTCCCTGAGGAGATACACAAAAGTGTATATGAGAATTGGCAAAAGATCCCAATTCAGCCAGAAACGTAACTTTTGACCCAGAGCTCAGTTTCGAACCACATGCATATGTTAGTGGTGTCCTGAGTCGGGGAAGCTAAAAAACCACTCCATTCGCTAATCTGAGCTTTCCCTGAGGAGATACACCAAAGCTTATATCAGAATTGGAAAAAGAGCCCAATTCAGCCAGAAACGTAACTTTTGACCCAGAGCTCAGTTTCGAACCACATGCATATGTTAGTGGTGTCCTGAGTCGGGGAAGCTAAAAAACCACTCCATTCGCTGATCTGAGCTTTCCCTGATGAGATACACCAAAGCTTATATGAGAATTGGCAAAAGATCCCAATTCAGCCAGAAACGTAACTTTTGACCCAGAGCTCAGTTTCAAACCACATAAATATGTTAGTGGTGTCCTGAGTCGGGGAAGCTAAAAAACCACTCCATTCGTTGATCTGAGCTTTCCCTCAGGAGAAACACCAAAGATAATATCAGAATTGGCAAAAGATCCCAATTCAGCCAGAAACGTAACTTTTGACCCAGAGCTCAGTTTCGAACCACATGCATATGTTAGTGGTTTCCTGAGTCGGGGAAGCTAAAAAACAACTCCATTCGTTGATCTGAGCTTTCCCTCAGGAGAAACACCAAAGATAATATCAGAATTTGCAAAAGATCCCAATTCAGCCAGAAACGTAACTTTTGACCCAGAGCTCAGTTTCGAACCACATGCATATGTTAGTGGTGTCCTGAGTCGGGGAAGCTAAAAAACCACTCCATTCGCTGATCTGAGCTTTCCCTGAGGAGTTAGACCAAAGCTTATAATAGAATTGGCAAAAGAGCCCAATTCAGCCAGAAACGTAACTTTTGACCCAGAGCTCAGTTTCGAACCACATGCATATGTTAGTGGTGTCCTGAGTCGGGGAAGCTAAAAAACCACTCCATTCGCTGATCTGAGCTTTCCCTGAGGAGTTAGACCAAAGCTTATATCAGAATTGGCAAAAGAGCCCAATTCAGCCAGAAACGTAACTTTTGACCCAGAGCTCAGTTTCGAACCACATGCATATGTTAGTGGTGTCCTGAGTCGGGGAAGCTAAAAAACAACACCATTCGTTGATCTGAGCTTTCCCTCAGGAGAAACACCAAAGATAATATCAGAATTGGCAAAAGATCCCAATTCAGCCAGAAACGTAACTTTTGACCCAGAGCTCAGTTTCGAACCACATGCATATGTTAGTGGTGTCCTGAGTCGGGGAAGCTAAAAAACCACTCCATTCGTTGATCTGAGCTTTCCCTGAGGAGTTAGACCAAAGCTTATATCAGAATTGGAAAAAGAGCCCAATTCAGCCAGAAACGTAACTTTTGACCCAGAGTTCAGTTTCGAACCACATGCATATGTTAGTGGTGTCCTGAGTCAGGGAAGCTAAAAAACAACTCCATTCGCTGATCTGAGCTTTCCCTGAGGAGATACACCAAACCTTATATCAGAATTGGCAAAAGAGCCCAATTCAGCCAGAAACGTAACTTTTGACCCAGAGCTCACTTTCGAACCACATGGATATGTTAGTGGTGTCCTGAGTCGGGGAAGCTAAAAAACCACTCCATTCGCTGATCTGAGCTTTCCCTGAGGAGTTAGACCAAAGCTTATATCAGAATTGGGAAAAGAGCCCAATTCAGCCAGAAACGTAACTTTTGACCCAGAGCTCAGTTTCGAACCACATGCATATGTTAGTGGTGTCCTGAGTCGGGGAAGCTAAAAAACAACTCCATTCGCTGATCTGAGCTTTCCCTGAGGAGATACACCAAAGCTTATATGAGAATTGGCAAAAGATCGCAATTCAGCCAGAAACGTAACTTTTGACCCAGAGCTTAGTTTCGAACCACATGCATATGTTAGTGGTGTCCTGAGTCGGGGAAGCTAAAAAACCACTCCATTCGCTAATCTGAGCTTTCCCTGAGGAAATACACCAAAGCTTATATCAGAATTGGAAAAAGAGCCCAATTCAGCCAGAAACGTAACTTTTGACCCAGAGCTCAGTTTCGAACCACATGCATATGTTAGTGGTGTCCTGAGTCGGGGAAGATAAAAAACCACTCCATTCGCTGATCTGAGCTTTCCCTGAGGAGTTAGACCAAAGCTTATATCAGAATTGGCAAAAGAGCCCAATTCAGCCAGAAACGTAACTTTTGACCCAGAGCTCAGTTTCGAACCACATGCATATGTTAGTGGTGTCCTGAGTCGGGGAAGCTAAAAAACCACTCCATTCGTTGATCTGAGCTTTCCCTCAGGAGAAACACCAAAGATAATATCAGAATTGGCAAAAGATCCCAATTCAGCCAGAAACGTAACTTTTGACCCAGAGCTCAGTTTCGAACCACATGCATATGTTAGTGGTTTCCTGAGTCGCGGAAGCTAAAAAACAACTCCATTCGTTGATCTGAGCTTTCCCTCAGGAGAAACACCAAAGATAATATCAGAATTGGCAAAAGAGCCCAATTCAGCCAGAAACGTAACTTTTCATCCAAAGCTCAGTTTCGAACCACATGCATATGTTAGTGGTGTCCTGAGTCGGGGAAGCTATAAAACCACACCATTCGCTGATCTGAGCTTTCCCTGAGGAGTTAGACCAAAGCTTATAACAGAATTGGCAAAAGAGCCAAATTCAGCCAGAAACGTAACTTTTGACCCAGAGCTCAGTTTCGAACCACATGCATATGTTAGTGGTGTCCTGAGTCGGGGAAGCTAAAAAACCACTCCATTCGCTGATCTGAGCTTTCCCTGAGGAGATACACCAAAGCTTATATCAGAATTGGAAAAAGAGCCCAATTCAGCCAGAAACGTAACTTTTGACCCAGAGCTCAGTTTCGAACCACATGCATATGTTAGTGGTGTCCTGAGTCGGGGAAGCTAAAAAACCACTCCATTCGCTGATCTGAGCTTTCCCTAAGGAGATATACCAAAGATAAAATCAGAATTGGCAAAAGATCCCAATTCAGCCAGAAACGTAACTTTTGACCCAGAGCTCAGTTTCGAACCACATGCATATGTTAGTGGTGTCCTGAGTCGGGGAAGCTAAAAAACCACTCCATTCGCTGATCTGAGCTTTCCCTGAGGAGTTAGACCAAAGCTTATATCAGAATTGGGAAAAGAGCCCAATTCAGCCAGAAACGTAACTTTTGACCCAGAGCTCAGTTTCGAACCACATGCATATGTTAGTGGTGTCCTGAGTCGGGGAAGCTAAAAAACAACTCCATTCGCTGATCTGAGCTTTCCCTGAGGAGATACACCAAAGCTTATATGAGAATTGGCAAAAGATCGCAATTCAGCCAGAAACGTAACTTTTGACCCAGAGCTCAGTTTCGAACCACATGCATATGTTAGTGGTGTCCTGAGTCGGGGAAGCTAAAAAACAACACCATTCGTTGATCTGAGCTTTCCCTCAGGAGAAACACCAAAGATAATATCAGAATTGGCAAAAGATCCCAATTCAGCCAGAAACGTAACTTTTGACCCAGAGCTGAGTTTCGAACCACATGCATATGTTAGTGGTGTCCTGAGTCGGGGAAGCTAAAAAACCACTCCATTCGTTGATCTGAGCTTTCCCTGAGGAGTTAGACCAAAGCTTATATCAGAATTGGAAAAAGAGCCCAATTCAGCCAGAAACGTAACTTTTGACCCAGAGTTCAGTTTCGAACCACATGCATATGTTAGTGGTGTCCTGAGTCAGGGAAGCTAAAAAACAACTCCATTCGCTGATCTGAGCTTTCCCTGAGGAGATACACCAAACCTTATATCAGAATTGGCAAAAGAGCCCAATTCAGCCAGAAACGTAACTTTTGACCCAGAGCTCACTTTCGAACCACATGGATATGTTAGTGGTGTCCTGAGTCGGGGAAGCTAAAAAACCACTCCATTCGCTGATCTGAGCTTTCCCTGAGGAGTTAGACCAAAGCTTATATCAGAATTGGGAAAAGAGCCCAATTCAGCCAGAAACGTAACTTTTGACCCAGAGCTCAGTTTCGAACCACATGCATATGTTAGTGGTGTCCTGAGTCGGGGAAGCTAAAAAACAACTCCATTCGCTGATCTGAGCTTTCCCTGAGGAGATACACCAAAGCTTATATGAGAATTGGCAAAAGATCGCAATTCAGCCAGAAACGTAACTTTTGACCCAGAGCTCAGTTTCGAACCACATGCATATGTTAGTGGTGTCCTGAGTCGGGGAAGCTAAAAAACCACTCCATTCGCTAATCTGAGCTTTCCCTGAGGAAATACACCAAAGCTTATATCAGAATTGGAAAAAGAGCCCAATTCAGCCAGAAACGTAACTTTTGACCCAGAGCTCAGTTTCGAACCACATGCATATGTTAGTGGTGTCCTGAGTCGGGGAAGATAAAAAACCACTCCATTCGCTGATCTGAGCTTTCCCTGAGGAGTTAGACCAAAGCTTATATCAGAATTGGCAAAAGAGCCCAATTCAGCCAGAAACGTAACTTTTGACCCAGAGCTCAGTTTCGAACCACATGCATATGTTAGTGGTGTCCTGAGTCGGGGAAGCTAAAAAACCACTCCATTCGTTGATCTGAGCTTTCCCTCAGGAGAAACACCAAAGATAATATCAGAATTGGCAAAAGATCCCAATTCAGCCAGAAACGTAACTTTTGACCCAGAGCTCAGTTTCGAACCACATGCATATGTTAGTGGTTTCCTGAGTCGCGGAAGCTAAAAAACAACTCCATTCGTTGATCTGAGCTTTCCCTCAGGAGAAACACCAAAGATAATATCAGAATTGGCAAAAGATCCCAATTCAGCCAGAAACGTAACTTTTCATCCAAAGCTCAGTTTCGAACCACATGCATATGTTAGTGGTGTCCTGAGTCGGGGAAGCTATAAAACCACACCATTCGCTGATCTGAGCTTTCCCTGAGGAGTTAGACCAAAGCTTATAACAGAATTGGCAAAAGAGCCAAATTCAGCCAGAAACGTAACTTTTGACCCAGAGCTCAGTTTCGAACCACATGCATATGTTAGTGGTGTCCTGAGTCGGGGAAGCTAAAAAACCACTCCATTCGCTGATCTGAGCTTTCCCTGAGGAGATACACCAAAGCTTATATCAGAATTGGAAAAAGAGCCCAATTCAGCCAGAAACGTAACTTTTGACCCAGAGCTCAGTTTCGAACCACATGCATATGTTAGTGGTGTCCTGAGTCGGGGAAGCTAAAAAACCACTCCATTCGCTGATCTGAGCTTTCCCTAAGGAGATATACCAAAGATAAAATCAGAATTGGCAAAAGATCCCAATTCAGCCAGAAACGTAACTTTTGACCCAGAGCTCAGTTTCGAACCACATGCATATGTTAGTGGTGTCCTGAGTCGGGGAAGCTAAAAAACCACTCCATTCGCTGATCTGAGCTTTCCCTGAGGAGTTAGACCAAAGCTTATATCAGAATTGGAAAAAGAGCCCAATTCAGCCAGAAACGTAACTTTTGACCCAGAGCTCAGTTTCGAACCACATGCATATGTTAGTGGTGTCCTGAGTCGGGGAAGCTAAAAAACAACACCATTCGTTGATCTGAGCTTTCCCTCAGGAGAAACACCAAAGATAATATCAGAATTGGCAAAAGATCCCAATTCAGCCAGAAACGTAACTTTTGACCCAGAGCTGAGTTTCGAACCACATGCATATGTTAGTGGTGTCCTGAGTCGGGGAAGCTAAAAAACCACTCCATTCGTTGATCTGAGCTTTCCCTGAGGAGTTAGACCAAAGCTTATATCAGAATTGGAAAAAGAGCCCAATTCAGCCAGAAACGTAACTTTTGACCCAGAGTTCAGTTTCGAACCACATGCATATGTTAGTGGTGTCCTGAGTCAGGGAAGCTAAAAAACAACTCCATTCGCTGATCTGAGCTTTCCCTGAGGAGATACACCAAACCTTATATCAGAATTGGCAAAAGAGCCCAATTCAGCCAGAAACGTAACTTTTGACCCAGAGCTCACTTTCGAACCACATGGATATGTTAGTGGTGTCCTGAGTCGGGGAAGCTAAAAAACCACTCCATTCGCTGATCTGAGCTTTCCCTGAGGAGTTAGACCAAAGCTTATATCAGAATTGGGAAAAGAGCCCAATTCAGCCAGAAACGTAACTTTTGACCCAGAGCTCAGTTTCGAACCACATGCATATGTTAGTGGTGTCCTGAGTCGGGGAAGCTAAAAAACAACTCCATTCGCTGATCTGAGCTTTCCCTGAGGAGATACACCAAAGCTTATATGAGAATTGGCAAAAGATCGCAATTCAGCCAGAAACGTAACTTTTGACCCAGAGCTCAGTTTCGAACCACATGCATATGTTAGTGGTGTCCTGAGTCGGGGAAGCTAAAAAACCACTCCATTCGCTAATCTGAGCTTTCCCTGAGGAAATACACCAAAGCTTATATCAGAATTGGAAAAAGAGCCCAATTCAGCCAGAAACGTAACTTTTGACCCAGAGCTCAGTTTCGAACCACATGCATATGTTAGTGGTGTCCTGAGTCGGGGAAGATAAAAAACCACTCCATTCGCTGATCTGAGCTTTCCCTGAGGAGTTAGACCAAAGCTTATATCAGAATTGGCAAAAGAGCCCAATTCAGCCAGAAACGTAACTTTTGACCCAGAGCTCAGTTTCGAACCACATGCATATGTTAGTGGTGTCCTGAGTCGGGGAAGCTAAAAAACCACTCCATTCGTTGATCTGAGCTTTCCCTCAGGAGAAACACCAAAGATAATATCAGAATTGGCAAAAGATCCCAATTCAGCCAGAAACGTAACTTTTGACCCAGAGCTCAGTTTCCAACCACATGCATATGTTAGTGGTTTCCTGAGTCGCGGAAGCTAAAAAACAACTCCATTCGTTGATCTGAGCTTTCCCTCAGGAGAAACACCAAAGATAATATCAGAATTGGCAAAAGATCCCAATTCAGCCAGAAACGTAACTTTTCATCCAAAGCTCAGTTTCGAACCACATGCATATGTTAGTGGTGTCCTGAGTCGGGGAAGCTATAAAACCACACCATTCGCTGATCTGAGCTTTCCCTGAGGAGTTAGACCAAAGCTTATAACAGAATTGGCAAAAGAGCCAAATTCAGCCAGAAACGTAACTTTTGACCCAGAGCTCAGTTTCGAACCACATGCATATGTTAGTGGTGTCCTGAGTCGGGGAAGCTAAAAAACCACTCCATTCGCTGATCTGAGCTTTCCCTGAGGAGATACACCAAAGCTTATATCAGAATTGGAAAAAGAGCCCAATTCAGCCAGAAACGTAACTTTTGACCCAGAGCTCAGTTTCGAACCACATGCATATGTTAGTGGTGTCCTGAGTCGGGGAAGCTAAAAAACCACTCCATTCGCTGATCTGAGCTTTCCCTAAGGAGATATACCAAAGATAAAATCAGAATTGGCAAAAGATCCCAATTCAGCCAGAAACGTAACTTTTGACCCAGAGCTCAGTTTCGAACCACATGCATATGTTAGTGGTGTCCTGAGTCGGGGAAGCTAAAAAACCACTCCATTCGCTGATCTGAGCTTTCCCTGAGGAGTTAGACCAAAGCTTATATCAGAATTGGAAAAAGAGCCCAATTCAGCCAGAAACGTAACTTTTGACCCAGAGCTCAGTTTCGAACCACATGCATATGTTAGTGGTGTCCTGAGTCGGGGAAGCTAAAAAACAACACCATTCGTTGATCTGAGCTTTCCCTCAGGAGAAACACCAAAGATAATATCAGAATTGGCAAAAGATCCCAATTCAGCCAGAAACGTAACTTTTGACCCAGAGCTGAGTTTCGAACCACATGCATATGTTAGTGGTGTCCTGAGTCGGGGAAGCTAAAAAACCACTCCATTCGTTGATCTGAGCTTTCCCTGAGGAGTTAGACCAAAGCTTATATCAGAATTGGAAAAAGAGCCCAATTCAGCCAGAAACGTAACTTTTGACCCAGAGTTCAGTTTCGAACCACATGCATATGTTAGTGGTGTCCTGAGTCAGGGAAGCTAAAAAACAACTCCATTCGCTGATCTGAGCTTTCCCTGAGGAGATACACCAAACCTTATATCAGAATTGGCAAAAGAGCCCAATTCAGCCAGAAACGTAACTTTTGACCCAGAGCTCACTTTCGAACCACATGGATATGTTAGTGGTGTCCTGAGTCGGGGAAGCTAAAAAACCACTCCATTCGCTGATCTGAGCTTTCCCTGAGGAGTTAGACCAAAGCTTATATCAGAATTGGGAAAAGAGCCCAATTCAGCCAGAAACGTAACTTTTGACCCAGAGCTCAGTTTCGAACCACATGCATATGTTAGTGGTGTCCTGAGTCGGGGAAGCTAAAAAACAACTCCATTCGCTGATCTGAGCTTTCCCTGAGGAGATACACCAAAGCTTATATGAGAATTGGCAAAAGATCGCAATTCAGCCAGAAACGTAACTTTTGACCCAGAGCTCAGTTTCGAACCACATGCATATGTTAGTGGTGTCCTGAGTCGGGGAAGCTAAAAAACCACTCCATTCGCTAATCTGCGCTTTCCCTGAGGAAATACACCAAAGCTTATATCAGAATTGGAAAAAGAGCCCAATTCAGCCAGAAACGTAACTTTTGACCCAGAGCTCAGTTTCGAACCACATGCATATGTTAGTGGTGTCCTGAGTCGGGGAAGATAAAAAACCACTCCATTCGCTGATCTGAGCTTTCCCTGAGGAGTTAGACCAAAGCTTATATCAGAATTGGCAAAAGAGCCCAATTCAGCCAGAAACGTAACTTTTGACCCAGAGCTCAGTTTCGAACCACATGCATATGTTAGTGGTGTCCTGAGTCGGGGAAGCTAAAAAACCACTCCATTCGTTGATCTGAGCTTTCCCTCAGGAGAAACACCAAAGATAATATCAGAATTGGCAAAAGATCCCAATTCAGCCAGAAACGTAACTTTTGACCCAGAGCTCAGTTTCGAACCACATGCATATGTTAGTGGTTTCCTGAGTCGCGGAAGCTAAAAAACCACTCCATTCGCTGATCTGAGCTTTCCCTGAGGAGTTAGACCAAAGCTTATATCAGAATTGGAAAAAGAGCCCAATTCAGCCAGAAACGTAACTTTTGACCCAGAGTTCAGTTTCGAACCACATGCATATGTTAGTGGTGTCCTGAGTCGGGGAAGCTAAAAAACAACTCCATTCGCTGATCTGAGCTTTCCCTGAGGAGATACACCAAACCTTATATCAGAATTGGCAAAAGAGCCCAATTCAGCCAGAAACGTAACTTTTGACCCAGAGCTCAGTTTCGAACCACATGGATATGTTAGTGGTGTCCTGAGTCGGGGAAGCTAAAAAACCACTCCATTCGCTGATCTGAGCTTTCCCTGAGGAGTTAGACCAAAGCTTATATCAGAATTGGGAAAAGAGCCCAATTCAGCCAGAAACGTAACTTTTGACCCAGAGCTCAGTTTCGAACCACATGCATATGTTAGTGGTGTCCTGAGTCGGGGAAGCTAAAAAACAACTCCATTCGCTGATCTGAGCTTTCCCTGAGGAGATACACCAAAGCTTATATGAGAATTGGCAAAAGATCGCAATTCAGCCAGAAACGTAACTTTTGACCCAGAGCTCAGTTTCGAACCACATGCATATGTTAGTGGTGTCCTGAGTCGGGGAAGCTAAAAAACCACTCCATTCGCTAATCTGAGCTTTCCCTGTGGAAATACACCAAAGCTTATATCCTAATTGGAAAAAGAGCCCAATTCAGCCAGAAACGTAACTTTTGACCCAGAGCTCAGTTTCGAACCACATGCATATGTTAGTGGTGTCCTGAGTCGGGGAAGCTAAAAAACCACTCCATTCGCTGATCTGAGCTTTCCCTCAGGAGAAACACCAAAGATAATATCAGAATTGGCAAAAGATCCCAATTCAGCCAGAAACGTAACTTTTGACCCAGAGCTCAGTTTCGAACCACATGCATATGTTAGTGGTTTCCTGAGTCGGGGAAGCTAAAAAACAACTCCATTCGTTGCTCTGAGCTTTCCCTCAGGAGAAACACCAAAGATAATATCAGAATTGGCAAAAGATCCCAATTCAGCCAGAAACGTAACTTTTCATCCAAAGCTCAGTTTCGAACCACATGCATATGTTAGTGGTGTCCTGAGTCGGGGAAGCTAAAAAACCACTCCATTCGCTGATCTGAGCTTTCCCTGAGGAGATACACCAAAGCTTATATCAGAATTGGAAAAAGAGCCCAATTCAGCCAGAAACGTAACTTTTGACCCAGAGCTCAGTTTCGAACCACATGCATATGTTAGTGGTGTCCTGAGTCGGGGAAGCTAAAAAACCACTCCATTCGCTGATCTGAGCTTTCCCTGAGGAGATACACCAAAGCTTATATCAGAATTGGAAAAAGAGCCCAATTCAGCCAGAAACGTAACTTTTGACCCAGAGCTCAGTTTCGAACCACATGCATATGTTAGTGGTGTCCTGAGTCGGGGAAGCTAAAAAACCACTCCATTCGCTGATCTGAGCTTTCCCTAAGGAGATATACCAAAGATAAAATCAGAATTGGCAAAAGATCCCAATTCAGCCAGAAACGTAACTTTTGACCCAGAGCTCAGTTTCGAACCACATGCATATGTTAGTGGTGTCCTGAGTCGGGGAAGCTAAAAAATCACTCCATTCGCTGATCTGAGCTTTCCCTGAGGAGTTAGACCAAAGCTTATATCAGAATTGGCAAAAGAGCCCAATTCAGCCAGAAACGTAACTTTTGACCCAGAGCTCAGTTTCGAACCACATGCATATGTTAGTGATGTTCTGAGTCGGGGAAGCTAAAAAACAACTCCATTCGCTGATCTGAGCTTTCCCTGAGGAGATACACCAAAGCTTATATCAGAATTGGCAAAAGATCCCAATTCAGCCAGAAACCTAACTTTTGACCCAGAGCTCAGTTTCGAACCACATGCATATGTTAGTGGTGTCCTAAGTCGGGGAAGATAAAAAACCACTCCATTCGCTCATCTCAGCTTTCCCTCAGGAGATACACCAAAGCTTATATCAGAATTGGAAAAAGAGCCCAATTCAGCCAGAAACGTAACTTTTGACCCAGAGCTCAGTTTCAAACCACATGCATATGTTAGTGGTGTCCTGAGTCGGGGAAGCTAAAAAACCACTCCATTCGCTGATCTGAGCTTTCCCTGAGGAGTTAGACCAAAGCTTATATCAGAATTGGCAAAAGAGCCCAATTCAGCCAGAAACGTAACTTTTGACCCAGAGCTCAGTTTCGAACCACATGCATATCTAAGTGGTGTCCTGAGTCGGGGAAGCTAAAAAACCACTCCATTCGCTGATCTGAGCTTTCCCTAAGGAGATATACCAAAGATAAAATCAGAATTGGCAAAAGATCCCAATTCAGCCAGAAACGTAACTTTTGACCCAGAGCTCAGTTTCGAACCACATGCATATGTTAGTGGAGTCCTGAGTCGGGGAAGCTAAAAAACCACTCCATTCGCTGATCTGAGCTTTCCCTGAGGAGTTAGACCAAAGCTTATATCAGAATTGGCAAAAGAGCCCAATTCAGCCAGAAACGTAACTTTTGACCCAGAGCTCAGTTTCGAACCACATGCATATGTTAGTGAAGTTCTGAGTCGGGGAAGCTAAAAAACAACTCCATTCGCTGATCTGAGCTTTCCCTGAGGAGATACACCAAAGCTTATATCAGAATTGGCAAAAGATCCCAATTCAGCCAGAAACCTAACTTTTGACCCAGAGCTCAGTTTCGAACCACATGCATATGTTAGTGATGTTCTGAGTCGGGGAAGCTAAAAAACAACTCCATTCGCTGATCTGAGCTTTCCCTGAGGAGATACACCAAAGCTTATATCAGAATTGGCAAAAGATCCCAATTCAGCCAGAAACCTAACTTTTGACCCAGAGCTCAGTTTCGAACCACATGCATATGTTAGTGGTGTCCTGAGTCGGGGAAGCTAAAAAACCACTCCATTCGCTGATCTGAGCTTTCCCTGAGGAGTTAGACCAAAGCTTATATCAGAATTGGCAAAAGAGCCCAATTCAGCCAGAAACGTAACTTTTGACCCAGAGCTCAGTTTCGAACCACATGCATATGTTAGTGGTGTCCTAAGTCGGGGAAGCTAAAAAACCACTCCATTCGCTCATCTCAGCTTTCCCTGAGGAGATACACCAAAGCTTATATCAGAATTGGAAAAAGAGCCCAATTCAGCCAGAAACGTAACTTTTGACCCAGAGCTCAGTTTCAAACCACATGCATATATTAGTGGTGTCCTGAGTCGGGGAAGCTAAAAAACCACTCCATTCGCTGATCTGAGCTTTCCCTGAGGAGATATACCAAAGATAAAATCAGAATTGGCAAAAGATCCCAATTCAGCCAGAAACGTAACTTTTGACCCACAGCTCAGTTTCGAACCACATACATATGTTAGTGGTGTCCTGAGTCGGGGAAGCTAAAAAACCACTCCATTCGCTCATCTGAGCTTTCCCTGAGGAGTTAGACCAAAGCTTATATCAGAATTGGCAAAAGAGCCCAATTCAGCCAGAAACGTAACTTTTGACCCAGAGTTCTGTTTCGAACCACATGCATATGTTAGTGGTGTCCTGAGTCGGGGAAGCTAAAAAACCACTCCATTCGCTGATCTGAGCTTTCCCTGAGGAGATACACCAAACCTTATATCAGAATTGGCAAAAGAGCCCAATTCAGCCAGAAACGTAACTTTTGACCCAGAGCTCAGTTTCGAACCACATGGATATGTTAGTGGTGTCCTGAGTCGGGGAAGCTAAAAAACCACTCCATTCGCTGATCTGAGCTTTCCCTGAGGAGTTAGACCAAAGCTTATATCAGAATTGGCAAAAGATCCCAATTCAGCCAGAAACGTAACTTTTGACCCAGAGCTCAGTTTCGAACCACATGCATATGTTAGTGGTTTCCTGAGTCGGGGAAGCTAAAAAACAACTCCATTCGTTGCTCTGAGCTTTCCCTCAGGAGAAACACCAAAGATAATATCAGAATTGGCAAAAGATCCCAATTCAGCCAGAAACGTAACTTTTCATCCAAAGCTCAGTTTCGAACCACATGCATATGTTAGTGGTGTCCTGAGTCGGGGAAGCTAAAAAACCACTCCATTCGCTGATCTGAGCTTTCCCTGAGGAGATACACCAAAGCTTATATCAGAATTGGAAAAAGAGCCCAATTCAGCCAGAAACGTAACTTTTGACCCAGAGCTCAGTTTCGAACCACATGCATATGTTAGTGGTGTCCTGAGTCGGGGAAGCTAAAAAACCACTCCATTCGCTGATCTGAGCTTTCCCTGAGGAGATACACCAAAGCTTATATCAGAATTGGAAAAAGAGCCCAATTCAGCCAGAAACGTAACTTTTGACCCAGAGCTCAGTTTCGAACCACATGCATATGTTAGTGGTGTCCTGAGTCGGGGAAGCTAAAAAACCACTCCATTCGCTGATCTGAGCTTTCCCTAAGGAGATATACCAAAGATAAAATCAGAATTGGCAAAAGATCCCAATTCAGCCAGAAACGTAACTTTTGACCCAGAGCTCAGTTTCGAACCACATGCATATGTTAGTGGTGTCCTGAGTCGGGGAAGCTAAAAAATCACTCCATTCGCTGATCTGAGCTTTCCCTGAGGAGTTAGACCAAAGCTTATATCAGAATTGGCAAAAGAGCCCAATTCAGCCAGAAACGTAACTTTTGACCCAGAGCTCAGTTTCGAACCACATGCATATGTTAGTGATGTTCTGAGTCGGGGAAGCTAAAAAACAACTCCATTCGCTGATCTGAGCTTTCCCTGAGGAGATACACCAAAGCTTATATCAGAATTGGCAAAAGATCCCAATTCAGCCAGAAACCTAACTTTTGACCCAGAGCTCAGTTTCGAACCACATGCATATCTAAGTGGTGTCCTGAGTCGGGGAAGCTAAAAAACCACTCCATTCGCTGATCTGAGCTTTCCCTAAGGAGATATACCAAAGATAAAATCAGAATTGGCAAAAGATCCCAATTCAGCCAGAAACGTAACTTTTGACCCAGAGCTCAGTTTCGAACCACATGCATATGTTAGTGGTGTCCTGAGTCGGGGAAGCTAAAAAACCACTCCATTCGCTGATCTGAGCTTTCCCTGAGGAGTTAGACCAAAGCTTATATCAGAATTGGCAAAAGAGCCCAATTCAGCCAGAAACGTAACTTTTGACCCAGAGCTCAGTTTCGAACCACATGCATATGTTAGTGAAGTTCTGAGTCGGGGAAGCTAAAAAACAACTCCATTCGCTGATCTGAGCTTTCCCTGAGGAGATACACCAAAGCTTATATCAGAATTGGCAAAAGATCCCAAGTCAGCCAGAAACCTAACTTTTGACCCAGAGCTCAGTTTCGAACCACATGCATATGTTAGTGATGTTCTGAGTCGGGGAAGCTAAAAAACAACTCCATTCGCTGATCTGAGCTTTCCCTGAGGAGATACACCAAAGCTTATATCAGAATTGGCAAAAGATCCCAATTCAGCCAGAAACCTAACTTTTGACCCAGAGCTCAGTTTCGAACCACATGCATATGTTAGTGGTGTCCTGAGTCGGGGAAGCTAAAAAACCACTCCATTCGCTGATCTGAGCTTTCCCTGAGGAGTTAGACCAAAGCTTATATCAGAATTGGCAAAAGAGCCCAATTCAGCCAGAAACGTAACTTTTGACCCAGAGCTCAGTTTCGAACCACATGCATATGTTAGTGGTGTCCTAAGTCGGGGAAGCTAAAAAACCACTCCATTCGCTCATCTCAGCTTTCCCTGAGGAGATACACCAAAGCTTATATCAGAATTGGAAAAAGAGCCCAATTCAGCCAGAAACGTAACTTTTGACCCAGAGCTCAGTTTCAAACCACATGCATATATTAGTGGTGTCCTGAGTCGGGGAAGCTAAAAAACCACTCCATTCGCTGATCTGAGCTTTCCCTGAGGAGATATACCAAAGATAAAATCAGAATTGGCAAAAGATCCCAATTCAGCCAGAAACGTAACTTTTGACCCACAGCTCAGTTTCGAACCACATGCATATGTTAGTGGTGTCCTGAGTCGGGGAAGCTAAAAAACCACTCCATTCGCTCATCTGAGCTTTCCCTGAGGAGTTAGACCAAAGCTTATATCAGAATTGGCAAAAGAGCCCAATTCAGCCAGAAACGTAACTTTTGACCCAGAGTTCTGTTTCGAACCACATGCATATGTTAGTGGTGTCCTGAGTCGGGGAAGCTAAAAAACCACTCCATTCGCTGATCTGAGCTTTCCCTGAGGAGATACACCAAACCTTATATCAGAATTGGCAAAAGAGCCCAATTCAGCCAGAAACGTAACTTTTGACCCAGAGCTCAGTTTCGAACCACATGGATATGTTAGTGGTGTCCTGAGTCGGGGAAGCTAAAAAACCACTCCATTCGCTGATCTGAGCTTTCCCTGAGGAGTTAGACCAAAGCTTATATCAGAATTGGCAAAAGAGCCCAATTCAGCCAGAAACGTAACTTTTGACCCAGAATTCAGTTTCGAACCACATGCATATGTTAGTGGTGTCCTGAGTCGGGGAAGCTAAAAAACAACTCCATTCGCTGATCTGAGCTTTCCCTGAGGAGATACACAAAAGTGTATATGAGAATTGGCAAAAGATCCCAATTCAGCCAGAAACGTAACTTTTGACCCAGAGCTCAGTTTCGAACCACATGCATATGTTAGTGGTGTCCTGAGTCGGGGAAGCTAAAAAACCACTCCATTCGCTAATCTGAGCTTTCCCTGAGGAGATACACCAAAGCTTATATCAGAATTGGAAAAAGAGCCCAATTCAGCCAGAAACGTAACTTTTGACCCAGAGCTCAGTTTCGAACCACATGCATATGTTAGTGGTGTCCTGAGTCGGGGAAGCTAAAAAACCACTCCATTCGCTGATCTGAGCTTTCCCTGAGGAGATACACCAAAGCTTATATGAGAATTGGCAAAAGATCCCAATTCAGCCAGAAACGTAACTTTTGACCCAGAGCTCAGTTTCGAACCACATGCATATGTTAGTGGTGTCCTGAGTCGGGGAAGCTAAAAAACCACTCCATTCGTTGATCTGAGCTTTCCCTCAGGAGAAACACCAAAGATAATATCAGAATTGGCAAAAGATCCCAATTCAGCCAGAAACGTAACTTTTGACCCAGAGCTCAGTTTCGAACCACATGCATATGTTAGTGGTTTCCTGAGTCGGGGAAGCTAAAAAACCACTCCATTCGCTG
Organism: Natrix helvetica; assembly: GCF_964273705.1. Lineage (NCBI taxonomy): Eukaryota > Metazoa > Chordata > Lepidosauria > Squamata > Natricidae > Natrix > Natrix helvetica. Next base: position 55,435,869 of record NC_138553.1, read on the forward strand.
ATCTGAGCTTTCCCTGAGGAGTTAGACCAAAGCTTATATCAGAATTGGCAAAAGAGCCCAATTCAGCCAGAAACGTAACTTTTGACCCAGAGCTCAGTTTCGAACCACATGCATATGTTAGTGGTGTCCTGAGTCGGGGAAGCTAAAAAACAACTCCATTCGCTGATCTGAGCTTTCCCTGAGGAGATACACAAAAGTGTATATGAGAATTGGCAAAAGATCCCAATTCAGCCAGAAACGTAACTTTTGACCCAGAGCTCAGTTTCGAACCACATGCATATGTTAGTGGTGTCCTGAGTCGGGGAAGCTAAAAAACCACTCCATTCGCTAATCTGAGCTTTCCCTGAGGAGATACACCAAAGCTTATATCAGAATTGGAAAAAGAGCCCAATTCAGCCAGAAACGTAACTTTTGACCCAGAGCTCAGTTTCGAACCACATGCATATGTTAGTGGTGTCCTGAGTCGGGGAAGCTAAAAAACCACTCCATTCGCTGATCTGAGCTTTCCATGAGGAGATACACCAAAGCTTATATGAGAATTGGCAAAAGATCCCAATTCAGCCAGAAACGTAACTTTTGACCCAGAGCTCAGTTTCGAACCACATGCATATGTTAGTGGTGTCCTGAGTCGGGGAAGCTAAAAAACCACTCCATTCGTTGATCTGAGCTTTCCCTCAGGAGAAACACCAAAGATAATATCAGAATTGGCAAAAGATCCCAATTCAGCCAGAAACGTAACTTTTGACCCAGAGCTCAGTTTCGAACCACATGCATATGTTAGTGGTTTCCTGAGTCGGGGAAGCTAAAAAACAACTCCATTCGTTGATCTGAGCTTTCCCTCAGGAGAAACACCAAAGATAATATCAGAATTGGCAAAAGATCCCAATTCAGCCAGAAACGTAACTTTTGACCCAGAGCTGAGTTTCGAACCACATGCATATGTTAGTGGTGTCCTGAGTCGGGGAAGCTAAAAAACCACTCCATTCGCTGATTTGAGCTTTCCCTGAGGAGTTAGACCAAAGCTTATAATAGAATTGGCAAAAGAGCCCAATTCAGCCAGAAACGTAACTTTTGACCCAGAGCTCAGTTTCGAACCACATGCATATGTTAGTGGTGTCCTGAGTCGGGGAAGCTAAAAAACCACTCCATTCGCTGATCTGAGCTTTCCCTGAGGAGTTAGACCAAAGCTTATATCAGAATTGGCAAAAGAGCCCAATTCAGCCAGAAACGTAACTTTTGACCCAGAGTTCTGTTTCGAACCACATGCATATGTTAGTGGTGTCCTGAGTCGGGGAAGCTAAAAAACAACTCCATTCGCTGATCTGAGCTTTCCCTGAGGAGATACACCAAACCTTATATCAGAATTGGCAAAAGAGCCCAATTCAGCCAGAAACGTAACTTTTGACCCAGAGCTCAGTTTCGAACCACATGGATATGTTAGTGGTGTCCTGAGTCGGGGAAGCTAAAAAACCACTCCATTCGCTGATCTGAGCTTTCCCTGAGGAGTTAGACCAAAGCTTATATCAGAATTGGCAAAAGAGCCCAATTCAGCCAGAAACGTAACTTTTGACCCAGAGCTCAGTTTCGAACCACATGCATATGTTAGTGGTGTCCTGAGTCGGGGAAGCTAAAAAACAACTCCATTCGCTGATCTGAGCTTTCCCTGAGGAGATACACAAAAGTGTATATGAGAATTGGCAAAAGATCCCAATTCAGCCAGAAACGTAACTTTTGACCCAGAGCTCAGTTTCGAACCACATGCATATGTTAGTGGTGTCCTGAGTCGGGGAAGCTAAAAAACCACTCCATTCGCTAATCTGAGCTTTCCCTGAGGAGATACACCAAAGCTTATATCAGAATTGGAAAAAGAGCCCAATTCAGCCAGAAACGTAACTTTTGACCCAGAGCTCAGTTTCGAACCACATGCATATGTTAGTGGTGTCCTGAGTCGGGGAAGCTAAAAAACCACTCCATTCGCTGATCTGAGCTTTCCCTGAGGAGATACACCAAAGCTTATATGAGAATTGGCAAAAGATCCCAATTCAGCCAGAAACGTAACTTTTGACCCAGAGCTCAGTTTCGAACCACATGCATATGTTAGTGGTGTCCTGAGTCGGGGAAGCTAAAAAACCACTCCATTCGCTGATCTGAGCTTTCCCTGAGGAGTTAGACCAAAGCTTATATCAGAATTGGCAAAAGAGCCCAATTCAGCCAGAAACGTAACTTTTGACCCAGAGCTCAGTTTCGAACCACATGCATATGTTAGTGGTGTCCTGAGTCGGGGAAGCTAAAAAACAACTCCATTCGTTGATCTGAGCTTTCCCTCAGGAGAAACACCAAAGATAATATCAGAATTGGCAAAAGATCCCAATTCAGCCAGAAACGTAACTTTTGACCCAGAGCTGAGTTTCGAACCACATGCATATGTTAGTGGTGTCCTGAGTCGGGGAAGCTAAAAAACCACTCCATTCGCTGATCTGAGCTTTCCCTGAGGAGTTAGACCAAAGCTTATATCAGAATTGGAAAAAGAGCCCAATTCAGCCAGAAACGTAACTTTTGACCCAGAGTTCAGTTTCGAACCACATGCATATGTTAGTGGTGTCCTGAGTCGGGGAAGCTAAAAAACCACTCCATTCGCTGATCTGAGCTTTCCCTGAGGAGATACACCAAAGCTTATATCAGAATTATCAGATTCGAACCACATGCATATGTTAGTGGTGTCCTGAGTCGGGGAAGCTAAAAAACCACTCCATTCGCTGATCTGAGCTTTCCCTGAGGAGATACACCAAAGCTTATATGAGAATTGGCAAAAGATCGCAATTCAGCCAGAAACGTAACTTTTGACCCAGAGCTCAGTTTCGAACCACATGCATATGTTAGTGGTGTCCTAAGTCGGGGAAGCTAAAAAACCACTCCATTCGCTCATCTCAGCTTTCCCTCAGGAGATACACCAAAGCTTATATCAGAATTGGAAAAAGAGCCCAATTCAGCCAGAAACGTAACTTTTGACCCAGAGCTCAGTTTCAAACCACATGCATATGTTAGTGGTGTCCTGAGTCGGGGAAGCTAAAAAACCACTCCATTCGCTGATCTGAGCTTTCCCTCAGGAGAAACACCAAAGATAATATCAGAATTGGCAAAAGATCCCAATTCAGCCAGAAACGTAACTTTTGACCCAGAGCTCAGTTTCGAACCACATGCATATGTTAGTGGTTTCCTGAGTCGGGGAAGCTAAAAAACAACTCCATTCGTTGCTCTGAGCTTTCCCTCAGGAGAAACACCAAAGATAATATCAGAATTGGCAAAAGATCCCAATTCAGCCAGAAACGTAACTTTTCATCCAAAGCTCAGTTTCGAACCACATGCATATGTTAGTGGTGTCCTGAGTCGGGGAAGCTAAAAAACCACTCCATTCGCTGATCTGAGCTTTCCCTGAGGAGATACACCAAAGCTTATATCAGAATTGGAAAAAGAGCCCAATTCAGCCAGAAACGTAACTTTTGACCCAGAGCTCAGTTTCGAACCACATGCATATGTTAGTGGTGTCCTGAGTCGGGGAAGCTAAAAAACCACTCCATTCGCTGATCTGAGCTTTCCCTGAGGAGATATACCAAAGATAAAATCAGAATTGGCAAAAGATCCCAATTCAGCCAGAAACGTAACTTTTGACCCAGAGCTCAGTTTCGAACCACATGCATATGTTAGTGGTGTCCTGAGTCGGGGAAGCTAAAAAATCACTCCATTCGCTGATCTGAGCTTTCCCTGAGGAGTTAGACCAAAGCTTATATCAGAATTGGCAAAAGAGCCCAATTCAGCCAGAAACGTAACTTTTGACCCAGAGCTCAGTTTCGAACCACATGCATATGTTAGTGATGTTCTGAGTCGGGGAAGCTAAAAAACAACTCCATTCGCTGATCTGAGCTTTCCCTGAGGAGATACACCAAAGCTTATATCAGAATTGGCAAAAGATCCCAATTCAGCCAGAAACCTAACTTTTGACCCAGAGCTCAGTTTCGAACCACATGCATATGTTAGTGGTGTCCTAAGTCGGGGAAGCTAAAAAACCACTCCATTCGCTCATCTCAGCTTTCCCTCAGGAGATACACCAAAGCTTATATCAGAATTGGAAAAAGAGCCCAATTCAGCCAGAAACGTAACTTTTGACCCAGAGCTCAGTTTCGAACCACATGCATATGTTAGTGGTGTCCTGAGTCGGGGAAGCTAAAAAACCACTCCATTCGCTGATCTGAGCTTTCCCTGAGGAGTTAGACCAAAGCTTATATCAGAATTGGCAAAAGAGCCCAATTCAGCCAGAAACGTAACTTTTGACCCAGAGCTCAGTTTCGAACCACATGCATATCTAAGTGGTGTCCTGAGTCGGGGAAGCTAAAAAACCACTCCATTCGCTGATCTGAGCTTTCCCTAAGGAGATATACCAAAGATAAAATCAGAATTGGCAAAAGATCCCAATTCAGCCAGAAACGTAACTTTTGACCCAGAGCTCAGTTTCGAACCACATGCATATGTTAGTGGTGTCCTGAGTCGGGGAAGCTAAAAAACCACTCCATTCGCTGATCTGAGCTTTCCCTGAGGAGTTAGACCAAAGCTTATATCAGAATTGGCAAAAGAGCCCAATTCAGCCAGAAACGTAACTTTTGACCCAGAGCTCAGTTTCGAACCACATGCATATGTTAGTGAAGTTCTGAGTCGGGGAAGCTAAAAAACAACTCCATTCGCTGATCTGAGCTTTCCCTGAGGAGATACACCAAAGCTTATATCAGAATTGGCAAAAGATCCCAATTCAGCCAGAAACCTAACTTTTGACCCAGAGCTCAGTTTCGAACCACATGCATATGTTAGTGATGTTCTGAGTCGGGGAAGCTAAAAAACAACTCCATTCGCTGATCTGAGCTTTCCCTGAGGAGATACACCAAAGCTTATATCAGAATTGGCAAAAGATCCCAATTCAGCCAGAAACCTAACTTTTGACCCAGAGCTCAGTTTCGAACCACATGCATATGTTAGTGGTGTCCTGAGTCGGGGAAGCTAAAAAACCACTCCATTCGCTGATCTGAGCTTTCCCTGAGGAGTTAGACCAAAGCTTATATCAGAATTGGCAAAAGAGCCCAATTCAGCCAGAAACGTAACTTTTGACCCAGAGCTCAGTTTCGAACCACATGCATATGTTAGTGGTGTCCTAAGTCGGGGAAGCTAAAAAACCACTCCATTCGCTCATCTCAGCTTTCCCTGAGGAGATACACCAAAGCTTATATCAGAATTGGAAAAAGAGCCCAATTCAGCCAGAAACGTAACTTTTGACCCAGAGCTCAGTTTCAAACCACATGCATATATTAGTGGTGTCCTGAGTCGGGGAAGCTAAAAAACCACTCCATTCGCTGATCTGAGCTTTCCCTGAGGAGATATACCAAAGATAAAATCAGAATTGGCAAAAGATCCCAATTCAGCCAGAAACGTAACTTTTGACCCACAGCTCAGTTTCGAACCACATGCATATGTTAGTGGTGTCCTGAGTCGGGAAAGCTAAAAAACCACTCCATTCGCTGATCTGAGCTTTCCCTGAGGAGTTAGACCAAAGCTTATATCAGAATTGGCAAAAGAGCCCAATTCAGCCAGAAACGTAACTTTTGACCCAGAGCTCAGTTTCGAACCACATGCATATGTTAGTGGTGTCCTGAGTCGGGGAAGCTAAAAAAAGCACTCCATTCGCTGATCTGAGCTTTCCCTGAGGAGATACACCAAAGCTTATATCAGAATTGGCAAAAGATCCCAATTCAGCCAGAAACGTAACTTTTGACCCAGAGCTCAGTTTCGAACCACATGCATATGTTAGTGGTGTCCTGAGTCGGGGAAGCTAAAAAACAACTCCATTCGCTGATCTGAGCTTTCCCTGAGGAGATACACCAAAGCTTATATCAGAATTGGCAAAAGATGCCAATTCAGCCAGAAACCTAACTTTTGACCCAGAGCTCAGTTTCGAACCACATGCATATGTTAGTGGTGTCCTGAGTCGGGGAAGCTAAAAAACCACTCCATTCGCTGATCTGAGCTTTCCCTGAGGAGTTAGACCAAAGCTTATATCAGAATTGGCAAAAGAGCCCAATTCAGCCAGAAACGTAACTTTTGACCCAGAGCTCAGTTTCGAACCACATGCATATGTTAGTGGTGTCCTGAGTCGGGGAACCTAAAAAACCACTCCATTTGCTGATCTGAGCTTCCCTGAGGAGATACACCAAAGCTTATATCAGAATTGGAAAAAGAGCCCAATTCAGCCAGAAACGTAACTTTTGACCCAGAGCTCAGTTTCGAACCACATGCATATGTTAGTGGTGTCCTGAGTCGGGGAAGCTAAAAAACCACTCCATTCGCTGATCTGAGCTTTCCCTGAGGAGATATACCAAAGATAAAATCAGAATTGGCAAAAGATCCCAATTCAGCCAGAAACGTAACTTTTGACCCAGAGCTCAGTTTCGAACCACATGCATATGTTAGTGGTGTCCTGAGTCGGGAAAGCTAAAAAACCACTCCATTCGCTGATCTGAGCTTTCCCTGAGGAGATACACCAAAGCTTATATCAGAATTGGCAAAAGATCCCAATTCAGCCAGAAACGTAACTTTTGACCCAGAGCTCAGTTTCGAACCACATGCATATGTTAGTGGTGTCCTGAGTCGGGGAAGCTAAAAAACCACTCCATTCGCTGATCTGAGCTTTCCCTGAGGAGATACACCAAAGCTTATATCAGAATTGGAAAAAGAGCCCAATTCAGCCAGAAACGTAACTTTTGACCCAGAGCTCAGTTTCGAACCACATGCATATGTTAGTGGTGTCCTGAGTCGGGGAAGCTAAAAAACCACTCCATTCGCTGATCTGAGCTTTCCCTGAGGAGATATACCAAAGATAAAATCAGAATTGGCAAAAGATCCCAATTCAGCCAGAAACGTAACTTTTGACCCAGAGCTCAGTTTCGAACCACATGCATATGTTAGTGGTGTCCTGAGTCGGGGAAGCTAAAAAACCACTCCATTCGCTGATCTGAGCTTTCCCTGAGGAGTTAGACCAAAGCTTATATCAGAATTGGCAAAAGAGCCCAATTCAGCCAGAAACGTAACTTTTGACCCAGAGCTCAGTTTCGAACCACATGCATATGTTAGTGGTGTCCTAAGTCGGGGAAGCTAAAAAACCACTCCATTCGCTCATCTCAGCTTTCCCTGAGGAGATACACCAAAGCTTATATCAGAATTGGAAAAAGAGCCCAATTCAGCCAGAAACGTAACTTTTGACCCAGAGCTCAGTTTCAAACCACATGCATATATTAGTGGTGTCCTGAGTCGGGGAAGCTAAAAAACCACTCCATTCGCTGATCTGAGCTTTCCCTGAGGAGATATACCAAAGATAAAATCAGAATTGGCAAAAGATCCCAATTCAGCCAGAAACGTAACTTTTGACCCACAGCTCAGTTTCGAACCACATGCATATGTTAGTGGTGTCCTGAGTCGGGGAAGCTAAAAAACCACTCCATTCGCTGATCTGAGCTTTCCCTGAGGAGTTAGACCAAAGCTTATATCAGAATTGGCAAAAGAGCCCAATTCAGCCAGAAACGTAACTTTTGACCCAGAGCTCAGTTTCGAACCACATGCATATGTTAGTGGTGTCCTGAGTCGGGGAAGCTAAAAAAAGCACTCCATTCGCTGATCTGAGCTTTCCCTGAGGAGATACACCAAAGCTTATATCAGAATTGGCAAAAGATCCCAATTCAGCCAGAAACGTAACTTTTGACCCAGAGCTCAGTTTCGAACCACATGCATATGTTAGTGGTGTCCTGAGTCGGGGAAGCTAAAAAACAACTCCATTCGCTGATCTGAGCTTTCCCTGAGGAGATACACCAAAGCTTATATCAGAATTGGCAAAAGATGCCAATTCAGCCAGAAACCTAACTTTTGACCCAGAGCTCAGTTTCGAACCACATGCATATGTTAGTGGTGTCCTGAGTCGGGGAAGCTAAAAAACCACTCCATTCGCTGATCTGAGCTTTCCCTGAGGAGTTAGACCAAAGCTTATATCAGAATTGGCAAAAGAGCCCAATTCAGCCAGAAACGTAACTTTTGACCCAGAGCTCAGTTTCGAACCACATGCATATGTTAGTGGTGTCCTGAGTCGGGGAACCTAAAAAACCACTCCATTTGCTGATCTGAGCTTCCCTGAGGAGATACACCAAAGCTTATATCAGAATTGGAAAAAGAGCCCAATTCAGCCAGAAACGTAACTTTTGACCCAGAGCTCAGTTTCGAACCACATGCATATGTTAGTGGTGTCCTGAGTCGGGGAACCTAAAAAACCACTCCATTTGCTGATCTGAGCTTCCCTGAGGAGATACACCAAAGCTTATATCAGAATTGGAAAAAGAGCCCAATTCAGCCAGAAACGTAACTTTTGACCCAGAGCTCAGTTTCGAACCACATGCATATGTTAGTGGTGTCCTGAGTCGGGGAAGCTAAAAAACCACTCCATTCGCTGATCTGAGCTTTCCCTGAGGAGATATACCAAAGATAAAATCAGAATTGGCAAAAGATCCCAATTCAGCCAGAAACGTAACTTTTGACCCAGAGCTCAGTTTCGAACCACATGCATATGTTAGTGGTGTCCTGAGTCGGGAAAGCTAAAAAACCACTCTATTCGCTGATCTGAGCTTTCCCTGAGGAGATACACCAAACCTTATATCAGAATTGGCAAAAGAGCCCAATTCAGCCAGAAACGTAACTTTTGACCCAGAGCTCAGTTTCGAACCACATGGATATGTTAGTGGTGTCCTGAGTCGGGGAAGCTAAAAAACCACTCCATTCGCTGATCTGAGCTTTCCCTGAGGAGTTAGACCAAAGCTTATATCAGAATTGGCAAAAGAGCCCAATTCAGCCAGAAACGTAACTTTTGACCCAGAGCTCAGTTTCGAACCACATGCATATGTTAGTGGTGTCCTGAGTCGGGGAAGCTAAAAAACAACTCCATTCGCTGATCTGAGCTTTCCCTGAGGAGATACACAAAAGTGTATATGAGAATTGGCAAAAGATCCCAATTCAGCCAGAAACGTAACTTTTGACCCAGAGCTCAGTTTCGAACCACATGCATATGTTAGTGGTGTCCTGAGTCGGGGAAGCTAAAAAACCACTCCATTCGCTAATCTGAGCTTTCCCTGAGGAGATACACCAAAGCTTATATCAGAATTGGAAAAAGAGCCCAATTCAGCCAGAAACGTAACTTTTGACCCAGAGCTCAGTTTCGAACCACATGCATATGTTAGTGGTGTCCTGAGTCGGGGAAGCTAAAAAACCACTCCATTCGCTGATCTGAGCTTTCCCTGAGGAGATACACCAAAGCTTATATGAGAATTGGCAAAAGATCCCAATTCAGCCAGAAACGTAACTTTTGACCCAGAGCTCAGTTTCGAACCACATGCATATGTTAGTGGTGTCCTGAGTCGGGGAAGCTAAAAAACCACTCCATTCGCTGATCTGAGCTTTCCCTGAGGAGTTAGACCAAAGCTTATATCAGAATTGGCAAAAGAGCCCAATTCAGCCAGAAACGTAACTTTTGACCCAGAGCTCAGTTTCGAACCACATGCATATGTTAGTGGTGTCCTGAGTCGGGGAAGCTAAAAAACAACTCCATTCGTTGATCTGAGCTTTCCCTCAGGAGAAACACCAAAGATAATATCAGAATTGGCAAAAGATCCCAATTCAGCCAGAAACGTAACTTTTGACCCAGAGCTGAGTTTCGAACCACATGCATATGTTAGTGGTGTCCTGAGTCGGGGAAGCTAAAAAACCACTCCATTCGCTGATCTGAGCTTTCCCTGAGGAGTTAGACCAAAGCTTATATCAGAATTGGAAAAAGAGCCCAATTCAGCCAGAAACGTAACTTTTGACCCAGAGTTCAGTTTCGAACCACATGCATATGTTAGTGGTGTCCTGAGTCGGGGAAGCTAAAAAACCACTCCATTCGCTGATCTGAGCTTTCCCTGAGGAGATACACCAAAGCTTATATCAGAATTATCAGATTCGAACCACATGCATATGTTAGTGGTGTCCTGAGTCGGGGAAGCTAAAAAACCACTCCATTCGCTGATCTGAGCTTTCCCTGAGGAGATACACCAAAGCTTATATGAGAATTGGCAAAAGATCGCAATTCAGCCAGAAACGTAACTTTTGACCCAGAGCTCAGTTTCGAACCACATGCATATGTTAGTGGTGTCCTAAGTCGGGGAAGCTAAAAAACCACTCCATTCGCTCATCTCAGCTTTCCCTCAGGAGATACACCAAAGCTTATATCAGAATTGGAAAAAGAGCCCAATTCAGCCAGAAACGTAACTTTTGACCCAGAGCTCAGTTTCAAACCACATGCATATGTTAGTGGTGTCCTGAGTCGGGGAAGCTAAAAAACCACTCCATTCGCTGATCTGAGCTTTCCCTCAGGAGAAACACCAAAGATAATATCAGAATTGGCAAAAGATCCCAATTCAGCCAGAAACGTAACTTTTGACCCAGAGCTCAGTTTCGAACCACATGCATATGTTAGTGGTTTCCTGAGTCGGGGAAGCTAAAAAACAACTCCATTCGTTGCTCTGAGCTTTCCCTCAGGAGAAACACCAAAGATAATATCAGAATTGGCAAAAGATCCCAATTCAGCCAGAAACGTAACTTTTCATCCAAAGCTCAGTTTCGAACCACATGCATATGTTAGTGGTGTCCTGAGTCGGGGAAGCTAAAAAACCACTCCATTCGCTGATCTGAGCTTTCCCTGAGGAGATACACCAAAGCTTATATCAGAATTGGAAAAAGAGCCCAATTCAGCCAGAAACGTAACTTTTGACCCAGAGCTCAGTTTCGAACCACATGCATATGTTAGTGGTGTCCTGAGTCGGGGAAGCTAAAAAACCACTCCATTCGCTGATCTGAGCTTTCCCTGAGGAGATATACCAAAGATAAAATCAGAATTGGCAAAAGATCCCAATTCAGCCAGAAACGTAACTTTTGACCCAGAGCTCAGTTTCGAACCACATGCATATGTTAGTGGTGTCCTGAGTCGGGGAAGCTAAAAAATCACTCCATTCGCTGATCTGAGCTTTCCCTGAGGAGTTAGACCAAAGCTTATATCAGAATTGGCAAAAGAGCCCAATTCAGCCAGAAACGTAACTTTTGACCCAGAGCTCAGTTTCGAACCACATGCATATGTTAGTGATGTTCTGAGTCGGGGAAGCTAAAAAACAACTCCATTCGCTGATCTGAGCTTTCCCTGAGGAGATACACCAAAGCTTATATCAGAATTGGCAAAAGATCCCAATTCAGCCAGAAACCTAACTTTTGACCCAGAGCTCAGTTTCGAACCACATGCATATGTTAGTGGTGTCCTAAGTCGGGGAAGCTAAAAAACCACTCCATTCGCTCATCTCAGCTTTCCCTCAGGAGATACACCAAAGCTTATATCAGAATTGGAAAAAGAGCCCAATTCAGCCAGAAACGTAACTTTTGACCCAGAGCTCAGTTTCGAACCACATGCATATGTTAGTGGTGTCCTGAGTCGGGGAAGCTAAAAAACCACTCCATTCGCTGATCTGAGCTTTCCCTGAGGAGTTAGACCAAAGCTTATATCAGAATTGGCAAAAGAGCCCAATTCAGCCAGAAACGTAACTTTTGACCCAGAGCTCAGTTTCGAACCACATGCATATCTAAGTGGTGTCCTGAGTCGGGGAAGCTAAAAAACCACTCCATTCGCTGATCTGAGCTTTCCCTAAGGAGATATACCAAAGATAAAATCAGAATTGGCAAAAGATCCCAATTCAGCCAGAAACGTAACTTTTGACCCAGAGCTCAGTTTCGAACCACATGCATATGTTAGTGGTGTCCTGAGTCGGGGAAGCTAAAAAACCACTCCATTCGCTGATCTGAGCTTTCCCTGAGGAGTTAGACCAAAGCTTATATCAGAATTGGCAAAAGAGCCCAATTCAGCCAGAAACGTAACTTTTGACCCAGAGCTCAGTTTCGAACCACATGCATATGTTAGTGAAGTTCTGAGTCGGGGAAGCTAAAAAACAACTCCATTCGCTGATCTGAGCTTTCCCTGAGGAGATACACCAAAGCTTATATCAGAATTGGCAAAAGATCCCAATTCAGCCAGAAACCTAACTTTTGACCCAGAGCTCAGTTTCGAACCACATGCATATGTTAGTGATGTTCTGAGTCGGGGAAGCTAAAAAACAACTCCATTCGCTGATCTGAGCTTTCCCTGAGGAGATACACCAAAGCTTATATCAGAATTGGCAAAAGATCCCAATTCAGCCAGAAACGTAACTTTTGACCCAGAGCTCAGTTTCGAACCACATGCATATGTTAGTGGTGTCCTGAGTCGGGGAAGCTAAAAAACCACTCCATTCGCTGATCTGAGCTTTCCCTGAGGAGTTAGACCAAAGCTTATATCAGAATTGGCAAAAGAGCCCAATTCAGCCAGAAACGTAACTTTTGACCCAGAGCTCAGTTTCGAACCACATGCATATGTTAGTGGTGTCCTAAGTCGGGGAAGCTAAAAAACCACTCCATTCGCTCATCTCAGCTTTCCCTGAGGAGATACACCAAAGCTTATATCAGAATTGGAAAAAGAGCCCAATTCAGCCAGAAACGTAACTTTTGACCCAGAGCTCAGTTTCAAACCACATGCATATATTAGTGGTGTCCTGAGTCGGGGAAGCTAAAAAACCACTCCATTCGCTGATCTGAGCTTTCCCTGAGGAGATATACCAAAGATAAAATCAGAATTGGCAAAAGATCCCAATTCAGCCAGAAACGTAACTTTTGACCCACAGCTCAGTTTCGAACCACATGCATATGTTAGTGGTGTCCTGAGTCGGGAAAGCTAAAAAACCACTCCATTCGCTGATCTGAGCTTTCCCTGAGGAGTTAGACCAAAGCTTATATCAGAATTGGCAAAAGAGCCCAATTCAGCCAGAAACGTAACTTTTGACCCAGAGCTCAGTTTCGAACCACATGCATATGTTAGTGGTGTCCTGAGTCGGGGAAGCTAAAAAAAGCACTCCATTCGCTGATCTGAGCTTTCCCTGAGGAGATACACCAAAGCTTATATCAGAATTGGCAAAAGATCCCAATTCAGCCAGAAACGTAACTTTTGACCCAGAGCTCAGTTTCGAACCACATGCATATGTTAGTGGTGTCCTGAGTCGGGAAAGCTAAAAAACCACTCCATTCGCTGATCTGAGCTTTCCCTGAGGAGATACACCAAAGCTTATATCAGAATTGGCAAAAGATCCCAATTCAGCCAGAAACGTAACTTTTGACCCAGAGCTCAGTTTCGAACCACATGCATATGTTAGTGGTGTCCTGAGTCGGGGAAGCTAAAAAACCACTCCATTCGCTGATCTGAGCTTTCCCTGAGGAGATACACCAAAGCTTATATCAGAATTGGAAAAAGAGCCCAATTCAGCCAGAAACGTAACTTTTGACCCAGAGCTCAGTTTCGAACCACATGCATATGTTAGTGGTGTCCTGAGTCGGGGAAGCTAAAAAACCACTCCATTCGCTGATCTGAGCTTTCCCTGAGGAGATATACCAAAGATAAAATCAGAATTGGCAAAAGATCCCAATTCAGCCAGAAACGTAACTTTTGACCCAGAGCTCAGTTTCGAACCACATGCATATGTTAGTGGTGTCCTGAGTCGGGGAAGCTAAAAAACCACTCCATTCGCTGATCTGAGCTTTCCCTGAGGAGTTAGACCAAAGCTTATATCAGAATTGGCAAAAGAGCCCAATTCAGCCAGAAACGTAACTTTTGACCCAGAGCTCAGTTTCGAACCACATGCATATGTTAGTGGTGTCCTAAGTCGGGGAAGCTAAAAAACCACTCCATTCGCTCATCTCAGCTTTCCCTGAGGAGATACACCAAAGCTTATATCAGAATTGGAAAAAGAGCCCAATTCAGCCAGAAACGTAACTTTTGACCCAGAGCTCAGTTTCAAACCACATGCATATATTAGTGGTGTCCTGAGTCGGGGAAGCTAAAAAACCACTCCATTCGCTGATCTGAGCTTTCCCTGAGGAGATATACCAAAGATAAAATCAGAATTGGCAAAAGATCCCAATTCAGCCAGAAACGTAACTTTTGACCCACAGCTCAGTTTCGAACCACATGCATATGTTAGTGGTGTCCTGAGTCGGGGAAGCTAAAAAACCACTCCATTCGCTGATCTGAGCTTTCCCTGAGGAGTTAGACCAAAGCTTATATCAGAATTGGCAAAAGAGCCCAATTCAGCCAGAAACGTAACTTTTGACCCAGAGCTCAGTTTCGAACCACATGCATATGTTAGTGGTGTCCTGAGTCGGGGAAGCTAAAAAAAGCACTCCATTCGCTGATCTGAGCTTTCCCTGAGGAGATACACCAAAGCTTATATCAGAATTGGCAAAAGATCCCAATTCAGCCAGAAACGTAACTTTTGACCCAGAGCTCAGTTTCGAACCACATGCATATGTTAGTGGTGTCCTGAGTCGGGGAAGCTAAAAAACAACTCCATTCGCTGATCTGAGCTTTCCCTGAGGAGATACACCAAAGCTTATATCAGAATTGGCAAAAGATGCCAATTCAGCCAGAAACCTAACTTTTGACCCAGAGCTCAGTTTCGAACCACATGCATATGTTAGTGGTGTCCTGAGTCGGGGAAGCTAAAAAACCACTCCATTCGCTGATCTGAGCTTTCCCTGAGGAGTTAGACCAAAGCTTATATCAGAATTGGCAAAAGAGCCCAATTCAGCCAGAAACGTAACTTTTGACCCAGAGCTCAGTTTCGAACCACATGCATATGTTAGTGGTGTCCTGAGTCGGGGAACCTAAAAAACCACTCCATTTGCTGATCTGAGCTTCCCTGAGGAGATACACCAAAGCTTATATCAGAATTGGAAAAAGAGCCCAATTCAGCCAGAAACGTAACTTTTGACCCAGAGCTCAGTTTCGAACCACATGCATATGTTAGTGGTGTCCTGAGTCGGGGAAGCTAAAAAACCACTCCATTCGCTGATCTGAGCTTTCCCTGAGGAGATATACCAAAGATAAAATCAGAATTGGCAAAAGATCCCAATTCAGCCAGAAACGTAACTTTTGACCCAGAGCTCAGTTTCGAACCACATGCATATGTTAGTGGTGTCCTGAGTCGGGAAAGCTAAAAAACCACTCTATTCGCTGATCTGAGCTTTCCCTGAGGAGATACACAAAAGCTTATATCAGAATTGGCAAAAGATCCCAATTCAGCCAGAAACGTAACTTTTGACCCAGAGCTCAGTTTCGAACCACATGCATATGTTAGTGGTGTCCTGAGTCGGGGAAGCTAAAAAACCACTCCATTCGCTGATCTGAGCTTTCCCTGAGGAGATACACCAAAGCTTATATCAGAATTGGAAAAAGAGCCCAATTCAGCCAGAAACGTAACTTTTGACCCAGAGCTCAGTTTCGAACCACATGCATATGTTAGTGGTGTCCTGAGTCGGGGAAGCTAAAAAACCACTCCATTCGCTGATCTGAGCTTTCCCTGAGGAGATATACCAAAGATAAAATCAGAATTGGCAAAAGATCCCAATTCAGCCAGAAACGTAACTTTTGACCCAGAGCTCAGTTTCGAACCACATGCATATGTTAGTGGTGTCCTGAGTCGGGGAAGCTAAAAAACCACTCCATTCGCTGATCTGAGCTTTCCCTGAGGAGTTAGACCAAAGCTTATATCAGAATTGGCAAAAGAGCCCAATTCAGCCAGAAACGTAACTTTTGACCTAGAGCTCAGTTTCGAACCACATGCATATGTTAGTGGTGTCCTGAGTCGGGGAAGCTAAAAAACAACTCCATTCGTTGATCTGAGCTTTCCCTCAGGAGAAACACCAAAGATAATATCAGAATTGGCAAAAGATCCCAATTCAGCCAGAAACGTAACTTTTGACCCAGAGCTGAGTTTCGAACCACATGCATATGTTAGTGGTGTCCTGAGTCGGGGAAGCTAAAAAACCACTCCATTCGCTGATCTGAGCTTTCCCTGAGGAGTTAGACCAAAGCTTATATCAGAATTGGCAAAAGAGCCCAATTCAGCCAGAAACGTAACTTTTGACCCAGAGTTCTGTTTCGAACCACATGCATATGTTAGTGGTGTCCTGAGTCGGGGAAGCTAAAAAACAACTCCATTCGCTGATCTGAGCTTTCCCTGAGGAGATACACCAAACCTTATATCAGAATTGGCAAAAGAGCCCAATTCAGCCAGAAACGTAACTTTTGACCCAGAGCTCAGTTTCGAACCACATGCATATGTTAGTGGTGTCCTGAGTCGGGGAAGCTAAAAAACCACTCCATTCGCTGATCTGAGCTTTCCCTGAGGAGTTAGACCAAAGCTTATATCAGAATTGGCAAAAGAGCACAATTCAGCCAGAAACGTAACTTTTGACCCAGAGCTCAGTTTCGAACCACATGCATATGTTAGTGGTGTCCTGAGTCGGGGAAGCTAAAAAACAACTCCATTCGCTGATCTGAGCTTTCCCTGAGGAGATACACAAAAGTGTATATGAGAATTGGCAAAAGATCCCAATTCAGCCAGAAACGTAACTTTTGACCCAGAGCTCAGTTTCGAACCACATGCATATGTTAGTGGTGTCCTGAGTCGGGGAAGCTAAAAAACCACTCCATTCGCTAATCTGAGCTTTCCCTGAGGAGATACACCAAAGCTTATATCAGAATTGGAAAAAGAGCCCAATTCAGCCAGAAACGTAACTTTTGACCCAGAGCTCAGTTTCGAACCACATGCATATGTTAGTGGTGTCCTGAGTCGGGGAAGCTAAAAAACCACTCCATTCGCTGATCTGAGCTTTCCCTGAGGAGATACACCAAAGCTTATATGAGAATTGGCAAAAGATCCCAATTCAGCCAGAAACGTAACTTTTGACCCAGAGCTCAGTTTCGAACCACATACATATGTTAGTGGTGTCCTGAGTCGGGGAAGCTAAAAAACCACTCCATTCGTTGATCTGAGCTTTCCCTCAGGAGAAACACCAAAGATAATATCAGAATTGGCAAAAGATCCCAATTCAGCCAGAAACGTAACTTTTGACCCAGAGCTCAGTTTCGAACCACATGCATATGTTAGTGGTTTCCTGAGTCGGGGAAGCTAAAAAACAACTCCATTCGTTGATCTGAGCTTTCCCTCAGGAGAAACACCAAAGATAATATCAGAATTGGCAAAAGATCCCAATTCAGCCAGAAACGTAACTTTTGACTCAGAGCTGAGTTTCGAACCACATGCATATGTTAGTGGTGTCCTGAGTCGGGGAAGCTAAAAAACAACTCCATTCGCTGATCTGAGCTTTCCCTGAGGAGTTAGACCAAAGCTTATATCAGAATTGGCAAAAGAGCCCAATTCAGCCAGAAACGTAACTTTTGACCCAGAGTTCTGTTTCGAACCACATGCATATGTTAGTGGTGTCCTGAGTCGGGGAAGCTAAAAAACAACTCCATTCGCTGATCTGAGCTTTCCCTGAGGAGATACACCAAACCTTATATCAGAATTGGCAAAAGAGCCCAATTCAGCCAGAAACGTAACTTTTGACCCAGAGCTCAGTTTCGAACCACATGCATATGTTAGTGGTGTCCTGAGTCGGGGAAGCTAAAAAACCACTCCATTCGCTGATCTGAGCTTTCCCTGAGGAGTTAGACCAAAGCTTATATCAGAATTGGCAAAAGAGCCCAATTCAGCCAGAAACGTAACTTTTGACCCAGAGCTCAGTTTCGAACCACATGCATATGTTAGTGGTGTCCTGAGTCGGGGAAGCTAAAAAACCACTCCATTCGCTGATCTGAGCTTTCCCTGAGGAGATACACAAAAGTGTATATGAGAATTGGCAAAAGATCCCAATTCAGCCAGAAACGTAACTTTTGACCCAGAGCTCAGTTTCGAACCACATGCATATGTTAGTGGTGTCCTGAGTCGGGGAAGCTAAAAAACCACTCCATTCGTTGATCTGAGCTTTCCCTCAGGAGAAACACCAAAGATAATATCAGAATTGGCAAAAGATCCCAATTCAGCCAGAAACGTAACTTTTGACCCAGAGCTCAGTTTCGAACCACATGCATATGTTAGTGGTTTCCTGAGTCGGGGAAGCTAAAAAACAACTCCATTCGTTGATCTGAGCTTTCCCTCAGGAGAAACACCAAAGATAATATCAGAATTGGCAAAAGATCCCAATTCAGCCAGAAACGTAACTTTTGACCCAGAGCTGAGTTTCGAACCACATGCATATATTAGTGGTGTCCTGAGTCGGGGAAGCTAAAAAACCACTCCATTCGCTGATCTGAGCTTTCCCTGAGGAGTTAGACCAAAGCTTATATCAGAATTGGCAAAAGAGCCCAATTCAGCCAGAAACGTAACTTTTGACCCAGAGTTCTGTTTCGAACCACATGCATATGTTAGTGGTGTCCTGAGTCGGGGAAGCTAAAAAACAACTCCATTCGCTGATCTGAGCTTTCCCTGAGGAGATACACCAAACCTTATATCAGAATTGGCAAAAGAGCCCAATTCAGCCAGAAACGTAACTTTTGACCCAGAGCTCAGTTTCGAACCACATGCATATGTTAGTGGTGTCCTGAGTCGGGGAAGCTAAAAAACCACTCCATTCGCTGATCTGAGCTTTCCCTGAGGAGTTAGACCAAAGCTTATATCAGAATTGGCAAAAGAGCCCAATTCAGCCAGAAACGTAACTTTTGACCCAGAGCTCAGTTTCGAACCACATGCATATGTTAGTGGTGTCCTGAGTCGGGGAAGCTAAAAAACAACTCCATTCGCTGATCTGAGCTTTCCCTGAGGAGATACACAAAAGTGTATATGAGAATTGGCAAAAGATCCCAATTCAGCCAGAAACGTAACTTTTGACCCAGAGCTCAGTTTCGAACCACATGCATATGTTAGTGGTGTCCTGAGTCGGGGAAGCTAAAAAACCACTCCATTCGCTAATCTGAGCTTTCCCTGAGGAGATACACCAAAGCTTATATCAGAATTAGAAAAAGAGCCCAATTCAGCCAGAAACGTAACTTTTGACCCAGAGCTCAGTTTCGAACCACATGCATATGTTAGTGGTGTCCTGAGTCGGGGAAGCTAAAAAACCACTCCATTCGCTGATCTGAGCTTTCCCTGAGGAGATACACCAAAGCTTATATGAGAATTGGCAAAAGATCCCAATTCAGCCAGAAACGTAACTTTTGACCCAGAGCTCAGTTTCGAACCACATACATATGTTAGTGGTTTCCTGAGTCGGGGAAGCTAAAAAACAACTCCATTCGTTGATCTGAGCTTTCCCTCAGGAGAAACACCAAAGATAATATCAGAATTGGCAAAAGATCCCAATTCAGCCAGAAACGTAACTTTTGACCAAGAGCTCAGTTTCGAACCACATGCATATGTTAGTGGTGTCCTGAGTCGGGGAAGCTAAAAAACCACTCCATTCGCTGATCTGAGCTTTCCCTGAGGAGTTAGACCAAAGCTTATATCAGAAATGGCAAAAGAGCCCAATTCAGCCAGAAACGTAACTTTTGACCTAGAGCTCAGTTTCGAACCACATGCATATGTTAGTGGTGTCCTGAGTCGGGGAAGCTAAAAAACAACTCCATTCGTTGATCTGAGCTTTCCCTCAGGAGAAACACCAAAGATAATATCAGAATTGGCAAAAGATCCCAATTCAGCCAGAAACGTAACTTTTGACCCAGAGCTGAGTTTCGAACCACATGCATATGTTAGTGGTGTCCTGAGTCGGGGAAGCTAAAAAACCACTCCATTCGCTGATCTGAGCTTTCCCTGAGGAGTTAGACCAAAGCTTATATCAGAATTGGCAAAAGAGCCCAATTCAGCCAGAAACGTAACTTTTGACCCAGAGTTCTGTTTCGAACCACATGCATATGTTAGTGGTGTCCTGAGTCGGGGAAGCTAAAAAACAACTCCATTCGCTGATCTGAGCTTTCCCTGAGGAGATACACCAAACCTTATATCAGAATTGGCAAAAGAGCCCAATTCAGCCAGAAACGTAACTTTTGACCCAGAGCTCAGTTTCGAACCACATGCATATGTTAGTGGTGTCCTGAGTCGGGGAAGCTAAAAAACCACTCCATTCGCTGATCTGAGCTTTCCCTGAGGAGTTAGACCAAAGCTTATATCAGAATTGGCAAAAGAGCCCAATTCAGCCAGAAACGTAACTTTTGACCCAGAGCTCAGTTTCGAACCACATGCATATGTTAGTGGTGTCCTGAGTCGGGGAAGCTAAAAAACCACTCCATTCGCTGATCTGAGCTTTCCCTGAGGAGATACACAAAAGTGTATATGAGAATTGGCAAAAGATCCCAATTCAGCCAGAAACGTAACTTTTGACCCAGAGCTCAGTTTCGAACCACATGCATATGTTAGTGGTGTCCTGAGTCGGGGAAGCTAAAAAACCACTCCATTCGCTAATCTGAGCTTTCCCTGAGGAGATACACCAAAGCTTATATCAGAATTGGAAAAAGAGCCCAATTCAGCCAGAAACGTAACTTTTGACCCAGAGCTCAGTTTCGAACCACATGCATATGTTAGTGGTGTCCTGAGTCGGGGAAGCTAAAAAACCACTCCATTCGCTGATCTGAGCTTTCCCTGAGGAGATACACCAAAGCTTATATGAGAATTGGCAAAAGATCCCAATTCAGCCAGAAACGTAACTTTTGACCCAGAGCTCAGTTTCGAACCACATACATATGTTAGTGGTGTCCTGAGTCGGGGAAGCTAAAAAACCACTCCATTCGTTGATCTGAGCTTTCCCTCCGGAGAAACACCAAAGATAATATCAGAATTGGCAAAAGATCCCAATTCAGCCAGAAACGTAACTTTTGACCCAGAGCTCAGTTTCGAACCACATGCATATGTTAGTGGTTTCCTGAGTCGGGGAAGCTAAAAAACAACTCCATTCGTTGATCTGAGCTTTCCCTCAGGAGAAACACCAAAGATAATATCAGAATTGGCAAAAGATCCCAATTCAGCCAGAAACGTAACTTTTGACCCAGAGCTCAGTTTCGAACCACATGCATATGTTAGTGGTGTCCTGAGTCGGGGAAGCTAAAAAACAACTCCATTCGCTGATCTGAGCTTTCCCTGAGGAGTTAGACCAAAGCTTATAATAGAATTGGCAAAAGAGCCCAATTCAGCCAGAAACGTAACTTTTGACCCAGAGCTCAGTTTCGAACCACATGCATATGTTAGTGGTGTCCTGAGTCGGGGAAGCTAAAAAACCACTCCATTCGCTGATCTGAGCTTTCCCTGAGGAGTTAGACCAAAGCTTATATCAGAATTGGCAAAAGAGCCCAATTCAGCCAGAAACGTAACTTTTGACCCAGAGCTCAGTTTCGAACCACATGCATATGTTAGTGGTGTCCTGAGTCGGGGAAGCTAAAAAACAACACCATTCGTTGATCTGAGCTTTCCCTCAGGAGAAACACCAAAGATAATATCAGAATTGGCAAAAGATCCCAATTCAGCCAGAAACGTAACTTTTGACCCAGAGCTCAGTTTCGAACCACATGCATATGTTAGTGGTGTCCTGAGTCGGGGAAGCTAAAAAACCACTCCATTCGCTGATCTGAGCTTTCCCTGAGGAGTTAGACCAAAGCTTATATCAGAATTGGAAAAAGAGCCCAATTCAGCCAGAAACGTAACTTTTGACCCAGAGTTCAGTTTCGAACCACATGCATATGTTAGTGGTGTCCTGAGTCAGGGAAGCTAAAAAACAACTCCATTCGCTGATCTGAGCTTTCCCTGAGGAGATACACCAAACCTTATATCAGAATTGGCAAAAGAGCCCAATTCAGCCAGAAACGTAACTTTTGACCCAGAGCTCACTTTCGAACCACATGGATATGTTAGTGGTGTCCTGAGTCGGGGAAGCTAAAAAACCACTCCATTCGCTGATCTGAGCTTTCCCTGAGGAGTTAGACCAAAGCTTATATCAGAATTGGGAAAAGAGCCCAATTCAGCCAGAAACGTAACTTTTGACCCAGAGCTCAGTTTCGAACCACATGCATATGTTAGTGGTGTCCTGAGTCGGGGAAGCTAAAAAACAACTCCATTCGCTGATCTGAGCTTTCCCTGAGGAGATACACCAAAGCTTATATGAGAATTGGCAAAAGATCGCAATTCAGCCAGAAACGTAACTTTTGACCCAGAGCTCAGTTTCGAACCACATGCATATGTTAGTGGTGTCCTGAGTCGGGGAAGCTAAAAAACAACTCCATTCGCTAATCTGAGCTTTCCCTGAGGAAATACACCAAAGCTTATATCAGAATTGGCAAAAGAGCCCAATTCAGCCAGAAACGTAACTTTTGACCCAGAGCTCAGTTTCGAACCACATGCATATGTTAGTGGTGTCCTGAGTCGGGGAAGCTAAAAAACAACTCCATTCGCTGATCTGAGCTTTCCCTGAGGAGATACACAAAAGTGTATATGAGAATTGGCAAAAGATCCCAATTCAGCCAGAAACGTAACTTTTGACCCAGAGCTCAGTTTCGAACCACATGCATATGTTAGTGGTGTCCTGAGTCGGGGAAGCTAAAAAACCACTCCATTCGCTAATCTGAGCTTTCCCTGAGGAGATACACCAAAGCTTATATCAGAATTGGAAAAAGAGCCCAATTCAGCCAGAAACGTAACTTTTGACCCAGAGCTCAGTTTCGAACCACATGCATATGTTAGTGGTGTCCTGAGTCGGGGAAGCTAAAAAACCACTCCATTCGCTGATCTGAGCTTTCCCTGAGGAGATACACCAAAGCTTATATGAGAATTGGCAAAAGATCCCAATTCAGCCAGAAACGTAACTTTTGACCCAGAGCTCAGTTTCGAACCACATACATATGTTAGTGGTGTCCTGAGTCGGGGAAGCTAAAAAACCACTCCATTCGTTGATCTGAGCTTTCCCTCAGGAGAAACACCAAAGATAATATCAGAATTGGCAAAAGATCCCAATTCAGCCAGAAATGTAACTTTTGACCCAGAGCTCAGTTTCGAACCACATGCACATGTTAGTGGTTTCCTGAGTCGGGGAAGCTAAAAAACAACTCCATTCGTTGATCTGAGCTTTCCCTCAGGAGAAACACCAAAGATAATATCAGAATTGGCAAAAGATCCCAATTCAGCCAGAAACGTAACTTTTGACCCAGAGCTCAGTTTCGAACCACATGCATATGTTAGTGGTGTCCTGAGTCGGGGAAGCTAAAAAACCACTCCATTCGCTGATCTGAGCTTTCCCTGAGGAGTTAGACCAAAGCTTATAATAGAATTGGCAAAAGAGCCCAATTCAGCCAGAAACGTAACTTTTGACCCAGAGCTCAGTTTCGAACCACATGCATATGTTAGTGGTGTCCTGAGTCGGGGAAGCTAAAAAACCACTCCATTCGCTGATCTGAGCTTTCCCTGAGGAGTTAGACCAAAGCTTATATCAGAATTGGCAAAAGAGCCCAATTCAGCCAGAAACGTAACTTTTGACCCAGAGCTCAGTTTCGAACCACATGCATATGTTAGTGGTGTCCTGAGTCGGGGAAGCTAAAAAACAACACCATTCGTTGATCTGAGCTTTCCCTCAGGAGAAACACCAAAGATAATATCAGAATTGGCAAAAGATCCCAATTCAGCCAGAAACGTAACTTTTGACCCAGAGCTCAGTTTCGAACCACATGCATATGTTAGTGGTGTCCTGAGTCGGGGAAGCTAAAAAACCACTCCATTCGCTGATCTGAGCTTTCCCTGAGGAGTTAGACCAAAGCTTATATCAGAATTGGAAAAAGAGCCCAATTCAGCCAGAAACGTAACTTTTGACCCAGAGTTCAGTTTCGAACCACATGCATATGTTAGTGGTGTCCTGAGTCAGGGAAGCTAAAAAACAACTCCATTCGCTGATCTGAGCTTTCCCTGAGGAGATACACCAAACCTTATATCAGAATTGGCAAAAGAGCCCAATTCAGCCAGAAACGTAACTTTTGACCCAGAGCTGAGTTTCGAACCACATGCATATGTTAGTGGTGTCCTGAGTCGGGGAAGCTAAAAAACAACACCATTCGTTGATCTGAGCTTTCCCTCAGGAGAAACACCAAAGATAATATCAGAATTGGCAAAAGATCCCAATTCAGCCAGAAACGTAACTTTTGACCCAGAGCTGAGTTTCGAACCACATGCATATGTTAGTGGTGTCCTGAGTCGGGGAAGCTAAAAAACCACTCCATTCGCTGATCTGAGCTTTCCCTGAGGAGTTAGACCAAAGCTTATATCAGAATTGGAAAAAGAGCCCAATTCAGCCAGAAACGTAACTTTTGACCCAGAGTTCAGTTTCGAACCACATGCATATGTTAGTGGTGTCCTGAGTCAGGGAAGCTAAAAAACAACTCCATTCGCTGATCTGAGCTTTCCCTGAGGAGATACACCAAACCTTATATCAGAATTGGCAAAAGAGCCCAATTCAGCCAGAAACTTAACTTTTGACCCAGAGCTCACTTTCGAACCACATGGATATGTTAGTGGTGTCCTGAGTCGGGGAAGCTAAAAAACCACTCCATTCGCTGATCTGAGCTTTCCCTGAGGAGTTAGACCAAAGCTTATATCAGAATTGGGAAAAGAGCCCAATTCAGCCAGAAACGTAACTTTTGACCCAGAGCTCACTTTCGAACCACATGCATATGTTAGTGGTGTCCTGAGTCGGGGAAGCTAAAAAACAACTCCATTCGCTGATCTGAGCTTTCCCTGAGGAGATACACCAAAGCTTATATGAGAATTGGCAAAAGATCGCAATTCAGCCAGAAACGTAACTTTTGACCCAGAGCTCAGTTTCGAACCACATGCATATGTTAGTGGTGTCCTGAGTCGGGGAAGCTAAAAAACCACTCCATTCGCTAATCTGAGCTTTCCCTGAGGAAATACACCAAAGCTTATATCAGAATTGGAAAAAGAGCCCAATTCAGCCAGAAACGTAACTTTTGACCCAGAGCTCAGTTTCGAACCACATGCATATGTTAGTGGTGTCCTGAGTCGGGGAAGATAAAAAACCACTCCATTCGCTGATCTGAGCTTTCCCTGAGGAGTTAGACCAAAGCTTATATCAGAATTGGCAAAAGAGCCCAATTCAGCCAGAAACGTAACTTTTGACCCAGAGCTCAGTTTCGAACCACATGCATATGTTAGTGGTGTCCTGAGTCGGGGAAGCTAAAAAACCACTCCATTCGTTGATCTGAGCTTTCCCTCAGGAGAAACACCAAAGATAATATCAGAATTGGCAAAAGATCCCAATTCAGCCAGAAACGTAACTTTTGACCCAGAGCTCAGTTTCGAACCACATGCATATGTTAGTGGTTTCCTGAGTCGCGGAAGCTAAAAAACAACTCCATTCGTTGATCTGAGCTTTCCCTCAGGAGAAACACCAAAGATAATATCAGAATTGGCAAAAGATCCCAATTCAGCCAGAAACGTAACTTTTCATCCAAAGCTCAGTTTCGAACCACATGCATATGTTAGTGGTGTCCTGAGTCGGGGAAGCTATAAAACCACACCATTCGCTGATCTGAGCTTTCCCTGAGGAGTTAGACCAAAGCTTATAACAGAATTGGCAAAAGAGCCAAATTCAGCCAGAAATGTAACTTTTGACCCAGAGCTCAGTTTCGAACCACATGCATATGTTAGTGGTGTCCTGAGTCGGGGAAGCTAAAAAACCACTCCATTCGCTGATCTGAGCTTTCCCTGAGGAGATACACCAAAGCTTATATCAGAATTGGAAAAAGAGCCCAATTCAGCCAGAAACGTAACTTTTGACCCAGAGCTCAGTTTCGAACCACATGCATATGTTAGTGGTGTCCTGAGTCGGGGAAGCTAAAAAACCACTCCATTCGCTGATCTGAGCTTTCCCTAAGGAGATATACCAAAGATAAAATCAGAATTGGCAAAAGATCCCAATTCAGCCAGAAACGTAACTTTTGACCCAGAGCTCAGTTTCGAACCACATGCATATGTTAGTGGTGTCCTGAGTCGGGGAAGCTAAAAAACCACTCCATTCGCTGATCTGAGCTTTCCCTGAGGAGTTAGACCAAAGCTTATATCAGAATTGGGAAAAGAGCCCAATTCAGCCAGAAACGTAACTTTTGACCCAGAGCTCAGTTTCGAACCACATGCATATGTTAGTGGTGTCCTGAGTCGGGGAAGCTAAAAAACAACTCCATTCGCTGATCTGAGCTTTCCCTGAGGAGATACACCAAAGCTTATATGAGAATTGGCAAAAGATCGCAATTCAGCCAGAAACGTAACTTTTGACCCAGAGCTCAGTTTCGAACCACATGCATATGTTAGTGGTGTCCTGAGTCGGGGAAGCTAAAAAACCACTCCATTCGCTAATCTAAGCTTTCCCTGAGGAGTTAGACCAAAGCTTATATCAGAATTGGCAAAAGCGCCCAATTCAGCCAGAAACGTAACTTTTGACCCAGAGCTCAGTTTCGAACCACATGCATATGTTAGTGGTGTCCTGAGTCGGGGAAGCTAAAAAACCACTCCATTCGCTGATCTGAGCTTTCCCTGAGGAGTTAGACCAAAGCTTATATCAGAATTGGCAAAAGAGCCCAATTCAGCCAGAAACGTAACTTTTGACCTAGAGCTCAGTTTCGAACCACATGCATATGTTAGTGGTGTCCTGAGTCGGGGAAGCTAAAAAACAACTCCATTCGTTGATCTGAGCTTTCCCTCAGGAGAAACACCAAAGATAATATCAGAATTGGCAAAAGATCCCAATTCAGCCAGAAACGTAACTTTTGACCCAGAGCTGAGTTTCGAACCACATGCATATGTTAGTGGTGTCCTGAGTCGGGGAAGCTAAAAAACCACTCCATTCGCTGATCTGAGCTTTCCCTGAGGAGTTAGACCAAAGCTTATATCAGAATTGGGAAAAGAGCCCAATTCAGCCAGAAACGTAACTTTTGACCCAGAGTTCTGTTTCGAACCACATGCATATGTTAGTGGTGTCCTGAGTCGGGGAAGCTAAAAAACAACTCCATTCGCTGATCTGAGCTTTCCCTGAGGAGATACACCAAAGCTTATATGAGAATTGGCAAAAGATCGCAATTCAGCCAGAAACGTAACTTTTGACCCAGAGCTCAGTTTCGAACCACATGCATATGTTAGTGGTGTCCTGAGTCGGGGAAGCTAAAAAACCACTCCATTCGCTAATCTGAGCTTTCCCTGAGGAAATACACCAAAGCTTATATCAGAATTGGAAAAAGAGCCCAATTCAGCCAGAAACGTAACTTTTGACCCAGAGCTCAGTTTCGAACCACATGCATATGTTAGTGGTGTCCTGAGTCGGGGAAGATAAAAAACCACTCCATTCGCTGATCTGAGCTTTCCCTGAGGAGTTAGACCAAAGCTTATATCAGAATTGGCAAAAGAGCCCAATTCAGCCAGAAACGTAACTTTTGACCCAGAGCTCAGTTTCGAACCACATGCATATGTTAGTGGTGTCCTGAGTCGGGGAAGCTAAAAAACCACTCCATTCGTTGATCTGAGCTTTCCCTCAGGAGAAACACCAAAGATAATATCAGAATTGGCAAAAGATCCCAATTCAGCCAGAAACGTAACTTTTGACCCAGAGCTCAGTTTCGAACCACATGCATATGTTAGTGGTTTCCTGAGTCGCGGAAGCTAAAAAACAACTCCATTCGTTGATCTGAGCTTTCCCTCAGGAGAAACACCAAAGATAATATCAGAATTGGCAAAAGATCCCAATTCAGCCAGAAACGTAACTTTTCATCCAAAGCTCAGTTTCGAACCACATGCATATGTTAGTGGTGTCCTGAGTCGGGGAAGCTATAAAACCACACCATTCGCTGATCTGAGCTTTCCCTGAGGAGTTAGACCAAAGCTTATAACAGAATTGGCAAAAGAGCCAAATTCAGCCAGAAATGTAACTTTTGACCCAGAGCTCAGTTTCGAACCACATGCATATGTTAGTGGTGTCCTGAGTCGGGGAAGCTAAAAAACCACTCCATTCGCTGATCTGAGCTTTCCCTGAGGAGATACACCAAAGCTTATATCAGAATTGGAAAAAGAGCCCAATTCAGCCAGAAACGTAACTTTTGACCCAGAGCTCAGTTTCGAACCACATGCATATGTTAGTGGTGTCCTGAGTCGGGGAAGCTAAAAAACCACTCCATTCGCTGATCTGAGCTTTCCCTAAGGAGATATACCAAAGATAAAATCAGAATTGGCAAAAGATCCCAATTCAGCCAGAAACGTAACTTTTGACCCAGAGCTCAGTTTCGAACCACATGCATATGTTAGTGGTGTCCTGAGTCGGGGAAGCTAAAAAACCACTCCATTCGCTGATCTGAGCTTTCCCTGAGGAGTTAGACCAAAGCTTATATCAGAATTGGGAAAAGAGCCCAATTCAGCCAGAAACGTAACTTTTGACCCAGAGCTCAGTTTCGAACCACATGCATATGTTAGTGGTGTCCTGAGTCGGGGAAGCTAAAAAACAACTCCATTCGCTGATCTGAGCTTTCCCTGAGGAGATACACCAAAGCTTATATGAGAATTGGCAAAAGATCGCAATTCAGCCAGAAACGTAACTTTTGACCCAGAGCTCAGTTTCGAACCACATGCATATGTTAGTGGTGTCCTGAGTCGGGGAAGCTAAAAAACCACTCCATTCGCTAATCTGAGCTTTCCCTGAGGAAATACACCAAAGCTTATATCAGAATTGGAAAAAGAGCCCAATTCAGCCAGAAACGTAACTTTTGACCCAGAGCTCAGTTTCGAACCACATGCATATGTTAGTGGTGTCCTGAGTCGGGGAAGATAAAAAACCACTCCATTCGCTGATCTGAGCTTTCCCTGAGGAGTTAGACCAAAGCTTATATCAGAATTGGCAAAAGAGCCCAATTCAGCCAGAAACGTAACTTTTGACCCAGAGCTCAGTTTCGAACCACATGCATATGTTAGTGGTGTCCTGAGTCGGGGAAGCTAAAAAACCACTCCATTCGTTGATCTGAGCTTTCCCTCAGGAGAAACACCAAAGATAATATCAGAATTGGCAAAAGATCCCAATTCAGCCAGAAACGTAACTTTTGACCCAGAGCTCAGTTTCGAACCACATGCATTTGTTAGTGGTTTCCTGAGTCGGGGAAGCTAAAAAACAACTCCATTCGTTGATCTGAGCTTTCCCTCAGGAGAAACACCAAAGATAATATCAGAATTGGCAAAAGAGCCCAATTCAGCCAGAAACGTAACTTTTGACCCAGAGTTCAGTTTCGAACCACATGCATATGTTAGTGGTGTCCTGAGTCAGGGAAGCTAAAAAACAACTCCATTCGCTGATCTGAGCTTTCCCTGAGGAGATACACCAAACCTTATATCAGAATTGGCAAAAGAGCCCAATTCAGCCAGAAACGTAACTTTTGACCCAGAGCTCACTTTCGAACCACATGGATATGTTAGTGGTGTCCTGAGTCGGGGAAGCTAAAAAACCACTCCATTCGCTGATCTGAGCTTTCCCTGAGGAGTTAGACCAAAGCTTATATCAGAATTGGGAAAAGAGCCCAATTCAGCCAGAAACGTAACTTTTGACCCAGAGCTCAGTTTCGAACCACATGCATATGTTAGTGGTGTCCTGAGTCGGGGAAGCTAAAAAACAACTCCATTCGCTGATCTGAGCTTTCCCTGAGGAGATACACCAAAGCTTATAGGAGAATTGGCAAAAGATCGCAATTCAGCCAGAAACGTAACTTTTGACCCAGAGCTCAGTTTCGAACCACATGCATATGTTAGTGGTGTCCTGAGTCGGGGAAGCTAAAAAACAACTCCATTCGCTAATCTGAGCTTTCCCTGAGGAAATACACCAAAGCTTATATCAGAATTGGAAAAAGAGCCCAATTCAGCCAGAAACGTAACTTTTGACCCAGAGCTCAGTTTCGAACCACATGCATATGTTAGTGGTGTCCTGAGTCGGGGAAGATAAAAAACCACTCCATTCGCTGATCTGAGCTTTCCCTGAGGAGTTAGACCAAAGCTTATATCAGAATTGGCAAAAGAGCCCAATTCAGCCAGAAACGTAACTTTTGACCCAGAGCTCAGTTTCGAACCACATGCATATGTTAGTGGTGTCCTGAGTCGGGGAAGCTAAAAAACCACTCCATTCGTTGATCTGAGCTTTCCCTCAGGAGAAACACCAAAGATAATATCAGAATTGGCAAAAGATCCCAATTCAGCCAGAAACGTAACTTTTGACCCAGAGCTCAGTTTCGAACCACATGCATATGTTAGTGGTTTCCTGAGTCGCGGAAGCTAAAAAACAACTCCATTCGTTGATCTGAGCTTTCCCTCAGGAGAAACACCAAAGATAATATCAGAATTGGCAAAAGATCCCAATTCAGCCAGAAACGTAACTTTTCATCCAAAGCTCAGTTTCGAACCACATGCATATGTTAGTGGTGTCCTGAGTCGGGGAAGCTATAAAACCACACCATTCGCTGATCTGAGCTTTCCCTGAGGAGTTAGACCAAAGCTTATAACAGAATTGGCAAAAGAGCCAAATTCAGCCAGAAACGTAACTTTTGACCCAGAGCTCAGTTTCGAACCACATGCATATGTTAGTGGTGTCCTTAGTCGGGGAAGCTAAAAAACCACTCCATTCGCTGATCTGAGCTTTCCCTGAGGAGATACACCAAAGCTTATATCAGAATTGGAAAAAGAGCCCAATTCAGCCAGAAACGTAACTTTTGACCCAGAGCTCAGTTTCGAACCACATGCATATGTTAGTGGTGTCCTGAGTCGGGGAAGCTAAAAAACCACTCCATTCGCTGATCTGAGCTTTCCCTAAGGAGATATACCAAAGATAAAATCAGAATTGGCAAAAGATCCCAATTCAGCCAGAAACGTAACTTTTGACCCAGAGCTCAGTTTCGAACCACATGCATATGTTAGTGGTGTCCTGAGTCGGGGAAGCTAAAAAACCACTCCATTCGCTGATCTGAGCTTTCCCTGAGGAGTTAGACCAAAGCTTATATCAGAATTGGCAAAAGAGCCCAATTCAGCCAGAAACGTAACTTTTGACCCAGAGCTCAGTTTCGAACCACATGCATATGTTAGTGGTGTCCTGAGTCGGGGAAGCTAAAAAACCACTCCATTCGTTGATCTGAGCTTTCCCTCAGGAGAAACACCAAAGATAATATCAGAATTGGCAAAAGATCCCAATTCAGCCAGAAACGTAACTTTTGACCCAGAGCTCAGTTTCGAACCACATGCATATGTTAGTGGTTTCCTGAGTCGGGGAAGCTAAAAAACAACTCCATTCGTTGATCTGAGCTTTCCCTCAGGAGAAACACCAAAGATAATATCAGAATTGGCAAAAGATCCCAATTCAGCCAGAAACGTAACTTTTCATCCAAAGCTCAGTTTCGAACCACATGCATATGTTAGTGGTGTCCTGAGTCGGGGAAGCTATAAAACCACACCATTCGCTGATCTGAGCTTTCCCTGAGGAGTTAGACCAAAGCTTATAACAGAATTGGCAAAAGAGCCAAATTCAGCCAGAAACGTAACTTTTGACCCAGAGCTCAGTTTCGAACCACATGCATATGTTAGTGGTGTCCTGAGTCGGGGAAGCTAAAAAACCACTCCATTCGCTGATCTGAGCTTTCCCTAAGGAGATATACCAAAGATAAAATCAGAATTGGCAAAAGAGCCAAATTCAGCCAGAAACGTAACTTTTGACCCAGAGCTGAGTTTCGAACCACATGCATATGTTAGTGGTGTCCTGAGTCGGGGAAGCTAAAAAACAACACCATTCGTTGATCTGAGCTTTCCCTCAGGAGAAACACCAAAGATAATATCAGAATTGGCAAAAGATCCCAATTCAGCCAGAAACGTAACTTTTGACCCAGAGCTGAGTTTCGAACCACATGCATATGTTAGTGGTGTCCTGAGTCGGGGAAGCTAAAAAACCACTCCATTCGCTGATCTGAGCTTTCCCTGAGGAGTTAGACCAAAGCTTATATCAGAATTGGAAAAAGAGCCCAATTCAGCCAGAAACGTAACTTTTGACCCAGAGTTCAGTTTCGAACCACATGCATATGTTAGTGGTGTCCTGAGTCAGGGAAGCTAAAAAACAACTCCATTCGCTGATCTGAGCTTTCCCTGAGGAGATACACCAAACCTTATATCAGAATTGGCAAAAGAGCCCAATTCAGCCAGAAACGTAACTTTTGACCCAGAGCTCACTTTCGAACCACATGGATATGTTAGTGGTGTCCTGAGTCGGGGAAGCTAAAAAACCACTCCATTCGCTGATCTGAGCTTTCCCTGAGGAGTTAGACCAAAGCTTATATCAGAATTGGGAAAAGAGCCCAATTCAGCCAGAAACGTAACTTTTGACCCAGAGCTCACTTTCGAACCACATGCATATGTTAGTGGTGTCCTGAGTCGGGGAAGCTAAAAAACAACTCCATTCGCTGATCTGAGCTTTCCCTGAGGAGATACACCAAAGCTTATATGAGAATTGGCAAAAGATCGCAATTCAGCCAGAAACGTAACTTTTGACCCAGAGCTCAGTTTCGAACCACATGCATATGTTAGTGGTGTCCTGAGTCGGGGAAGCTAAAAAACCACTCCATTCGCTAATCTGAGCTTTCCCTGAGGAAATACACCAAAGCTTATATCAGAATTGGAAAAAGAGCCCAATTCAGCCAGAAACGTAACTTTTGACCCAGAGCTCAGTTTCGAACCACATGCATATGTTAGTGGTGTCCTGAGTCGGGGAAGATAAAAAACCACTCCATTCGCTGATCTGAGCTTTCCCTGAGGAGTTAGACCAAAGC
This sequence comes from Natrix helvetica, assembly GCF_964273705.1. Classification (NCBI taxonomy): domain Eukaryota; kingdom Metazoa; phylum Chordata; class Lepidosauria; order Squamata; family Natricidae; genus Natrix; species Natrix helvetica. Next base: position 55,468,810 of record NC_138553.1, read on the forward strand.
TTATATCAGAATTGGCAAAAGAGCCCAATTCAGCCAGAAACGTAACTTTTGACCCAGAGCTCAGTTTCGAACCACATGCATATGTTAGTGGTGTCCTGAGTCGGGGAAGCTAAAAAACCACTCCATTCGTTGATCTGAGCTTTCCCTCAGGAGAAACACCAAAGATAATATCAGAATTGGCAAAAGATCCCAATTCAGCCAGAAACGTAACTTTTGACCCAGAGCTCAGTTTCGAACCACATGCATATGTTAGTGGTTTCCTGAGTCGCGGAAGCTAAAAAACAACTCCATTCGTTGATCTGAGCTTTCCCACAGGAGAAACACCAAAGATAATATCAGAATTGGCAAAAGATCCCAATTCAGCCAGAAACGTAACTTTTCATCCAAAGCTCAGTTTCGAACCACATGCATATGTTAGTGGTGTCCTGAGTCGGGGAAGCTATAAAACCACACCATTCGCTGATCTGAGCTTTCCCTGAGGAGTTAGACCAAAGCTTATAACAGAATTGGCAAAAGAGCCAAATTCAGCCAGAAATGTAACTTTTGACCCAGAGCTCAGTTTCGAACCACATGCATATGTTAGTGGTGTCCTGAGTCGGGGAAGCTAAAAAACCACTCCATTCGCTGATCTGAGCTTTCCCTGAGGAGATATACCAAAGATAAAATCAGAATTGGCAAAAGATCCCAATTCAGCCAGAAACGTAACTTTTGACCCAGAGCTCAGTTTCGAACCACATGCATATGTTAGTGGTGTCCTGAGTCGGGGAAGCTAAAAAACCACTCCATTCGCTGATCTGAGCTTTCCCTGAGGAGTTAGACCAAAGCTTATATCAGAATTGGGAAAAGAGCCCAATTCAGCCAGAAACGTAACTTTTGACCCAGAGCTCAGTTTCGAACCACATGCATATGTTAGTGGTGTCCTGAGTCGGGGAAGCTAAAAAACAACTCCATTCGCTGATCTGAGCTTTCCCTGAGGAGATACACCAAAGCTTATATGAGAATTGGCAAAAGATCGCAATTCAGCCAGAAACGTAACTTTTGACCCAGAGCTCAGTTTCGAACCACATGCATATGTTAGTGGTGTCCTGAGTCGGGGAAGCTAAAAAACCACTCCATTCGTTGATCTGAGCTTTCCCTCAGGAGAAACACCAAAGATAATATCAGAATTGGCAAAAGATCCCAATTCAGCCAGAAACGTAACTTTTGACCCAGAGCTCAGTTTCGAACCACATGCATATGTTAGTGGTTTCCTGAGTCGCGGAAGCTAAAAAACAACTCCATTCGTTGATCTGAGCTTTCCCACAGGAGAAACACCAAAGATAATATCAGAATTGGCAAAAGATCCCAATTCAGCCAGAAACGTAACTTTTCATCCAAAGCTCAGTTTCGAACCACATGCATATGTTAGTGGTGTCCTGAGTCGGGGAAGCTATAAAACCACACCATTCGCTGATCTGAGCTTTCCCTGAGGAGTTAGACCAAAGCTTATAACAGAATTGGCAAAAGAGCCAAATTCAGCCAGAAATGTAACTTTTGACCCAGAGCTCAGTTTCGAACCACATGCATATGTTAGTGGTGTCCTGAGTCGGGGAAGCTAAAAAACCACTCCATTCGCTGATCTGAGCTTTCCCTGAGGAGATATACCAAAGATAAAATCAGAATTGGCAAAAGATCCCAATTCAGCCAGAAACGTAACTTTTGACCCAGAGCTCAGTTTCGAACCACATGCATATGTTAGTGGTGTCCTGAGTCGGGGAAGCTAAAAAACCACTCCATTCGCTGATCTGAGCTTTCCCTGAGGAGTTAGACCAAAGCTTATATCAGAATTGGGAAAAGAGCCCAATTCAGCCAGAAACGTAACTTTTGACCCAGAGCTCAGTTTCGAACCACATGCATATGTTAGTGGTGTCCTGAGTCGGGGAAGCTAAAAAACAACTCCATTCGCTGATCTGAGCTTTCCCTGAGGAGATACACCAAAGCTTATATGAGAATTGGCAAAAGATCGCAATTCAGCCAGAAACGTAACTTTTGACCCAGAGCTCAGTTTCGAACCACATGCATATGTTAGTGGTGTCCTGAGTCGGGGAAGCTAAAAAACCACTCCATTCGCTAATCTGAGCTTTCCCTGAGGAAATACACCAAAGCTTATATCAGAATTGGAAAAAGAGCCCAATTCAGCCAGAAACGTAACTTTTGACCCAGAGCTCAGTTTCGAACCACATGCATATGTTAGTGGTGTCCTGAGTCGGGGAAGATAAAAAACCACTCCATTCGCTGATCTGAGCTTTCCCTGAGGAGTTAGACCAAAGCTTATATCAGAATTGGCAAAAGAGCCCAATTCAGCCAGAAACGTAACTTTTGACCCAGAGCTCAGTTTCGAACCACATGCATATGTTAGTGGTGTCCTGAGTCGGGGAAGCTAAAAAACCACTCCATTCGTTGATCTGAGCTTTCCCTCAGGAGAAACACCAAAGATAATATCAGAATTGGCAAAAGATCCCAATTCAGCCAGAAACGTAACTTTTGACCCAGAGCTCAGTTTCGAACCACATGCATTTGTTAGTGGTTTCCTGAGTCGGGGAAGCTAAAAAACAACTCCATTCGTTGATCTGAGCTTTCCCTCAGGAGAAACACCAAAGATAATATCAGAATTGGCAAAAGAGCCCAATTCAGCCAGAAACGTAACTTTTGACCCAGAGTTCAGTTTCGAACCACATGCATATGTTAGTGGTGTCCTGAGTCAGGGAAGCTAAAAAACAACTCCATTCGCTGATCTGAGCTTTCCCTGAGGAGATACACCAAACCTTATATCAGAATTGGCAAAAGAGCCCAATTCAGCCAGAAACGTAACTTTTGACCCAGAGCTCACTTTCGAACCACATGGATATGTTAGTGGTGTCCTGAGTCGGGGAAGCTAAAAAACCACTCCATTCGCTGATCTGAGCTTTCCCTGAGGAGTTAGACCAAAGCTTATATCAGAATTGGGAAAAGAGCCCAATTCAGCCAGAAACGTAACTTTTGACCCAGAGCTCAGTTTCGAACCACATGCATATGTTAGTGGTGTCCTGAGTCGGGGAAGATAAAAAACCACTCCATTCGCTGATCTGAGCTTTCCCTGAGGAGTTAGACCAAAGCTTATATCAGAATTGGCAAAAGAGCCCAATTCAGCCAGAAACGTAACTTTTGACCCAGAGCTCAGTTTCGAACCACATGCATATGTTAGTGGTGTCCTGAGTCGGGGAAGCTAAAAAACCACTCCATTCGTTGATCTGAGCTTTCCCTCAGGAGAAACACCAAAGATAATATCAGAATTGGCAAAAGATCCCAATTCAGCCAGAAACGTAACTTTTGACCCAGAGCTCAGTTTCGAACCACATGCATATGTTAGTGGTTTCCTGAGTCGCGGAAGCTAAAAAACAACTCCATTCGTTGATCTGAGCTTTCCCTCAGGAGAAACACCAAAGATAATATCAGAATTGGCAAAAGATCCCAATTCAGCCAGAAACGTAACTTTTCATCCAAAGCTCAGTTTCGAACCACATGCATATGTTAGTGGTGTCCTGAGTCGGGGAAGCTATAAAACCACACCATTCGCTGATCTGAGCTTTCCCTGAGGAGTTAGACCAAAGCTTATAACAGAATTGGCAAAAGAGCCAAATTCAGCCAGAAACGTAACTTTTGACCCAGAGCTCAGTTTCGAACCACATGCATATGTTAGTGGTGTCCTTAGTCGGGGAAGCTAAAAAACCACTCCATTCGCTGATCTGAGCTTTCCCTGAGGAGATACACCAAAGCTTATATCAGAATTGGAAAAAGAGCCCAATTCAGCCAGAAACGTAACTTTTGACCCAGAGCTCAGTTTCGAACCACATGCATATGTTAGTGGTGTCCTGAGTCGGGGAAGCTAAAAAACCACTCCATTCGCTGATCTGAGCTTTCCCTAAGGAGATATACCAAAGATAAAATCAGAATTGGCAAAAGATCCCAATTCAGCCAGAAACGTAACTTTTGACCCAGAGCTCAGTTTCGAACCACATGCATATGTTAGTGGTGTCCTGAGTCGGGGAAGCTAAAAAACCACTCCATTCGCTGATCTGAGCTTTCCCTGAGGAGTTAGACCAAAGCTTATATCAGAATTGGCAAAAGAGCCCAATTCAGCCAGAAACGTAACTTTTGACCCAGAGCTCAGTTTCGAACCACATGCATATGTTAGTGGTGTCCTGAGTCGGGGAAGCTAAAAAACCACTCCATTCGTTGATCTGAGCTTTCCCTCAGGAGAAACACCAAAGATAATATCAGAATTGGCAAAAGATCCCAATTCAGCCAGAAACGTAACTTTTGACCCAGAGCTCAGTTTCGAACCACATGCATATGTTAGTGGTTTCCTGAGTCGGGGAAGCTAAAAAACAACTCCATTCGTTGATCTGAGCTTTCCCTCAGGAGAAACACCAAAGATAATATCAGAATTGGCAAAAGATCCCAATTCAGCCAGAAACGTAACTTTTCATCCAAAGCTCAGTTTCGAACCACATGCATATGTTAGTGGTGTCCTGAGTCGGGGAAGCTATAAAACCACACCATTCGCTGATCTGAGCTTTCCCTGAGGAGTTAGACCAAAGCTTATAACAGAATTGGCAAAAGAGCCAAATTCAGCCAGAAACGTAACTTTTGACCCAGAGCTCAGTTTCGAACCACATGCATATGTTATTGGTGTCCTGAGTCGGGGAAGCTAAAAAACCACTCCATTCGCTGATCTGAGCTTTCCCTGAGGAGTTAGACCAAAGCTTATATCAGAATTGGCAAAAGAGCCCAATTCAGCCAGAAACGTAACTTTTGACCCAGAGCTCAGTTTCGAACCACATGCATATGTTAGTGGTGTCCTGAGTCGGGGAAGCTAAAAAACAACACCATTCGTTGATCTGAGCTTTCCCTCAGGAGAAACACCAAAGATAATATCAGAATTGGCAAAAGATCCCAATTCAGCCAGAAACGTAACTTTTGACCCAGAGCTGAGTTTCGAACCACATGCATATGTTAGTGGTGTCCTGAGTCGGGGAAGCTAAAAAACCACTCCATTCGCTGATCTGAGCTTTCCCTGAGGAGTTAGACCAAAGCTTATATCAGAATTGGAAAAAGAGCCCAATTCAGCCAGAAACGTAACTTTTGACCCAGAGTTCAGTTTCGAACCACATGCATATGTTAGTGGTGTCCTGAGTCAGGGAAGCTAAAAAACAACTCCATTCGCTGATCTGAGCTTTCCCTGAGGAGATACACCAAACCTTATATCAGAATTGGCAAAAGAGCCCAATTCAGCCAGAAACGTAACTTTTGACCCAGAGCTCACTTTCGAACCACATGGATATGTTAGTGGTGTCCTGAGTCGGGGAAGCTAAAAAACCACTCCATTCGCTGATCTGAGCTTTCCCTGAGGAGTTAGACCAAAGCTTATATCAGAATTGGGAAAAGAGCCCAATTCAGCCAGAAACGTAACTTTTGACCCAGAGCTCAGTTTCGAACCACATACATATGTTAGTGGTGTCCTGAGTCGGGGAAGCTAAAAAACAACTCCATTCGCTGATCTGAGCTTTCCCTGAGGAGATACACCAAAGCTTATATGAGAATTGGCAAAAGATCGCAATTCAGCCAGAAACGTAACTTTTGACCCAGAGCTCAGTTTCGAACCACATGCATATGTTAGTGGTGTCCTGAGTCGGGGAAGCTAAAAAACCACTCCATTCGCTAATCTGAGCTTTCCCTGAGGAAATACACCAAAGCTTATATCAGAATTGGAAAAAGAGCCCAATTCAGCCAGAAACGTAACTTTTGACCCAGAGCTGAGTTTCGAACCACATGCATATGTTAGTGGTGTTCTGAGTCGGGGAAGATAAAAAACCACTCCATTCGCTGATCTGAGCTTTCCCTGAGGAGTTAGACCAAAGCTTATATCAGAATTGGCAAAAGAGCCCAATTCAGCCAGAAACGTAACTTTTGACCCAGAGCTCAGTTTCGAACCACATGCATATGTTAGTGGTGTCCTGAGTCGGGGAAGCTAAAAAACCACTCCATTCGTTGATCTGAGCTTTCCCTCAGGAGAAACACCAAAGATAATATCAGAATTGGCAAAAGATCCCAATTCAGCCAGAAACGTAACTTTTGACCCAGAGCTCAGTTTCGAACCACATGCATATGTTAGTGGTTTCCTGAGTCGCAGAAGCTAAAAAACAAATCCATTCGTTGATCTGAGCTTTCCCTCAGGAGAAACACCAAAGATAATATCAGAATTGGCAAAAGATCCCAATTCAGCCAGAAACGTAACTTTTCATCCAAAGCTCAGTTTCGAACCACATGCATATGTTAGTGGTGTCCTGAGTCGGGGAAGCTATAAAACCACACCATTCGCTGATCTGAGCTTTCCCTGAGGAGTTAGACCAAAGCTTATAACAGAATTGGCAAAAGAGCCAAATTCAGCCAGAAACGTAACTTTTGACCCAGAGCTCAGTTTCGAACCACATGCATATGTTAGTGGTGTCCTGAGTCGGGGAAGCTAAAAAACCACTCCATTCGCTGATCTGAGCTTTCCCTGAGGAGATACACCAAAGCTTATATCAGAATTGGAAAAAGAGCCCAATTCAGCCAGAAACGTAACTTTTGACCCAGAGCTCAGTTTCGAACCACATGCATATGTTAGTGGTGTCCTGAGTCGGGGAAGCTAAAAAACCACTCCATTCGCTGATCTGAGCTTTCCCTAAGGAGATATACCAAAGATAAAATCAGAATTGGCAAAAGATCCCAATTCAGCCAGAAACGTAACTTTTGACCCAGAGCTCAGTTTCGAACCACATGCATATGTTAGTGGTGTCCTGAGTCGGGGAAGCTAAAAAACCACTCCATTCGCTGATCTGAGCTTTCCCTGAGGAGTTAGACCAAAGCTTATATCAGAATTGGGAAAAGAGCCCAATTCAGCCAGAAACGTAACTTTTGACCCAGAGCTCAGTTTCGAACCACATGCATATGTTAGTGGTGTCCTGAGTCGGGGAAGCTAAAAAACAACTCCATTCGCTGATCTGAGCTTTCCCTGAGGAGATACACCAAAGCTTATATGAGAATTGGCAAAAGATCGCAATTCAGCCAGAAACGTAACTTTTGACCCAGAGCTCAGTTTCGAACCACATGCATATGTTAGTGGTGTCCTGAGTCGGGGAAGCTAAAAAACCACTCCATTCGCTAATCTGAGCTTTCCCTGAGGAAATACACCAAAGCTTATATCAGAATTGGAAAAAGAGCCCAATTCAGCCAGAAACGTAACTTTTGACCCAGAGCTCAGTTTCGAACCACATGCATATGTTAGTGGTGTCCTGAGTCGGGGAAGATAAAAAACCACTCCATTCGCTGATCTGAGCTTTCCCTGAGGAGTTAGACCAAAGCTTATATCAGAATTGGCAAAAGAGCCCAATTCAGCCAGAAACGTAACTTTTGACCCAGAGCTCAGTTTCGAACCACATGCATATGTTAGTGGTGTCCTGAGTCGGGGAAGCTAAAAAACCACTCCATTCTTTGATCTGAGCTTTCCCTCAGGAGAAACACCAAAGATAATATCAGAATTGGCAAAAGATCCCAATTCAGCCAGAAACGTAACTTTTCATCCAAAGCTCAGTTTCGAACCACATGCATATGTTAGTGGTGTCCTGAGTCGGGGAAGCTATAAAACCACACCATTCGCTGATCTGAGCTTTCCCTGAGGAGTTAGACCAAAGCTTATAACAGAATTGGCAAAAGAGCCAAATTCAGCCAGAAACGTAACTTTTGACCCAGAGCTCAGTTTCGAACCACATGCATATGTTAGTGGTGTCCTGAGTCGGGGAAGCTAAAAAACCACTCCATTCGCTGATCTGAGCTTTCCCTGAGGAGATACACCAAAGCTTATATCAGAATTGGAAAAAGAGCCCAATTCAGCCAGAAACGTAACTTTTGACCCAGAGCTGAGTTTCGAACCACATGCATATGTTAGTGGTGTCCTGAGTCGGGGAAGCTAAAAAACCACTCCATTCGCTGATCTGAGCTTTCCCTAAGGAGATATACCAAAGATAAAATCAGAATTGGCAAAAGATCCCAATTCAGCCAGAAACGTAACTTTTGACCCAGAGCTCAGTTTCGAACCACATGCATATGTTAGTGGTGTCCTGAGTCGGGGAAGCTAAAAAACCACTCCATTCGCTGATCTGAGCTTTCCCTCAGGAGAAACACCAAAGATAATATCAGAATTGGCAAAAGATCCCAATTCAGCCAGAAACGTAACTTTTGACCCAGAGCTGAGTTTCGAACCACATGCATATGTTAGTGGTGTCCTGAGTCGGGGAAGCTAAAAAACCACTCCATTCGCTGATCTGAGCTTTCCCTGAGGAGTTAGACCAAAGCTTATATCAGAATTGGAAAAAGAGCCCAATTCAGCCAGAAACGTAACTTTTGACCCAGAGTTCAGTTTCGAACCACATGCATATGTTAGTGGTGTCCTGAGTCAGGGAAGCTAAAAAACAACTCCATTCGCTGATCTGAGCTTTCCCTGAGGAGATACACCAAACCTTATATCAGAATTGGCAAAAGAGCCCAATTCAGCCAGAAACGTAACTTTTGACCCAGAGCTCACTTTCGAACCACATGGATATGTTAGTGGTGTCCTGAGTCGGGGAAGCTAAAAAACCACTCCATTCGCTGATCTGAGCTTTCCCTGAGGAGTTAGACCAAAGCTTATATCAGAATTGGGAAAAGAGCCCAATTCAGCCAGAAACGTAACTTTTGACCCAGAGCTCAGTTTCGAACCACATACATATGTTAGTTGTGTCCTGAGTCGGGGAAGCTAAAAAACAACTCCATTCGCTGATCTGAGCTTTCCCTGAGGAGATACACCAAAGCTTATATGAGAATTGGCAAAAGATCGCAATTCAGCCAGAAACGTAACTTTTGACCCAGAGCTCAGTTTCGAACCACATGCATATGTTAGTGGTGTCCTGAGTCGGGGAAGCTAAAAAACCACTCCATTCGCTAATCTGAGCTTTCCCTGAGGAAATACACCAAAGCTTATATCAGAATTGGAAAAAGAGCCCAATTCAGCCAGAAACGTAACTTTTGACCCAGAGCTGAGTTTCGAACCACATGCATATGTTAGTGGTGTCCTGAGTCGGGGAAGATAAAAAACCACTCCATTCGCTGATCTGAGCTTTCCCTGAGGAGTTAGACCAAAGCTTATATCAGAATTGGCAAAAGAGCCCAATTCAGCCAGAAACGTAACTTTTGACCCAGAGCTCAGTTTCGAACCACATGCATATGTTAGTGGTGTCCTGAGTCGGGGAAGCTAAAAAACCACTCCATTCGTTGATCTGAGCTTTCCCTCAGGAGAAACACCAAAGATAATATCAGAATTGGCAAAAGATCCCAATTCAGCCAGAAACGTAACTTTTGACCCAGAGCTCAGTTTCGAACCACATGCATATGTTAGTGGTGTCCTGAGTCGGGGAAGCTAAAAAACCACTCCATTCGCTGATCTGAGCTTTCCCTGAGGAGATACACCAAAGCTTATATCAGAATTGGAAAAAGAGCCCAATTCAGCCAGAAACGTAACTTTTGACCCAGAGCTCAGTTTCGAACCACATGCATATGTTAGTGGTGTCCTGAGTCGGGGAAGCTAAAAAACCACTCCATTCGCTGATCTGAGCTTTCCCTAAGGAGATATACCAAAGATAAAATCAGAATTGGCAAAAGATCCCAATTCAGCCAGAAACGTAACTTTTGACCCAGAGCTCAGTTTCGAACCACATGCATATGTTAGTGGTGTCCTGAGTCGGGGAAGCTAAAAAACCACTCCATTCGCTGATCTGAGCTTTCCCTGAGGAGTTAGACCAAAGCTTATATCAGAATTGGGAAAAGAGCCCAATTCAGCCAGAAACGTAACTTTTGACCCAGAGCTGAGTTTCGAACCACATGCATATGTTAGTGGTGTCCTGAGTCAGGGAAGCTAAAAAACAACTCCATTCGCTGATCTGAGCTTTCCCTGAGGAGATACACCAAACCTTATATCAGAATTGGCAAAAGAGCCCAATTCAGCCAGAAACGTAACTTTTGACCCAGAGCTCACTTTCGAACCACATGGATATGTTAGTGGTGTCCTGAGTCGGGGAAGCTAAAAAACCACTCCATTCGCTGATCTGAGCTTTCCCTGAGGAGTTAGACCAAAGCTTATATCAGAATTGGGAAAAGAGCCCAATTCAGCCAGAAACGTAACTTTTGACCCAGAGCTCAGTTTCGAACCACATACATATGTTAGTTGTGTCCTGAGTCGGGGAAGCTAAAAAACAACTCCATTCGCTGATCTGAGCTTTCCCTGAGGAGATACACCAAAGCTTATATGAGAATTGGCAAAAGATCGCAATTCAGCCAGAAACGTAACTTTTGACCCAGAGCTCAGTTTCGAACCACATGCATATGTTAGTGGTGTCCTGAGTCGGGGAAGCTAAAAAACCACTCCATTCGCTAATCTGAGCTTTCCCTGAGGAAATACACCAAAGCTTATATCAGAATTGGAAAAAGAGCCCAATTCAGCCAGAAACGTAACTTTTGACCCAGAGCTGAGTTTCGAACCACATGCATATGTTAGTGGTGTCCTGAGTCGGGGAAGATAAAAAACCACTCCATTCGCTGATCTGAGCTTTCCCTGAGGAGTTAGACCAAAGCTTATATCAGAATTGGCAAAAGAGCCCAATTCAGCCAGAAACGTAACTTTTGACCCAGAGCTCAGTTTCGAACCACATGCATATGTTAGTGGTGTCCTGAGTCGGGGAAGCTAAAAAACCACTCCATTCGTTGATCTGAGCTTTCCCTCAGGAGAAACACCAAAGATAATATCAGAATTGGCAAAAGATCCCAATTCAGCCAGAAACGTAACTTTTGACCCAGAGCTCAGTTTCGAACCACATGCATATGTTAGTGGTGTCCTGAGTCGGGGAAGCTAAAAAACCACTCCATTCGCTGATCTGAGCTTTCCCTGAGGAGATACACCAAAGCTTATATCAGAATTGGAAAAAGAGCCCAATTCAGCCAGAAACGTAACTTTTGACCCAGAGCTCAGTTTCGAACCACATGCATATGTTAGTGGTGTCCTGAGTCGGGGAAGCTAAAAAACCACTCCATTCGCTGATCTGAGCTTTCCCTAAGGAGATATACCAAAGATAAAATCAGAATTGGCAAAAGATCCCAATTCAGCCAGAAACGTAACTTTTGACCCAGAGCTCAGTTTCGAACCACATGCATATGTTAGTGGTGTCCTGAGTCGGGGAAGCTAAAAAACCACTCCATTCGCTGATCTGAGCTTTCCCTGAGGAGTTAGACCAAAGCTTATATCAGAATTGGGAAAAGAGCCCAATTCAGCCAGAAACGTAACTTTTGACCCAGAGCTGAGTTTCGAACCACATGCATATGTTAGTGGTGTCCTGAGTCGGGGAAGCTAAAAAACAACTCCATTCGCTGATCTGAGCTTTCCCTGAGGAGATACACCAAAGCTTATATGAGAATTGGCAAAAGATCGCAATTCAGCCAGAAACGTAACTTTTGACCCAGAGCTCAGTTTCGAACCACATGCATATGTTAGTGGTGTCCTGAGTCGGGGAAGCTAAAAAACCACTCCATTCGCTAATCTGAGCTTTCCCTGAGGAAATACACCAAAGCTTATATCAGAATTGGAAAAAGAGCCCAATTCAGCCAGAAACGTAACTTTTGACCCAGAGCTCAGTTTCGAACCACATGCATATGTTAGTGGTGTCCTGAGTCGGGGAAGATAAAAAACCACTCCATTCGCTGATCTGAGCTTTCCCTGAGGAGTTAGACCAAAGCTTATATCAGAATTGGCAAAAGAGCCCAATTCAGCCAGAAACGTAACTTTTGACCCAGAGCTCAGTTTCGAACCACATGCATATGTTAGTGGTGTCCTGAGTCGGGGAAGCTAAAAAACCACTCCATTCGTTGATCTGAGCTTTCCCTCAGGAGAAACACCAAAGATAATATCAGAATTGGCAAAAGATCCCAATTCAGCCAGAAACGTAACTTTTGACCCAGAGCTCAGTTTCGAACCACATGCATATGTTAGTGGTTTCCTGAGTCGGGGAAGCTAAAAAACAACTCCATTCTTTGATCTGAGCTTTCCCTCAGGAGAAACACCAAAGATAATATCAGAATTGGCAAAAGATCCCAATTCAGCCAGAAACGTAACTTTTCATCCAAAGCTCAGTTTCGAACCACATGCATATGTTAGTGGTGTCCTGAGTCGGGGAAGCTATAAAACCACACCATTCGCTGATCTGAGCTTTCCCTGAGGAGTTAGACCAAAGCTTATAACAGAATTGGCAAAAGAGCCAAATTCAGCCAGAAACGTAACTTTTGACCCAGAGCTCAGTTTCGAACCACATGCATATGTTAGTGGTGTCCTGAGTCGGGGAAGCTAAAAAACCACTCCATTCGCTGATCTGAGCTTTCCCTGAGGAGATACACCAAAGCTTATATCAGAATTGGAAAAAGAGCCCAATTCAGCCAGAAACGTAACTTTTGACCCAGAGCTGAGTTTCGAACCACATGCATATGTTAGTGGTGTCCTGAGTCGGGGAAGCTAAAAAACCACTCCATTCGCTGATCTGAGCTTTCCCTAAGGAGATATACCAAAGATAAAATCAGAATTGGCAAAAGATCCCAATTCAGCCAGAAACGTAACTTTTGACCCAGAGCTCAGTTTCGAACCACATGCATATGTTAGTGGTGTCCTGAGTCGGGGAAGCTAAAAAACCACTCCATTCGCTGATCTGAGCTTTCCCTGAGGAGTTAGACCAAAGCTTATATCAGAATTGGCAAAAGAGCCCAATTCAGCCAGAAACGTAACTTTTGACCCAGAGCTCAGTTTCGAACCACATGCATATGTTAGTGGTGTCCTGAGTCGGGGAAGCTAAAAAACCACTCCATTCGCTAATCTGAGCTTTCCCTGAGGAAATACACCAAAGCTTATATCAGAATTGGCAAAAGAGCCCAATTCAGCCAGAAACGTAACTTTTGACCCAGAGCTCAGTTTCGAACCACATGCATATGTTAGTGGTTTCCTGAGTCGGGGAAGCTAAAAAACAACTCCATTCGCTGATCTGAGCTTTCCCTGAGGAGATACACAAAAGTGTATATGAGAATTGGCAAAAGATCCCAATTCAGCCAGAAACGTAACTTTTGACCCAGAGCTCAGTTTCGAACCACATGCATATGTTAGTGGTGTCCTGAGTCGGGGAAGCTAAAAAACCACTCCATTCGCTAATCTGAGCTTTCCCTGAGGAGATACACCAAAGCTTATATCAGAATTGGAAAAAGAGCCCAATTCAGCCAGAAACGTAACTTTTGACCCAGAGCTCAGTTTCGAACCACATGCATATGTTAGTGGTGTCCTGAGTCGGGGAAGCTAAAAAACCACTCCATTCGCTGATCTGAGCTTTCCCTGATGAGATACACCAAAGCTTATATGAGAATTGGCAAAAGATCCCAATTCAGCCAGAAACGTAACTTTTGACCCAGAGCTCAGTTTCAAACCACATAAATATGTTAGTGGTGTCCTGAGTCGGGGAAGCTAAAAAACCACTCCATTCGTTGATCTGAGCTTTCCCTCAGGAGAAACACCAAAGATAATATCAGAATTGGCAAAAGATCCCAATTCAGCCAGAAACGTAACTTTTGACCCAGAGCTCAGTTTCGAACCACATGCATATGTTAGTGGTTTCCTGAGTCGGGGAAGCTAAAAAACAACTCCATTCGTTGATCTGAGCTTTCCCTCAGGAGAAACACCAAAGATAATATCAGAATTTGCAAAAGATCCCAATTCAGCCAGAAACGTAACTTTTGACCCAGAGCTCAGTTTCGAACCACATGCATATGTTAGTGGTGTCCTGAGTCGGGGAAGCTAAAAAACCACTCCATTCGCTGATCTGAGCTTTCCCTGAGGAGTTAGACCAAAGCTTATAATAGAATTGGCAAAAGAGCCCAATTCAGCCAGAAACGTAACTTTTGACCCAGAGCTCAGTTTCGAACCACATGCATATGTTAGTGGTGTCCTGAGTCGGGGAAGCTAAAAAACCACTCCATTCGCTGATCTGAGCTTTCCCTGAGGAGTTAGACCAAAGCTTATATCAGAATTGGCAAAAGAGCCCAATTCAGCCAGAAACGTAACTTTTGACCCAGAGCTCAGTTTCGAACCACATGCATATGTTAGTGGTGTCCTGAGTCGGGGAAGCTAAAAAACAACACCATTCGTTGATCTGAGCTTTCCCTCAGGAGAAACACCAAAGATAATATCAGAATTGGCAAAAGATCCCAATTCAGCCAGAAACGTAACTTTTGACCCAGAGCTCAGTTTCGAACCACATGCATATGTTAGTGGTGTCCTGAGTCGGGGAAGCTAAAAAACCACTCCATTCGTTGATCTGAGCTTTCCCTGAGGAGTTAGACCAAAGCTTATATCAGAATTGGAAAAAGAGCCCAATTCAGCCAGAAACGTAACTTTTGACCCAGAGTTCAGTTTCGAACCACATGCATATGTTAGTGGTGTCCTGAGTCAGGGAAGCTAAAAAACAACTCCATTCGCTGATCTGAGCTTTCCCTGAGGAGATACACCAAACCTTATATCAGAATTGGCAAAAGAGCCCAATTCAGCCAGAAACGTAACTTTTGACCCAGAGCTCACTTTCGAACCACATGGATATGTTAGTGGTGTCCTGAGTCGGGGAAGCTAAAAAACCACTCCATTCGCTGATCTGAGCTTTCCCTGAGGAGTTAGACCAAAGCTTATATCAGAATTGGGAAAAGAGCCCAATTCAGCCAGAAACGTAACTTTTGACCCAGAGCTCAGTTTCGAACCACATGCATATGTTAGTGGTGTCCTGAGTCGGGGAAGCTAAAAAACAACTCCATTCGCTGATCTGAGCTTTCCCTGAGGAGATACACCAAAGCTTATATGAGAATTGGCAAAAGATCGCAATTCAGCCAGAAACGTAACTTTTGACCCAGAGCTTAGTTTCGAACCACATGCATATGTTAGTGGTGTCCTGAGTCGGGGAAGCTAAAAAACCACTCCATTCGCTAATCTGAGCTTTCCCTGAGGAAATACACCAAAGCTTATATCAGAATTGGAAAAAGAGCCCAATTCAGCCAGAAACGTAACTTTTGACCCAGAGCTCAGTTTCGAACCACATGCATATGTTAGTGGTGTCCTGAGTCGGGGAAGATAAAAAACCACTCCATTCGCTGATCTGAGCTTTCCCTGAGGAGTTAGACCAAAGCTTATATCAGAATTGGCAAAAGAGCCCAATTCAGCCAGAAACGTAACTTTTGACCCAGAGCTCAGTTTCGAACCACATGCATATGTTAGTGGTGTCCTGAGTCGGGGAAGCTAAAAAACCACTCCATTCGTTGATCTGAGCTTTCCCTCAGGAGAAACACCAAAGATAATATCAGAATTGGCAAAAGATCCCAATTCAGCCAGAAACGTAACTTTTGACCCAGAGCTCAGTTTCGAACCACATGCATATGTTAGTGGTTTCCTGAGTCGCGGAAGCTAAAAAACAACTCCATTCGTTGATCTGAGCTTTCCCTCAGGAGAAACACCAAAGATAATATCAGAATTGGCAAAAGAGCCCAATTCAGCCAGAAACGTAACTTTTCATCCAAAGCTCAGTTTCGAACCACATGCATATGTTAGTGGTGTCCTGAGTCGGGGAAGCTATAAAACCACACCATTCGCTGATCTGAGCTTTCCCTGAGGAGTTAGACCAAAGCTTATAACAGAATTGGCAAAAGAGCCAAATTCAGCCAGAAACGTAACTTTTGACCCAGAGCTCAGTTTCGAACCACATGCATATGTTAGTGGTGTCCTGAGTCGGGGAAGCTAAAAAACCACTCCATTCGCTGATCTGAGCTTTCCCTGAGGAGATACACCAAAGCTTATATCAGAATTGGAAAAAGAGCCCAATTCAGCCAGAAACGTAACTTTTGACCCAGAGCTCAGTTTCGAACCACATGCATATGTTAGTGGTGTCCTGAGTCGGGGAAGCTAAAAAACCACTCCATTCGCTGATCTGAGCTTTCCCTAAGGAGATATACCAAAGATAAAATCAGAATTGGCAAAAGATCCCAATTCAGCCAGAAACGTAACTTTTGACCCAGAGCTCAGTTTCGAACCACATGCATATGTTAGTGGTGTCCTGAGTCGGGGAAGCTAAAAAACCACTCCATTCGCTGATCTGAGCTTTCCCTGAGGAGTTAGACCAAAGCTTATATCAGAATTGGGAAAAGAGCCCAATTCAGCCAGAAACGTAACTTTTGACCCAGAGCTCAGTTTCGAACCACATGCATATGTTAGTGGTGTCCTGAGTCGGGGAAGCTAAAAAACAACTCCATTCGCTGATCTGAGCTTTCCCTGAGGAGATACACCAAAGCTTATATGAGAATTGGCAAAAGATCGCAATTCAGCCAGAAACGTAACTTTTGACCCAGAGCTCAGTTTCGAACCACATGCATATGTTAGTGGTGTCCTGAGTCGGGGAAGCTAAAAAACAACACCATTCGTTGATCTGAGCTTTCCCTCAGGAGAAACACCAAAGATAATATCAGAATTGGCAAAAGATCCCAATTCAGCCAGAAACGTAACTTTTGACCCAGAGCTGAGTTTCGAACCACATGCATATGTTAGTGGTGTCCTGAGTCGGGGAAGCTAAAAAACCACTCCATTCGTTGATCTGAGCTTTCCCTGAGGAGTTAGACCAAAGCTTATATCAGAATTGGAAAAAGAGCCCAATTCAGCCAGAAACGTAACTTTTGACCCAGAGTTCAGTTTCGAACCACATGCATATGTTAGTGGTGTCCTGAGTCAGGGAAGCTAAAAAACAACTCCATTCGCTGATCTGAGCTTTCCCTGAGGAGATACACCAAACCTTATATCAGAATTGGCAAAAGAGCCCAATTCAGCCAGAAACGTAACTTTTGACCCAGAGCTCACTTTCGAACCACATGGATATGTTAGTGGTGTCCTGAGTCGGGGAAGCTAAAAAACCACTCCATTCGCTGATCTGAGCTTTCCCTGAGGAGTTAGACCAAAGCTTATATCAGAATTGGGAAAAGAGCCCAATTCAGCCAGAAACGTAACTTTTGACCCAGAGCTCAGTTTCGAACCACATGCATATGTTAGTGGTGTCCTGAGTCGGGGAAGCTAAAAAACAACTCCATTCGCTGATCTGAGCTTTCCCTGAGGAGATACACCAAAGCTTATATGAGAATTGGCAAAAGATCGCAATTCAGCCAGAAACGTAACTTTTGACCCAGAGCTCAGTTTCGAACCACATGCATATGTTAGTGGTGTCCTGAGTCGGGGAAGCTAAAAAACCACTCCATTCGCTAATCTGAGCTTTCCCTGAGGAAATACACCAAAGCTTATATCAGAATTGGAAAAAGAGCCCAATTCAGCCAGAAACGTAACTTTTGACCCAGAGCTCAGTTTCGAACCACATGCATATGTTAGTGGTGTCCTGAGTCGGGGAAGATAAAAAACCACTCCATTCGCTGATCTGAGCTTTCCCTGAGGAGTTAGACCAAAGCTTATATCAGAATTGGCAAAAGAGCCCAATTCAGCCAGAAACGTAACTTTTGACCCAGAGCTCAGTTTCGAACCACATGCATATGTTAGTGGTGTCCTGAGTCGGGGAAGCTAAAAAACCACTCCATTCGTTGATCTGAGCTTTCCCTCAGGAGAAACACCAAAGATAATATCAGAATTGGCAAAAGATCCCAATTCAGCCAGAAACGTAACTTTTGACCCAGAGCTCAGTTTCGAACCACATGCATATGTTAGTGGTTTCCTGAGTCGCGGAAGCTAAAAAACAACTCCATTCGTTGATCTGAGCTTTCCCTCAGGAGAAACACCAAAGATAATATCAGAATTGGCAAAAGATCCCAATTCAGCCAGAAACGTAACTTTTCATCCAAAGCTCAGTTTCGAACCACATGCATATGTTAGTGGTGTCCTGAGTCGGGGAAGCTATAAAACCACACCATTCGCTGATCTGAGCTTTCCCTGAGGAGTTAGACCAAAGCTTATAACAGAATTGGCAAAAGAGCCAAATTCAGCCAGAAACGTAACTTTTGACCCAGAGCTCAGTTTCGAACCACATGCATATGTTAGTGGTGTCCTGAGTCGGGGAAGCTAAAAAACCACTCCATTCGCTGATCTGAGCTTTCCCTGAGGAGATACACCAAAGCTTATATCAGAATTGGAAAAAGAGCCCAATTCAGCCAGAAACGTAACTTTTGACCCAGAGCTCAGTTTCGAACCACATGCATATGTTAGTGGTGTCCTGAGTCGGGGAAGCTAAAAAACCACTCCATTCGCTGATCTGAGCTTTCCCTAAGGAGATATACCAAAGATAAAATCAGAATTGGCAAAAGATCCCAATTCAGCCAGAAACGTAACTTTTGACCCAGAGCTCAGTTTCGAACCACATGCATATGTTAGTGGTGTCCTGAGTCGGGGAAGCTAAAAAACCACTCCATTCGCTGATCTGAGCTTTCCCTGAGGAGTTAGACCAAAGCTTATATCAGAATTGGAAAAAGAGCCCAATTCAGCCAGAAACGTAACTTTTGACCCAGAGCTCAGTTTCGAACCACATGCATATGTTAGTGGTGTCCTGAGTCGGGGAAGCTAAAAAACAACACCATTCGTTGATCTGAGCTTTCCCTCAGGAGAAACACCAAAGATAATATCAGAATTGGCAAAAGATCCCAATTCAGCCAGAAACGTAACTTTTGACCCAGAGCTGAGTTTCGAACCACATGCATATGTTAGTGGTGTCCTGAGTCGGGGAAGCTAAAAAACCACTCCATTCGTTGATCTGAGCTTTCCCTGAGGAGTTAGACCAAAGCTTATATCAGAATTGGAAAAAGAGCCCAATTCAGCCAGAAACGTAACTTTTGACCCAGAGTTCAGTTTCGAACCACATGCATATGTTAGTGGTGTCCTGAGTCAGGGAAGCTAAAAAACAACTCCATTCGCTGATCTGAGCTTTCCCTGAGGAGATACACCAAACCTTATATCAGAATTGGCAAAAGAGCCCAATTCAGCCAGAAACGTAACTTTTGACCCAGAGCTCACTTTCGAACCACATGGATATGTTAGTGGTGTCCTGAGTCGGGGAAGCTAAAAAACCACTCCATTCGCTGATCTGAGCTTTCCCTGAGGAGTTAGACCAAAGCTTATATCAGAATTGGGAAAAGAGCCCAATTCAGCCAGAAACGTAACTTTTGACCCAGAGCTCAGTTTCGAACCACATGCATATGTTAGTGGTGTCCTGAGTCGGGGAAGCTAAAAAACAACTCCATTCGCTGATCTGAGCTTTCCCTGAGGAGATACACCAAAGCTTATATGAGAATTGGCAAAAGATCGCAATTCAGCCAGAAACGTAACTTTTGACCCAGAGCTCAGTTTCGAACCACATGCATATGTTAGTGGTGTCCTGAGTCGGGGAAGCTAAAAAACCACTCCATTCGCTAATCTGAGCTTTCCCTGAGGAAATACACCAAAGCTTATATCAGAATTGGAAAAAGAGCCCAATTCAGCCAGAAACGTAACTTTTGACCCAGAGCTCAGTTTCGAACCACATGCATATGTTAGTGGTGTCCTGAGTCGGGGAAGATAAAAAACCACTCCATTCGCTGATCTGAGCTTTCCCTGAGGAGTTAGACCAAAGCTTATATCAGAATTGGCAAAAGAGCCCAATTCAGCCAGAAACGTAACTTTTGACCCAGAGCTCAGTTTCGAACCACATGCATATGTTAGTGGTGTCCTGAGTCGGGGAAGCTAAAAAACCACTCCATTCGTTGATCTGAGCTTTCCCTCAGGAGAAACACCAAAGATAATATCAGAATTGGCAAAAGATCCCAATTCAGCCAGAAACGTAACTTTTGACCCAGAGCTCAGTTTCCAACCACATGCATATGTTAGTGGTTTCCTGAGTCGCGGAAGCTAAAAAACAACTCCATTCGTTGATCTGAGCTTTCCCTCAGGAGAAACACCAAAGATAATATCAGAATTGGCAAAAGATCCCAATTCAGCCAGAAACGTAACTTTTCATCCAAAGCTCAGTTTCGAACCACATGCATATGTTAGTGGTGTCCTGAGTCGGGGAAGCTATAAAACCACACCATTCGCTGATCTGAGCTTTCCCTGAGGAGTTAGACCAAAGCTTATAACAGAATTGGCAAAAGAGCCAAATTCAGCCAGAAACGTAACTTTTGACCCAGAGCTCAGTTTCGAACCACATGCATATGTTAGTGGTGTCCTGAGTCGGGGAAGCTAAAAAACCACTCCATTCGCTGATCTGAGCTTTCCCTGAGGAGATACACCAAAGCTTATATCAGAATTGGAAAAAGAGCCCAATTCAGCCAGAAACGTAACTTTTGACCCAGAGCTCAGTTTCGAACCACATGCATATGTTAGTGGTGTCCTGAGTCGGGGAAGCTAAAAAACCACTCCATTCGCTGATCTGAGCTTTCCCTAAGGAGATATACCAAAGATAAAATCAGAATTGGCAAAAGATCCCAATTCAGCCAGAAACGTAACTTTTGACCCAGAGCTCAGTTTCGAACCACATGCATATGTTAGTGGTGTCCTGAGTCGGGGAAGCTAAAAAACCACTCCATTCGCTGATCTGAGCTTTCCCTGAGGAGTTAGACCAAAGCTTATATCAGAATTGGAAAAAGAGCCCAATTCAGCCAGAAACGTAACTTTTGACCCAGAGCTCAGTTTCGAACCACATGCATATGTTAGTGGTGTCCTGAGTCGGGGAAGCTAAAAAACAACACCATTCGTTGATCTGAGCTTTCCCTCAGGAGAAACACCAAAGATAATATCAGAATTGGCAAAAGATCCCAATTCAGCCAGAAACGTAACTTTTGACCCAGAGCTGAGTTTCGAACCACATGCATATGTTAGTGGTGTCCTGAGTCGGGGAAGCTAAAAAACCACTCCATTCGTTGATCTGAGCTTTCCCTGAGGAGTTAGACCAAAGCTTATATCAGAATTGGAAAAAGAGCCCAATTCAGCCAGAAACGTAACTTTTGACCCAGAGTTCAGTTTCGAACCACATGCATATGTTAGTGGTGTCCTGAGTCAGGGAAGCTAAAAAACAACTCCATTCGCTGATCTGAGCTTTCCCTGAGGAGATACACCAAACCTTATATCAGAATTGGCAAAAGAGCCCAATTCAGCCAGAAACGTAACTTTTGACCCAGAGCTCACTTTCGAACCACATGGATATGTTAGTGGTGTCCTGAGTCGGGGAAGCTAAAAAACCACTCCATTCGCTGATCTGAGCTTTCCCTGAGGAGTTAGACCAAAGCTTATATCAGAATTGGGAAAAGAGCCCAATTCAGCCAGAAACGTAACTTTTGACCCAGAGCTCAGTTTCGAACCACATGCATATGTTAGTGGTGTCCTGAGTCGGGGAAGCTAAAAAACAACTCCATTCGCTGATCTGAGCTTTCCCTGAGGAGATACACCAAAGCTTATATGAGAATTGGCAAAAGATCGCAATTCAGCCAGAAACGTAACTTTTGACCCAGAGCTCAGTTTCGAACCACATGCATATGTTAGTGGTGTCCTGAGTCGGGGAAGCTAAAAAACCACTCCATTCGCTAATCTGCGCTTTCCCTGAGGAAATACACCAAAGCTTATATCAGAATTGGAAAAAGAGCCCAATTCAGCCAGAAACGTAACTTTTGACCCAGAGCTCAGTTTCGAACCACATGCATATGTTAGTGGTGTCCTGAGTCGGGGAAGATAAAAAACCACTCCATTCGCTGATCTGAGCTTTCCCTGAGGAGTTAGACCAAAGCTTATATCAGAATTGGCAAAAGAGCCCAATTCAGCCAGAAACGTAACTTTTGACCCAGAGCTCAGTTTCGAACCACATGCATATGTTAGTGGTGTCCTGAGTCGGGGAAGCTAAAAAACCACTCCATTCGTTGATCTGAGCTTTCCCTCAGGAGAAACACCAAAGATAATATCAGAATTGGCAAAAGATCCCAATTCAGCCAGAAACGTAACTTTTGACCCAGAGCTCAGTTTCGAACCACATGCATATGTTAGTGGTTTCCTGAGTCGCGGAAGCTAAAAAACAACTCCATTCGTTGATCTGAGCTTTCCCTCAGGAGAAACACCAAAGATAATATCAGAATTGGCAAAAGATCCCAATTCAGCCAGAAACGTAACTTTTCATCCAAAGCTCAGTTTCGAACCACATGCATATGTTAGTGGTGTCCTGAGTCGGGGAAGCTATAAAACCACACCATTCGCTGATCTGAGCTTTCCCTGAGGAGTTAGACCAAAGCTTATAACAGAATTGGCAAAAGAGCCAAATTCAGCCAGAAACGTAACTTTTGACCCAGAGCTCAGTTTCGAACCACATGCATATGTTAGTGGTGTCCTGAGTCGGGGAAGCTAAAAAACCACTCCATTCGCTGATCTGAGCTTTCCCTGAGGAGATACACCAAAGCTTATATCAGAATTGGAAAAAGAGCCCAATTCAGCCAGAAACGTAACTTTTGACCCAGAGCTCAGTTTCGAACCACATGCATATGTTAGTGGTGTCCTGAGTCGGGGAAGCTAAAAAACCACTCCATTCGCTGATCTGAGCTTTCCCTAAGGAGATATACCAAAGATAAAATCAGAATTGGCAAAAGATCCCAATTCAGCCAGAAACGTAACTTTTGACCCAGAGCTCAGTTTCGAACCACATGCATATGTTAGTGGTGTCCTGAGTCGGGGAAGCTAAAAAACCACTCCATTCGCTGATCTGAGCTTTCCCTGAGGAGTTAGACCAAAGCTTATATCAGAATTGGGAAAAGAGCCCAATTCAGCCAGAAACGTAACTTTTGACCCAGAGCTCAGTTTCGAACCACATGCATATGTTAGTGGTGTCCTGAGTCGGGGAAGCTAAAAAACAACTCCATTCGCTGATCTGAGCTTTCCCTGAGGAGATACACCAAAGCTTATATGAGAATTGGCAAAAGATCGCAATTCAGCCAGAAACGTAACTTTTGACCCAGAGCTCAGTTTCGAACCACATGCATATGTTAGTGGTGTCCTGAGTCGGGGAAGCTAAAAAACCACTCCATTCGCTAATCTGAGCTTTCCCTGAGGAAATACACCAAAGCTTATATCAGAATTGGAAAAAGAGCCCAATTCAGCCAGAAACGTAACTTTTGACCCAGAGCTCAGTTTCGAACCACATGCATATGTTAGTGGTGTCCTGAGTCGGGGAAG
Source organism: Natrix helvetica (assembly GCF_964273705.1). NCBI lineage: Eukaryota > Metazoa > Chordata > Lepidosauria > Squamata > Natricidae > Natrix > Natrix helvetica. The sequence goes on from NC_138553.1 coordinate 55,492,184, forward strand.
CTAAAAAACCACTCCATTCGCTGATCTGAGCTTTCCCTGAGGAGTTGGACCAAAGCTTATATCAGAATTGGCAAAAGAGCCCAATTCAGCCAGAAACGTAACTTTTGACCCAGAGCTCAGTTTCGAACCACATGCATATGTTAGTGGTGTCCTGAGTCGGGGAAGCTAAAAAACCACTCCATTCGTTGATCTGAGCTTTCCCTCAGGAGAAACACCAAAGATAATATCAGAATTGGCAAAAGATCCCAATTCAGCCAGAAACGTAACTTTTGACCCAGAGCTCAGTTTCGAACCACATGCATATGTTAGTGGTTTCCTGAGTCGGGGAAGCTAAAAAACAACTCCATTCGTTGATCTGAGCTTTCCCTCAGGAGAAACACCAAAGATAATATCAGAATTTGCAAAAGATCCCAATTCAGCCAGAAACGTAACTTTTGACCCAGAGCTCAGTTTCGAACCACATGCATATGTTAGTGGTGTCCTGAGTCGGGGAAGCTAAAAAACCACTCCATTCGCTGATCTGAGCTTTCCCTGAGGAGTTAGACCAAAGCTTATAATAGAATTGGCAAAAGAGCCCAATTCAGCCAGAAACGTAACTTTTGACCCAGAGCTCAGTTTCGAACCACATGCATATGTTAGTGGTGTCCTGAGTCGGGGAAGCTAAAAAACCACTCCATTCGCTGATCTGAGCTTTCCCTGAGGAGTTAGACCAAAGCTTATATCAGAATTGGCAAAAGAGCCCAATTCAGCCAGAAACGTAACTTTTGACCCAGAGCTCAGTTTCGAACCACATGCATATGTTAGTGGTGTCCTGAGTCGGGGAAGCTAAAAAACAACACCATTCGTTGATCTGAGCTTTCCCTCAGGAGAAACACCAAAGATAATATCAGAATTGGCAAAAGATCCCAATTCAGCCAGAAACGTAACTTTTGACCCAGAGCTGAGTTTCGAACCACATGCATATGTTAGTGGTGTCCTGAGTCGGGGAAGCTAAAAAACCACTCCATTCGCTGATCTGAGCTTTCCCTGAGGAGATACACCAAAGCTTATATGAGAATTGGCAAAAGATCCCAATTCAGCCAGAAACGTAACTTTTGACCCAGAGCTCAGTTTCAAACCACATAAATATGTTAGTGGTGTCCTGAGTCGGGGAAGCTAAAAAACCACTCCATTCGTTGATCTGAGCTTTCCCTCAGGAGAAACACCAAAGATAATATCAGAATTGGCAAAAGATCCCAATTCAGCCAGAAACGTAACTTTTGACCCAGAGCTGAGTTTCGAACCACATGCATATGTTAGTGGTGTCCTGAGTCGGGGAAGCTAAAAAACCACTCCATTCGTTGATCTGAGCTTTCCCTGAGGAGTTAGACCAAAGCTTATATCAGAATTGGAAAAAGAGCCCAATTCAGCCAGAAACGTAACTTTTGACCCAGAGTTCAGTTTCGAACCACATGCATATGTTAGTGGTGTCCTGAGTCAGGGAAGCTAAAAAACAACTCCATTCGCTGATCTGAGCTTTCCCTGAGGAGATACACCAAACCTTATATCAGAATTGGCAAAAGAGCCCAATTCAGCCAGAAACGTAACTTTTGACCCAGAGCTCACTTTCGAACCACATGGATATGTTAGTGGTGTCCTGAGTCAGGGAAGCTAAAAAACCACTCCATTCGCTGATCTGAGCTTTCCCTGAGGAGTTAGACCAAAGCTTATATCAGAATTGGGAAAAGAGCCCAATTCAGCCAGAAACGTAACTTTTGACCCAGAGCTCAGTTTCGAACCACATGCATATGTTAGTGGTGTCCTGAGTCGGGGAAGCTAAAAAACAACTCCATTCGCTGATCTGAGCTTTCCCTGAGGAGATACACCAAAGCTTATATGAGAATTGGCAAAAGATCGCAATTCAGCCAGAAACGTAACTTTTGACCCAGAGCTCAGTTTCGAACCACATGCATATGTTAGTGGTGTCCTGAGTCGGGGAAGCTAAAAAACCACTCCATTCGCTGATCTGAGCTTTCCCTGAGGAGATACACCAAAGCTTATATCAGAATTGGAAAAAGAGCCCAATTCAGCCAGAAACGTAACTTTTGACCCAGAGCTCAGTTTCGAACCACATGCATATGTTAGTGGTGTCCTGAGTCGGGGAAGCTAAAAAACCACTCCATTCGCTGATCTGAGCTTTCCCTAAGGAGATATACCAAAGATAAAATCAGAATTGGCAAAAGATCCCAATTCAGCCAGAAACGTAACTTTTGACCCAGAGCTCAGTTTCGAACCACATGCATATGTTAGTGGTGTCCTGAGTCGGGGAAGCTAAAAAACAACACCATTCGTTGATCTGAGCTTTCCCTCAGGAGAAACACCAAAGATAATATCAGAATTGGCAAAAGATCCCAATTCAGCCAGAAACGTAACTTTTGACCCAGAGCTGAGTTTCGAACCACATGCATATGTTAGTGGTGTCCTGAGTCGGGGAAGCTAAAAAACCACTCCATTCGCTGATCTGAGCTTTCCCTGAGGAGATACACCAAAGCTTATATGAGAATTGGCAAAAGATCGCAATTCAGCCAGAAACGTAACTTTTGACCCAGAGCTCAGTTTCGAACCACATGCATATGTTAGTGGTGTCCTGAGTCGGGGAAGCTAAAAAACCACTCCATTCGCTGATCTGAGCTTTCCCTGAGGAGATACACCAAAGCTTATATCAGAATTGGAAAAAGAGCCCAATTCAGCCAGAAACGTAACTTTTGACCCAGAGCTCAGTTTCGAACCACATGCATATGTTAGTGGTGTCCTGAGTCGGGGAAGCTAAAAAACCACTCCATTCGCTGATCTGAGCTTTCCCTAAGGAGATATACCAAAGATAAAATCAGAATTGGCAAAAGATCCCAATTCAGCCAGAAACGTAACTTTTGACCCAGAGCTCAGTTTCGAACCACATGCATATGTTAGTGGTGTCCTGAGTCGGGGAAGCTAAAAAACAACACCATTCGTTGATCTGAGCTTTCCCTCAGGAGAAACACCAAAGATAATATCAGAATTGGCAAAAGATCCCAATTCAGCCAGAAACGTAACTTTTGACCCAGAGCTGAGTTTCGAACCACATGCATATGTTAGTGGTGTCCTGAGTCGGGGAAGCTAAAAAACCACTCCATTCGCTGATCTGAGCTTTCCCTGAGGAGATACACCAAAGCTTATATGAGAATTGGCAAAAGATCCCAATTCAGCCAGAAACGTAACTTTTGACCCAGAGCTCAGTTTCAAACCACATAAATATGTTAGTGGTGTCCTGAGTCGGGGAAGCTAAAAAACCACTCCATTCGTTGATCTGAGCTTTCCCTCAGGAGAAACACCAAAGCTTATATCAGAATTGGAAAAAGAGCCCAATTCAGCCAGAAACGTAACTTTTGACCCAGAGCTCAGTTTCGAACCACATGCATATGTTAGTGGTGTCCTGAGTCGGGGAAGCTAAAAAACCACTCCATTCGTTGATCTGAGCTTTCCCTCAGGAGAAACACCAAAGATAATATCAGAATTGGCAAAAGATCCCAATTCAGCCAGAAACGTAACTTTTGACCCAGAGCTCAGTTTCGAACCACATGCATATGTTAGTGGTTTCCTGAGTCGGGGAAGCTAAAAAACAACTCCATTCGTTGATCTGAGCTTTCCCTCAGGAGAAACACCAAAGATAATATCAGAATTTGCAAAAGATCCCAATTCAGCCAGAAACGTAACTTTTGACCCAGAGCTCAGTTTCGAACCACATGCATATGTTAGTGGTGTCCTGAGTCGGGGAAGCTAAAAAACCACTCCATTCGCTGATCTGAGCTTTCCCTGAGGAGTTAGACCAAAGCTTATAATAGAATTGGCAAAAGAGCCCAATTCAGCCAGAAACGTAACTTTTGACCCAGAGCTCAGTTTCGAACCACATGCATATGTTAGTGGTGTCCTGAGTCGGGGAAGCTAAAAAACCACTCCATTCGCTGATCTGAGCTTTCCCTGAGGAGTTAGACCAAAGCTTATATCAGAATTGGCAAAAGAGCCCAATTCAGCCAGAAACGTAACTTTTGACCCAGAGCTCAGTTTCGAACCACATGCATATGTTAGTGGTGTCCTGAGTCGGGGAAGCTAAAAAACAACACCATTCGTTGATCTGAGCTTTCCCTCAGGAGAAACACCAAAGATAATATCAGAATTGGCAAAAGATCCCAATTCAGCCAGAAACGTAACTTTTGACCCAGAGCTGAGTTTCGAACCACATGCATATGTTAGTGGTGTCCTGAGTCGGGGAAGCTAAAAAACCACTCCATTCGCTGATCTGAGCTTTCCCTGAGGAGATACACCAAAGCTTATATGAGAATTGGCAAAAGATCCCAATTCAGCCAGAAACGTAACTTTTGACCCAGAGCTCAGTTTCAAACCACATAAATATGTTAGTGGTGTCCTGAGTCGGGGAAGCTAAAAAACCACTCCATTCGTTGATCTGAGCTTTCCCTCAGGAGAAACACCAAAGATAATATCAGAATTGGCAAAAGATCCCAATTCAGCCAGAAACGTAACTTTTGACCCAGAGCTGAGTTTCGAACCACATGCATATGTTAGTGGTGTCCTGAGTCGGGGAAGCTAAAAAACCACTCCATTCGTTGATCTGAGCTTTCCCTGAGGAGTTAGACCAAAGCTTATATCAGAATTGGAAAAAGAGCCCAATTCAGCCAGAAACGTAACTTTTGACCCAGAGTTCAGTTTCGAACCACATGCATATGTTAGTGGTGTCCTGAGTCAGGGAAGCTAAAAAACAACTCCATTCGCTGATCTGAGCTTTCCCTGAGGAGATACACCAAACCTTATATCAGAATTGGCAAAAGAGCCCAATTCAGCCAGAAACGTAACTTTTGACCCAGAGCTCACTTTCGAACCACATGGATATGTTAGTGGTGTCCTGAGTCGGGGAAGCTAAAAAACCACTCCATTCGCTGATCTGAGCTTTCCCTGAGGAGTTAGACCAAAGCTTATATCAGAATTGGGAAAAGAGCCCAATTCAGCCAGAAACGTAACTTTTGACCCAGAGCTCAGTTTCGAACCACATGCATATGTTAGTGGTGTCCTGAGTCGGGGAAGCTAAAAAACAACTCCATTCGCTGATCTGAGCTTTCCCTGAGGAGATACACCAAAGCTTATATGAGAATTGGCAAAAGATCGCAATTCAGCCAGAAACGTAACTTTTGACCCAGAGCTCAGTTTCGAACCACATGCATATGTTAGTGGTGTCCTGAGTCGGGGAAGCTAAAAAACCACTCCATTCGCTGATCTGAGCTTTCCCTGAGGAGATACACCAAAGCTTATATCAGAATTGGAAAAAGAGCCCAATTCAGCCAGAAACGTAACTTTTGACCCAGAGCTCAGTTTCGAACCACATGCATATGTTAGTGGTGTCCTGAGTCGGGGAAGCTAAAAAACCACTCCATTCGCTGATCTGAGCTTTCCCTAAGGAGATATACCAAAGATAAAATCAGAATTGGCAAAAGATCCCAATTCAGCCAGAAACGTAACTTTTGACCCAGAGCTCAGTTTCGAACCACATGCATATGTTAGTGGTGTCCTGAGTCGGGGAAGCTAAAAAACCACTCCATTCGCTGATCTGAGCTTTCCCTGAGGAGTTAGACCAAAGCTTATATCAGAATTGGGAAAAGAGCCCAATTCAGCCAGAAACGTAACTTTTGACCCAGAGCTCAGTTTCGAACCACATGCATATGTTAGTGGTGTCCTGAGTCGGGGAAGCTAAAAAACCACTCCATTCGCTGATCTGAGCTTTCCCTGAGGAGATACACCAAAGCTTATATGAGAATTGGCAAAAGATCGCAATTCAGCCAGAAACGTAACTTTTGACCCAGAGCTCAGTTTCGAACCACATGCATATGTTAGTGGTGTCCTGAGTCGGGGAAGCTAAAAAACAACACCATTCGTTGATCTGAGCTTTCCCTCAGGAGAAACACCAAAGATAATATCAGAATTGGCAAAAGATCCCAATTCAGCCAGAAACGTAACTTTTGACCCAGAGCTCAGTTTCGAACCACATGCATATGTTAGTGGTGTCCTGAGTCGGGGAAGCTAAAAAACCACTCCATTCGTTGATCTGAGCTTTCCCTGAGGAGTTAGACCAAAGCTTATATCAGAATTGGAAAAAGAGCCCAATTCAGCCAGAAACGTAACTTTTGACCCAGAGTTCAGTTTCGAACCACATGCATATGTTAGTGGTGTCCTGAGTCAGGGAAGCTAAAAAACAACTCCATTCGCTGATCTGAGCTTTCCCTGAGGAGATACACCAAACCTTATATCAGAATTGGCAAAAGAGCCCAATTCAGCCAGAAACGTAACTTTTGACCCAGAGCTCACTTTCGAACCACATGGATATGTTAGTGGTGTCCTGAGTCGGGGAAGCTAAAAAACCACTCCATTCGCTGATCTGAGCTTTCCCTGAGGAGTTAGACCAAAGCTTATATCAGAATTGGGAAAAGAGCCCAATTCAGCCAGAAACGTAACTTTTGACCCAGAGCTCAGTTTCGAACCACATGCATATGTTAGTGGTGTCCTGAGTCGGGGAAGCTAAAAAACAACTCCATTCGCTGATCTGAGCTTTCCCTGAGGAGATACACCAAAGCTTATATGAGAATTGGCAAAAGATCGCAATTCAGCCAGAAACGTAACTTTTGACCCAGAGCTCAGTTTCGAACCACATGCATATGTTAGTGGTGTCCTGAGTCGGGGAAGCTAAAAAACCACTCCATTCGCTAATCTGAGCTTTCCCTGAGGAAATACACCAAAGCTTATATCAGAATTGGAAAAAGAGCCCAATTCAGCCAGAAACGTAACTTTTGACCCAGAGCTCAGTTTCGAACCACATGCATATGTTAGTGGTGTCCTGAGTCGGGGAAGATAAAAAACCACTCCATTCGCTGATCTGAGCTTTCCCTGAGGAGTTAGACCAAAGCTTATATCAGAATTGGCAAAAGAGCCCAATTCAGCCAGAAACGTAACTTTTGACCCAGAGCTCAGTTTCGAACCACATGCATATGTTAGTGGTGTCCTGAGTCGGGGAAGCTAAAAAACCACTCCATTCGTTGATCTGAGCTTTCCCTCAGGAGAAACACCAAAGATAATATCAGAATTGGCAAAAGATCCCAATTCAGCCAGAAACGTAACTTTTGACCCAGAGCTCAGTTTCGAACCACATGCATATGTTAGTGGTTTCCTGAGTCGCGGAAGCTAAAAAACAACTCCATTCGTTGATCTGAGCTTTCCCTCAGGAGAAACACCAAAGATAATATCAGAATTGGCAAAAGATCCCAATTCAGCCAGAAACGTAACTTTTCATCCAAAGCTCAGTTTCGAACCACATGCATATGTTAGTGGTGTCCTGAGTCAGGGAAGCTAAAAAACAACTCCATTCGCTGATCTGAGCTTTCCCTGAGGAGATACACCAAACCTTATATCAGAATTGGCAAAAGAGCCCAATTCAGCCAGAAACGTAACTTTTGACCCAGAGCTCACTTTCGAACCACATGGATATGTTAGTGGTGTCCTGAGTCGGGGAAGCTAAAAAACCACTCCATTCGCTGATCTGAGCTTTCCCTGAGGAGTTAGACCAAAGCTTATATCAGAATTGGGAAAAGAGCCCAATTCAGCCAGAAACGTAACTTTTGACCCAGAGCTCAGTTTCGAACCACATGCATATGTTAGTGGTGTCCTGAGTCGGGGAAGCTAAAAAACAACTCCATTCGCTGATCTGAGCTTTCCCTGAGGAGATACACCAAAGCTTATATGAGAATTGGCAAAAGATCGCAATTCAGCCAGAAACGTAACTTTTGACCCAGAGCTCAGTTTCGAACCACATGCATATGTTAGTGGTGTCCTGAGTCGGGGAAGCTAAAAAACCACTCCATTCGCTAATCTGAGCTTTCCCTGAGGAAATACACCAAAGCTTATATCAGAATTGGAAAAAGAGCCCAATTCAGCCAGAAACGTAACTTTTGACCCAGAGCTCAGTTTCGAACCACATGCATATGTTAGTGGTTTCCTGAGTCGCGGAAGCTAAAAAACAACTCCATTCGTTGATCTGAGCTTTCCCTCAGGAGAAACACCAAAGATAATATCAGAATTGGCAAAAGATCCCAATTCAGCCAGAAACGTAACTTTTGACCCAGAGCTCAGTTTCGAACCACATGCATATGTTAGTGGTGTCCTGAGTCGGGGAAGCTAAAAAACCACTCCATTCGCTGATCTGAGCTTTCCCTGAGGAGTTAGACCAAAGCTTATATCAGAATTGGAAAAAGAGCCCAATTCAGCCAGAAACGTAACTTTTGACCCAGAGTTCAGTTTCGAACCACATGCATATGTTAGTGGTGTCCTGAGTCAGGGAAGCTAAAAAACAACTCCATTCGCTGATCTGAGCTTTCCCTGAGGAGATACACCAAACCTTATATCAGAATTGGCAAAAGAGCCCAATTCAGCCAGAAACGTAACTTTTGACCCAGAGCTCACTTTCGAACCACATGGATATGTTAGTGGTGTCCTGAGTCGGGGAAGCTAAAAAACCACTCCATTCGCTGATCTGAGCTTTCCCTGAGGAGTTAGACCAAAGCTTATATCAGAATTGGGAAAAGAGCCCAATTCAGCCAGAAACGTAACTTTTGACCCAGAGCTCAGTTTCGAACCACATGCATATGTTAGTGGTGTCCTGAGTCGGGGAAGCTAAAAAACAACTCCATTCGCTGATCTGAGCTTTCCCTGAGGAGATACACCAAAGCTTATATGAGAATTGGCAAAAGATCGCAATTCAGCCAGAAACGTAACTTTTGACCCAGAGCTCAGTTTCGAACCACATGCATATGTTAGTGGTGTCCTGAGTCGGGGAAGCTAAAAAACCACTCCATTCGCTAATCTGAGCTTTCCCTGAGGAAATACACCAAAGCTTATATCAGAATTGGAAAAAGAGCCCAATTCAGCCAGAAACGTAACTTTTGACCCAGAGCTCAGTTTCGAACCACATGCATATGTTAGTGGTGTCCTGAGTCGGGGAAGATAAAAAACCACTCCATTCGCTGATCTGAGCTTTCCCTGAGGAGTTAGACCAAAGCTTATATCAGAATTGGCAAAAGAGCCCAATTCAGCCAGAAACGTAACTTTTGACCCAGAGCTCAGTTTCGAACCACATGCATATGTTAGTGGTGTCCTGAGTCGGGGAAGCTAAAAAACCACTCCATTCGTTGATCTGAGCTTTCCCTCAGGAGAAACACCAAAGATAATATCAGAATTGGCAAAAGATCCCAATTCAGCCAGAAACGTAACTTTTGACCCAGAGCTCAGTTTCGAACCACATGCATATGTTAGTGGTTTCCTGAGTCGCGGAAGCTAAAAAACAACTCCATTCGTTGATCTGAGCTTTCCCTCAGGAGAAACACCAAAGATAATATCAGAATTGGCAAAAGATCCCAATTCAGCCAGAAACGTAACTTTTCATCCAAAGCTCAGTTTCGAACCACATGCATATGTTAGTGGTGTCCTGAGTCGGGGAAGCTATAAAACCACACCATTCGCTGATCTGAGCTTTCCCTGAGGAGTTAGACCAAAGCTTATAACAGAATTGGCAAAAGAGCCAAATTCAGCCAGAAACGTAACTTTTGACCCAGAGCTCAGTTTCGAACCACATGCATATGTTAGTGGTGTCCTGAGTCGGGGAAGCTAAAAAACCACTCCATTCGCTGATCTGAGCTTTCCCTGAGGAGATACACCAAAGCTTATATCAGAATTGGAAAAAGAGCCCAATTCAGCCAGAAACGTAACTTTTGACCCAGAGCTCAGTTTCGAACCACATGCATATGTTAGTGGTGTCCTGAGTCGGGGAAGCTAAAAAACCACTCCATTCGCTGATCTGAGCTTTCCCTAAGGAGATATACCAAAGATAAAATCAGAATTGGCAAAAGATCCCAATTCAGCCAGAAACGTAACTTTTGACCCAGAGCTCAGTTTCGAACCACATGCATATGTTAGTGGTGTCCTGAGTCGGGGAAGCTAAAAAACCACTCCATTCGCTGATCTGAGCTTTCCCTGAGGAGTTAGACCAAAGCTTATATCAGAATTGGGAAAAGAGCCCAATTCAGCCAGAAACGTAACTTTTGACCCAGAGCTCAGTTTCGAACCACATGCATATGTTAGTGGTGTCCTGAGTCGGGGAAGCTAAAAAACCACTCCATTCGCTGATCTGAGCTTTCCCTGAGGAGATACACCAAAGCTTATATGAGAATTGGCAAAAGATCGCAATTCAGCCAGAAACGTAACTTTTGACCCAGAGCTCAGTTTCGAACCACATGCATATGTTAGTGGTGTCCTGAGTCGGGGAAGCTAAAAAACCACTCCATTCGCTAATCTGAGCTTTCCCTGAGGAAATACACCAAAGCTTATATCAGAATTGGAAAAAGAGCCCAATTCAGCCAGAAACGTAACTTTTGACCCAGAGCTCAGTTTCGAACCACATGCATATGTTAGTGGTGTCCTGAGTCGGGGAAGATAAAAAACCACTCCATTCGCTGATCTGAGCTTTCCCTGAGGAGTTGGACCAAAGCTTATATCAGAATTGGCAAAAGAGCCCAATTCAGCCAGAAACGTAACTTTTGACCCAGAGCTCAGTTTCGAACCACATGCATATGTTAGTGGTGTCCTGAGTCGGGGAAGCTAAAAAACCACTCCATTCGTTGATCTGAGCTTTCCCTCAGGAGAAACACCAAAGATAATATCAGAATTGGCAAAAGATCCCAATTCAGCCAGAAACGTAACTTTTGACCCAGAGCTCAGTTTCGAACCACATGCATATGTTAGTGGTTTCCTGAGTCGGGGAAGCTAAAAAACAACTCCATTCGTTGATCTGAGCTTTCCCTCAGGAGAAACACCAAAGATAATATCAGAATTGGCAAAAGATCCCAATTCAGCCAGAAACGTAACTTTTCATCCAAAGCTCAGTTTCGAACCACATGCATATGTTAGTGGTGTCCTGAGTCGGGGAAGCTATAAAACCACACCATTCGCTGATCTGAGCTTTCCCTGAGGAGTTAGACCAAAGCTTATAACAGAATTGGCAAAAGAGCCAAATTCAGCCAGAAACGTAACTTTTGACCCAGAGCTCAGTTTCGAACCACATGCATATGTTAGTGGTGTCCTGAGTCGGGGAAGCTAAAAAACCACTCCATTCGCTGATCTGAGCTTTCCCTGAGGAGTTAGACCAAAGCTTATATCAGAATTGGCAAAAGAGCCCAATTCAGCCAGAAACGTAACTTTTGACCCAGAGCTCAGTTTCGAACCACATGCATATGTTAGTGGTGTCCTGAGTCGGGGAAGCTAAAAAACAACACCATTCGTTGATCTGAGCTTTCCCTCAGGAGAAACACCAAAGATAATATCAGAATTGGCAAAAGATCCCAATTCAGCCAGAAACGTAACTTTTGACCCAGAGCTCAGTTTCGAACCACATGCATATGTTAGTGGTTTCCTGAGTCGGGGAAGCTAAAAAACCACACCATTCGCTGATCTGAGCTTTCCCTCAGGAGAAACACCAAAGATAATATCAGAATTGGCAAAAGATCCCAATTCAGCCAGAAACGTAACTTTTCATCCAAAGCTCAGTTTCGAACCACATGCATATGTTAGTGGTGTCCTGAGTCGGGGAAGCTATAAAACCACACCATTCGCTGATCTGAGCTTTCCCTGAGGAGTTAGACCAAAGCTTATAACAGAATTGGCAAAAGAGCCAAATTCAGCCAGAAACGTAACTTTTGACCCAGAGCTCAGTTTCGAACCACATGCATATGTTAGTGGTGTCCTGAGTCGGGGAAGCTAAAAAACCACTCCATTCGCTGATCTGAGCTTTCCCTGAGGAGATACACCAAAGCTTATATCAGAATTGGAAAAAGAGCCCAATTCAGCCAGAAACGTAACTTTTGACCCAGAGCTCAGTTTCGAACCACATGCATATGTTAGTGGTGTCCTGAGTCGGGGAAGCTAAAAAACCACTCCATTCGCTGATCTGAGCTTTCCCTAAGGAGATATACCAAAGATAAAATCAGAATTGGCAAAAGATCCCAATTCAGCCAGAAACGTAACTTTTGACCCAGAGCTCAGTTTCGAACCACATGCATATGTTAGTGGTGTCCTGAGTCGGGGAAGCTAAAAAACCACTCCATTCGCTGATCTGAGCTTTCCCTGAGGAGTTAGACCAAAGCTTATATCAGAATTGGGAAAAGAGCCCAATTCAGCCAGAAACGTAACTTTTGACCCAGAGCTCAGTTTCGAACCACATGCATATGTTAGTGGTGTCCTGAGTCGGGGAAGCTAAAAAACCACTCCATTCGCTAATCTGAGCTTTCCCTGAGGAAATACACCAAAGCTTATATCAGAATTGGAAAAAGAGCCCAATTCAGCCAGAAACGTAACTTTTGACCCAGAGCTCAGTTTCGAACCACATGCATATGTTAGTGGTGTCCTGAGTCGGGGAAGATAAAAAACCACTCCATTCGCTGATCTGAGCTTTCCCTGAGGAGTTGGACCAAAGCTTATATCAGAATTGGCAAAAGAGCCCAATTCAGCCAGAAACGTAACTTTTGACCCAGAGCTCAGTTTCGAACCACATGCATATGTTAGTGGTGTCCTGAGTCGGGGAAGCTAAAAAACCACTCCATTCGTTGATCTGAGCTTTCCCTCAGGAGAAACACCAAAGATAATATCAGAATTGGCAAAAGATCCCAATTCAGCCAGAAACGTAACTTTTGACCCAGAGCTCAGTTTCGAACCACATGCATATGTTAGTGGTTTCCTGAGTCGGGGAAGCTAAAAAACAACTCCATTCGTTGATCTGAGCTTTCCCTCAGGAGAAACACCAAAGATAATATCAGAATTGGCAAAAGATCCCAATTCAGCCAGAAACGTAACTTTTCATCCAAAGCTCAGTTTCGAACCACATGCATATGTTAGTGGTGTCCTGAGTCGGGGAAGCTATAAAACCACACCATTCGCTGATCTGAGCTTTCCCTGAGGAGTTAGACCAAAGCTTATAACAGAATTGGCAAAAGAGCCAAATTCAGCCAGAAACGTAACTTTTGACCCAGAGCTCAGTTTCGAACCACATGCATATGTTAGTGGTGTCCTGAGTCGGGGAAGCTAAAAAACCACTCCATTCGCTGATCTGAGCTTTCCCTGAGGAGTTAGACCAAAGCTTATATCAGAATTGGCAAAAGAGCCCAATTCAGCCAGAAACGTAACTTTTGACCCAGAGCTCAGTTTCGAACCACATGCATATGTTAGTGGTGTCCTGAGTCGGGGAAGCTAAAAAACAACACCATTCGTTGATCTGAGCTTTCCCTCAGGAGAAACACCAAAGATAATATCAGAATTGGCAAAAGATCCCAATTCAGCCAGAAACGTAACTTTTGACCCAGAGCTGAGTTTCGAACCACATGCATATGTTAGTGGTGTCCTGAGTCGGGGAAGCTAAAAAACCACTCCATTCGCTGATCTGAGCTTTCCCTGAGGAGTTAGACCAAAGCTTATATCAGAATTGGAAAAAGAGCCCAATTCAGCCAGAAACGTAACTTTTGACCCAGAGTTCAGTTTCGAACCACATGCATATGTTAGTGGTGTCCTGAGTCAGGGAAGCTAAAAAACAACTCCATTCGCTGATCTGAGCTTTCCCTGAGGAGATACACCAAACCTTATATCAGAATTGGCAAAAGAGCCCAATTCAGCCAGAAACGTAACTTTTGACCCAGAGCTCACTTTCGAACCACATGGATATGTTAGTGGTGTCCTGAGTCGGGGAAGCTAAAAAACCACTCCATTCGCTGATCTGAGCTTTCCCTGAGGAGTTAGACCAAAGCTTATATCAGAATTGGGAAAAGAGCCCAATTCAGCCAGAAACGTAACTTTTGACCCAGAGCTCAGTTTCGAACCACATACATATGTTAGTGGTGTCCTGAGTCGGGGAAGCTAAAAAACAACTCCATTCGCTGATCTGAGCTTTCCCTGAGGAGATACACCAAAGCTTATATGAGAATTGGCAAAAGATCGCAATTCAGCCAGAAACGTAACTTTTGACCCAGAGCTCAGTTTCGAACCACATGCATATGTTAGTGGTGTCCTGAGTCGGGGAAGCTAAAAAACCACTCCATTCGCTAATCTGAGCTTTCCCTGAGGAAATACACCAAAGCTTATATCAGAATTGGAAAAAGAGCCCAATTCAGCCAGAAACGTAACTTTTGACCCAGAGCTGAGTTTCGAACCACATGCATATGTTAGTGGTGTCCTGAGTCGGGGAAGATAAAAAACCACTCCATTCGCTGATCTGAGCTTTCCCTGAGGAGTTAGACCAAAGCTTATATCAGAATTGGCAAAAGAGCCCAATTCAGCCAGAAACGTAACTTTTGACCCAGAGCTCAGTTTCGAACCACATGCATATGTTAGTGGTGTCCTGAGTCGGGGAAGCTAAAAAACCACTCCATTCGTTGATCTGAGCTTTCCCTCAGGAGAAACACCAAAGATAATATCAGAATTGGCAAAAGATCCCAATTCAGCCAGAAACGTAACTTTTGACCCAGAGCTCAGTTTCGAACCACATGCATATGTTAGTGGTTTCCTGAGTCGCGGAAGCTAAAAAACAACTCCATTCGTTGATCTGAGCTTTCCCTCAGGAGAAACACCAAAGATAATATCAGAATTGGCAAAAGATCCCAATTCAGCCAGAAACGTAACTTTTCATCCAAAGCTCAGTTTCGAACCACATGCATATGTTAGTGGTGTCCTGAGTCGGGGAAGCTATAAAACCACACCATTCGCTGATCTGAGCTTTCCCTGAGGAGTTAGACCAAAGCTTATAACAGAATTGGCAAAAGAGCCAAATTCAGCCAGAAACGTAACTTTTGACCCAGAGCTCAGTTTCGAACCACATGCATATGTTAGTGGTGTCCTGAGTCGGGGAAGCTAAAAAACCACTCCATTCGCTGATCTGAGCTTTCCCTGAGGAGATACACCAAAGCTTATATCAGAATTGGAAAAAGAGCCCAATTCAGCCAGAAACGTAACTTTTGACCCAGAGCTCAGTTTCGAACCACATGCATATGTTAGTGGTGTCCTGAGTCGGGGAAGCTAAAAAACCACTCCATTCGCTGATCTGAGCTTTCCCTAAGGAGATATACCAAAGATAAAATCAGAATTGGCAAAAGATCCCAATTCAGCCAGAAACGTAACTTTTGACCCAGAGCTCAGTTTCGAACCACATGCATATGTTAGTGGTGTCCTGAGTCGGGGAAGCTAAAAAACCACTCCATTCGCTGATCTGAGCTTTCCCTGAGGAGTTAGACCAAAGCTTATATCAGAATTGGGAAAAGAGCCCAATTCAGCCAGAAACGTAACTTTTGACCCAGAGCTCAGTTTCGAACCACATGCATATGTTAGTGGTGTCCTGAGTCGGGGAAGCTAAAAAACCACTCCATTCGCTGATCTGAGCTTTCCCTGAGGAGATACACCAAAGCTTATATGAGAATTGGCAAAAGATCGCAATTCAGCCAGAAACGTAACTTTTGACCCAGAGCTCAGTTTCGAACCACATGCATATGTTAGTGGTGTCCTGAGTCGGGGAAGCTAAAAAACCACTCCATTCGCTAATCTGAGCTTTCCCTGAGGAAATACACCAAAGCTTATATCAGAATTGGAAAAAGAGCCCAATTCAGCCAGAAACGTAACTTTTGACCCAGAGCTCAGTTTCGAACCACATGCATATGTTAGTGGTGTCCTGAGTCGGGGAAGATAAAAAACCACTCCATTCGCTGATCTGAGCTTTCCCTGAGGAGTTAGACCAAAGCTTATATCAGAATTGGCAAAAGAGCCCAATTCAGCCAGAAACGTAACTTTTGACCCAGAGCTCAGTTTCGAACCACATGCATATGTTAGTGGTGTCCTGAGTCGGGGAAGCTAAAAAAACCACTCCATTCGTTGATCTGAGCTTTCCCTCAGGAGAAACACCAAAGATAATATCAGAATTGGCAAAAGATCCCAATTCAGCCAGAAACGTAACTTTTGACCCAGAGCTCAGTTTCGAACCACATGCATATGTTAGTGGTGTTCTGAGTCGGGGAAGCTAAAAAACAACTCCATTCGCTGATCTGAGCTTTCCCTGAGGAGATACACCAAAGATTATATCAGAATTGGCAAAAGATCCCAATTCAGCCAGAAACGTAACTTTTCATCCAAAGCTCAGTTTCGAACCACATGCATATGTTAGTGATGTTCTGAGTCGGGGAAGCTAAAAAACAACTCCATTCGCTGATCTGAGCTTTCCCTGAGGAGATACACCAAAGCTTATATCAGAATTGGCAAAAGATCCCAATTCTGCCAGAAACCTAACTTTTCACCCAGAGCTCAGTTTCGAACCACATGCATATGTTAGTGGTGTCCTGAGTCGGGGAAGCTAAAAAACCACTCCATTCGCTGATCTGAGCTTTCCCTGAGGAGTTAGACCAAAGCTTATATCAGAATTGGCAAAAGAGCCCAATTCAGCCAGAAACGTAACTTTTGACCCACAGCTCAGTTTCGAACCACATGCATATGTTAGTGGTGTCCTGAGTCGGGGAAGCTAAAAAACCACTCCATTCGCTGATCTGAGCTTTCCCTGAGGAGTTAGACCAAAGCTTATATCAGAATTGGCAAAAGAGCCCAATTCAGCCAGAAACGTAACTTTTGACCCAGAGCTCAGTTTCGAACCACATGCATATGTTAGTGGTTTCCTGAGTCGGGGAAGCTAAAAAACAACTCCATTCGTTGATCTGAGCTTTCCCTCAGGAGAAACACCAAAGATAATATCAGAATTGGCAAAAGATCCCAATTCAGCCAGAAACGTAACTTTTCATCCAAAGCTCAGTTTCGAACCACATGCATATGTTAGTGGTGTCCTGAGTCGGGGAAGCTATAAAACCACACCATTCGCTGATCTGAGCTTTCCCTGAGGAGTTAGACCAAAGCTTATAACAGAATTGGCAAAAGAGCCAAATTCAGCCAGAAACGTAACTTTTGACCCAGAGCTCAGTTTCGAACCACATGCATATGTTAGTGGTGTCCTGAGTCGGGGAAGCTAAAAAACCACTCCATTCGCTGATCTGAGCTTTCCCTGAGGAGATACACCAAAGCTTATATCAGAATTGGAAAAAGAGCCCAATTCAGCCAGAAACGTAACTTTTGACCCAGAGCTCAGTTTCGAACCACATGCATATGTTAGTGGTGTCCTGAGTCGGGGAAGCTAAAAAACCACTCCATTCGCTGATCTGAGCTTTCCCTGAGGAGTTAGACCAAAGCTTGTATCAGAATTGGCAAAAGAGCCCAATTCAGCCAGAAACGTAACTTTTGACCCAGAGCTCAGTTTCGAACCACATGCATATGTTAGTGGTGTCCTGAGTCGGGGAAGCTAAAAAACCACTCCATTCGCTGATCTGAGCTTTCCCTGAGGAGTTAGACCAAAGCTTATATCAGAATTGGGAAAAGAGCCCAATTCAGCCAGAAACGTAACTTTTGACCCAGACCTCAGTTTCGAACCACATGCATATGTTAGTGGTGTCCTGAGTCGGGGAAGCTAAAAAACAACTCCATTCGCTGATCTGAGCTTTCCCTGAGGAGATACACCAAAGCTTATATGAGAATTGGCAAAAGATCGCAATTCAGCCAGAAACGTAACTTTTGACCCAGAGCTCAGTTTCGAACCACATGCATATGTTAGTGGTGTCCTGAGTCGGGGAAGCTAAAAAACCACTCCATTCGCTAATCTGAGCTTTCCCTGAGGAAATACACCAAAGCTTATATCAGAATTGGAAAAAGAGCCCAATTCAGCCAGAAACGTAACTTTTGACCCAGAGCTCAGTTTCGAACCACATGCATATGTTAGTGGTGTCCTGAGTCGGGGAAGATAAAAAACCACTCCATTCGCTGATCTGAGCTTTCCCTGAGGAGATACACCAAAGCTTATATCAGAATTGGAAAAAGAGCCCAATTCAGCCAGAAACGTAACTTTTGACCCAGAGCTCAGTTTCGAACCACATGCATATGTTAGTGGTGTCCTGAGTCGGGGAAGCTAAAAAACAACTCCATTCGTTGATCTGAGCTTTCCCTGAGGAGATATACCAAAGATAAAATCAGAATTGGCAAAAGAGCCCAATTCAGCCAGAAACGTAACTTTTGACCCAGAGCTCAGTTTCGAACCACATGCATATGTTAGTGGTGTCCTGAGTCGGGGAAGCTAAAAAACAACTCCATTCGTTGATCTGAGCTTTCCCTCAGGAGAAACACCAAAGATAATATCAGAATTGGCAAAAGATCCCAATTCAGCCAGAAACGTAACTTTTCATCCAGAGCTCAGTTTCCAACCACATGCATATGTTAGTGGTGTCCTGAGTCGGGGAAGCTAAAAAACCACTCCATTCGCTGATCTGAGCTTTCCCTGAGGAGTTAGACCAAAGCTTATATCAGAATTGGCAAAAGAGCCCAATTCAGCCAGAAACGTAACTTTTGACCCAGAGCTCAGTTTCGAACCACATGCATATGTTAGTGATGTTCTGAGTCGGGGAAGCTAAAAAACAACTCCATTCGCTGATCTGAGCTTTCCCTGAGGAGATACACCAAAGCTTATATCAGAATTGGCAAAAGATCCCAATTCAGCCAGAAACCTAACTTTTGACCCAGAGCTCAGTTTCGAACCACATGCATATGTTAGTGGTGTCCTGAGTCGGGGAAGCTAAAAAACCACTCCATTCGCTGATCTGAGCTTTCCCTGAGGAGTTAGACCAAAGCTTATATCAGAATTGGCAAAAGAGCCCAATTCAGCCAGAAACGTAACTTTTGACCCAGAGCTCAGTTTCGAACCACATGCATATGTTAGTGGTGTCCTGAGTCGGGGAAGCTAAAAAACCACTCCATTCGCTGATCTGAGCTTTCCCTGAGGAGATATACCAAAGATAAAATCAGAATTGGCAAAAGATCCCAATTCAGCCAGAAACGTAACTTTTGACCCACAGCTCAGTTTCGAACCACATGCATATGTTAGTGGTGTCCTGAGTCGGGGAAGCTAAAAAACCACTCCATTCGCTGATCTGAGCTTTCCCTGAGGAGTTAGACCAAAGCTTATATCAGAATTGGCAAAAGAGCCCAATTCAGCCAGAAACGTAACTTTTGACCCAGAGCTCAGTTTCGAACCACATGCATATGTTAGTGGTGTCCTGAGTCGGGGAAGCTAAAAAAAGCACTCCATTCGCTGATCTGAGCTTTCCCTGAGGAGATATACCAAAGATAAAATCAGAATTGGCAAAAGATCCCAATTCAGCCAGAAACGTAACTTTTGACCCACAGCTCAGTTTCGAACCACATGCATATGTTAGTGGTGTCCTGAGTCGGGGAAGCTAAAAAACCACTCCATTCGCTGATCTGAGCATTCCCTGAGGAGTTAGACCAAAGCTTGTATCAGAATTGGCAAAAGAGCCCAATTCAGCCAGAAACGTAACTTTTGACCCAGAGCTCAGTTTCGAACCACATGCATATGTTAGTGGTGTCCTGAGTCGGGGAAGCTAAAAAAAGCACTCCATTCGCTGATCTGAGCTTTCCCTGAGGAGATACACCAATGCATATGTTAGTGGTGTCCTGAGTCGGGGAAGCTAAAAAACAACTCCATTCGTTGATCTGAGCTTTCCCTGAGGAGATATACCAAAGATAAAATCAGAATTGGCAAAAGAGCCCAATTCAGCCAGAAACGTAACTTTTGACCCAGAGCTCAGTTTCGAACCACATGCATATGTTAGTGGTGTCCTGAGTCGGGGAAGCTAAAAAACAACTCCATTCGTTGATCTGAGCTTTCCCTCAGGAGAAACACCAAAGATAATATCAGAATTGGCAAAAGATCCCAATTCAGCCAGAAACGTAACTTTTCATCCAGAGCTCAGTTTCCAACCACATGCATATGTTAGTGGTGTCCTGAGTCGGGGAAGCTAAAAAACCACTCCATTCGCTGATCTGAGCTTTCCCTGAGGAGTTAGACCAAAGCTTATATCAGAATTGGCAAAAGAGCCCAATTCAGCCAGAAACGTAACTTTTGACCCAGAGCTCAGTTTCGAACCACATGCATATGTTAGTGATGTTCTGAGTCGGGGAAGCTAAAAAACAACTCCATTCGCTGATCTGAGCTTTCCCTGAGGAGATACACCAAAGCTTATATCAGAATTGGCAAAAGATCCCAATTCAGCCAGAAACCTAACTTTTGACCCAGAGCTCAGTTTCGAACCACATGCATATGTTAGTGGTGTCCTGAGTCGGGGAAGCTAAAAAACCACTCCATTCGCTGATCTGAGCTTTCCCTGAGGAGTTAGACCAAAGCTTATATCAGAATTGGCAAAAGAGCCCAATTCAGCCAGAAACGTAACTTTTGACCCAGAGCTCAGTTTCGAACCACATGCATATGTTAGTGGTGTCCTGAGTCGGGGAAGCTAAAAAACCACTCCATTCGCTGATCTGAGCTTTCCCTGAGGAGATATACCAAAGATAAAATCAGAATTGGCAAAAGATCCCAATTCAGCCAGAAACGTAACTTTTGACCCACAGCTCAGTTTCGAACCACATGCATATGTTAGTGGTGTCCTGAGTCGGGGAAGCTAAAAAACCACTCCATTCGCTGATCTGAGCTTTCCCTGAGGAGTTAGACCAAAGCTTATATCAGAATTGGCAATGAGCCCAATTCAGCCAGAAACGTAACTTTTGACCCAGAGCTCAGTTTCGAACCACATGCATATGTTAGTGGTGTCCTGAGTCGGGGAAGCTAAAAAACCACTCCATTCGCTGATCTGAGCTTTCCCTCAGGAGAAACACCAAAGATAATATCAGAATTGGCAAAAGATCCCAATTCAGCCAGAAACGTAACTTTTGATCCAGAGCTCAGTTTCGAACCACATGCATATGTTAGTGGTGTCCTGAGTCGGGGAAGCTAAAAAACCACTCCATTCGCTGATCTGAGTTTTCCCTGAGGAGTTAGACCAAAGCTTATATCAGAATTGGCAAAAGAGCCCAATTCAGCCAGAAACGTAACTTTTGACCCAGAGCTCAGTTTCGAACCACATGCATATGTTAGTGATGTTCTGAGTCGGGGAAGCTAAAAAACAACTCCATTCGCTGATCTGAGCTTTCCCTGAGGAGATACACCAAAGCTTATATCAGAATTGGCAAAAGATCCCAATTCAGCCAGAAACGTAACTTTTGACCCACAGCTCAGTTTCGAACCACATGCATATGTTAGTGGTGTCCTGAGTCGGGGAAGCTAAAAAACCACTCCATTCGCTGATCTGAGCTTTCCCTGAGGAGTTAGACCAAAGCTTATATCAGAATTGGCAAAAGAGCCCAATTCAGCCAGAAACGTAACTTTTGACCCAGAGCTCAGTTTCGAACCACATGCATATGTTAGTGGTGTCCTGAGTCGGGGAAGCTAAAAAACCACTCCATTCGCTGATCTGAGCTTTCCCTGAGGAGATATACCAAAGATAAAATCAGAATTGGCAAAAGATCCCAATTCAGCCAGAAACGTAACTTTTGACCCACAGCTCAGTTTCGAACCACATGCATATGTTAGTGGTGTCCTGAGTCGGGGAAGCTAAAAAACCACTCCATTCGCTGATCTGAGCTTTCCCTGAGGAGTTAGACCAAAGCTTATATCAGAATTGGCAATGAGCCCAATTCAGCCAGAAACGTAACTTTTGACCCAGAGCTCAGTTTCGAACCACATGCATATGTTAGTGGTGTCCTGAGTCGGGGAAGCTAAAAAACCACTCCATTCGCTGATCTGAGCTTTCCCTCAGGAGAAACACCAAAGATAATATCAGAATTGGCAAAAGATCCCAATTCAGCCAGAAACGTAACTTTTGATCCAGAGCTCAGTTTCGAACCACATGCATATGTTAGTGGTGTCCTGAGTCGGGGAAGCTAAAAAACCACTCCATTCGCTGATCTGAGTTTTCCCTGAGGAGTTAGACCAAAGCTTATATCAGAATTGGCAAAAGAGCCCAATTCAGCCAGAAACGTAACTTTTGACCCAGAGCTCAGTTTCGAACCACATGCATATGTTAGTGATGTTCTGAGTCGGGGAAGCTAAAAAACAACTCCATTCGCTGATCTGAGCTTTCCCTGAGGAGATACACCAAAGCTTATATCAGAATTGGCAAAAGATCCCAATTCAGCCAGAAACGTAACTTTTGACCCACAGCTCAGTTTCGAACCACATGCATATGTTAGTGGTGTCCTGAGTCGGGGAAGCTAAAAAACCACTCCATTCGCTGATCTGAGCTTTCCCTGAGGAGTTAGACCAAAGCTTATATCAGAATTGGCAAAAGAGCCCAATTCAGCCAGAAACGTAACTTTTGACCCAGAGCTCAGTTTCGAACCACATGCATATGTTAGTGGTGTCCTGAGTCGGGGAAGCTAAAAAACCACTCCATTCGCTGATCTGAGCTTTCCCTCAGGAGAAACACCAAAGATAATATCAGAATTGGCAAAAGATCCCAATTCAGCCAGAAACGTAACTTTTGATCCAGAGCTCAGTTTCGAACCACATGCATATGTTAGTGGTGTCCTGAGTCGGGGAAGCTAAAAAACCACTCCATTCGCTGATCTGAGTTTTCCCTGAGGAGTTAGACCAAAGCTTATATCAGAATTGGCAAAAGAGCCCAATTCAGCCAGAAACGTAACTTTTGACCCAGAGCTCAGTTTCGAACCACATGCATATGTTAGTGATGTTCTGAGTCGGGGAAGCTAAAAAACAACTCCATTCGCTGATCTGAGCTTTCCCTGAGGAGATACACCAAAGCTTATATCAGAATTGGCAAAAGATCCCAATTCAGCCAGAAACGTAACTTTTGACCCAGAGCTCAGTTTCGAACCACATGCATATGTTAGTGGTGTCCTGAGTCGGGGAAGCTAAAAAACCACTCCATTCGCTGATCTGAGCTTTCCCTGAGGAGTTAGACCAAAGCTTATATCAGAATTGGCAAAAGAGCCCAATTCAGCCAGAAACGTAACTTTTGACCCAGAGCTCAGTTTCGAACCACATGCATATGTTAGTGGTGTCCTGAGTCGGGGAAGCTAAAAAACCACTCCATTCGCTGATCTGAGCTTTCCCTGAGGAGATATACCAAAGATAAAATCAGAATTGGCAAAAGATCCCAATTCAGCCAGAAACGTAACTTTTGACCCACAGCTCAGTTTCGAACCACATGCATATGTTAGTGGTGTCCTGAGTCGGGGAAGCTAAAAAACCACTCCATTCGCTGATCTGAGCTTTCCCTGAGGAGTTAGACCAAAGCTTATATCAGAATTGGCAAAAGAGCCCAATTCAGCCAGAAACGTAACTTTTGACCCAGAGCTCAGTTTCGAACCACATGCATATGTTAGTGGTGTCCTGAGTCGGGGAAGCTAAAAAACCACTCCATTCGCTGATCTGAGCTTTCCCTCAGGAGAAACACCAAAGATAATATCAGAATTGGCAAAAGATCCCAATTCAGCCAGAAACGTAACTTTTGATCCAGAGCTCAGTTTCGAACCACATGCATATGTTAGTGGTGTCCTGAGTCGGGGAAGCTAAAAAACAACGCCATTCGTTGATCTGAGCTTTCCCTCAGGAGAAACACCAAAGATAATATCAGAATTGGCAAAAGATCCCAATTCAGCCAGAAACGTAACTTTTCATCCAGAGCTCAGTTTCCAACCACATGCATATGTTAGTGGTGTCCTGAGTCGGGGAAGCTAAAAAACCACTCCATTCGCTGATCTGAGCTTTCCCTGAGGAGTTAGACCAAAGCTTATATCAGAATTGGCAAAAGAGCCCAATTCAGCCAGAAACGTAACTTTTGACCCAGAGCTCCGTTTCGAACCACATGCATATGTTAGTGGTGTCCTGAGTCGGGGAAGCTAAAAAAAGCACTCCATTCGCTGATCTGAGCTTTCCCTGAGGAGATACACCAAAGCTTATATCAGAATTGGCAAAAGATCCCAATTCAGCCAGAAACGTAACTTTTGACCCAGAGCTCAGTTTCGAACCACATGCATATGTTAGTGGTGTCCTGAGTCGGGGAAGCTAAAAAACCACTCCATTCGCTGATCTGAGCTTTCCCTGAGGAGATACACCAAAGCTTATATCAGAATTGGCAAAAGAGCCCAATTCAGCCAGAAACGTAACTTTTGACCCAGAGCTCAGTTTCGAACCACATGCATATGTTAGTGGTGTCCTGAGTCGGGGAAGCTAAAAAACCACTCCATTCGCTGATCTGAGCTTTCCCTCAGGAGAAACACCAAAGATAATATCAGAATTGGCAAAAGATCCCAATTCAGCCAGAAACGTAACTTTTGATCCAGAGCTCAGTTTCGAACCACATGCATATGTTAGTGGTGTCCTGAGTCGGGGAAGCTAAAAAACCACTCCATTCGCTGATCTGAGTTTTCCCTGAGGAGTTAGACCAAAGCTTATATCAGAATTGGCAAAAGAGCCCAATTCAGCCAGAAACGTAACTTTTGACCCAGAGCTCAGTTTCGAACCACATGCATATGTTAGTGATGTTCTGAGTCGGGGAAGCTAAAAAACAACTCCATTCGCTGATCTGAGCTTTCCCTGAGGAGATACACCAAAGCTTATATCAGAATTGGCAAAAGATCCCAATTCAGCCAGAAACCTAACTTTTGACCCAGAGCTCAGTTTCGAACCACATGCATATGTTAGTGGTGTCCTGAGTCGGGGAAGCTAAAAAACCACTCCATTCGCTGATCTGAGCTTTCCCTGAGGAGTTAGACCAAAGCTTATATCAGAATTGGCAAAAGAGCCCAATTCAGCCAGAAACGTAACTTTTGACCCAGAGCTCAGTTTCGAACCACATGCATATGTTAGTGGTGTCCTGAGTCGGGGAAGCTAAAAAACCACTCCATTCGCTGATCTGAGCTTTCCCTGAGGAGATATACCAAAGATAAAATCAGAATTGGCAAAAGATCCCAATTCAGCCAGAAACGTAACTTTTGACCCACAGCTCAGTTTCGAACCACATGCATATGTTAGTGGTGTCCTGAGTCGGGGAAGCTAAAAAACCACTCCATTCGCTGATCTGAGCTTTCCCTGAGGAGTTAGACCAAAGCTTATATCAGAATTGGCAAAAGAGCCCAATTCAGCCAGAAACGTAACTTTTGACCCAGAGCTCAGTTTCGAACCACATGCATATGTTAGTGGTGTCCTGAGTCGGGGAAGCTAAAAAACCACTCCATTCGCTGATCTGAGCTTTCCCTGAGGAGTTAGACCAAAGCTTATATCAGAATTGGCAAAAGAGCCCAATTCAGCCAGAAACGTAACTTTTGACCCAGAGCTCAGTTTCGAACCACATGCATATGTTAGTGGTGTCCTGAGTCGGGGAAGCTAAAAAACCACTCCATTCGCTGATCTGAGCTTTCCCTCAGGAGAAACACCAAAGATAATATCAGAATTGGCAAAAGATCCCAATTCAGCCAGAAACGTAACTTTTGATCCAGAGCTCAGTTTCGAACCACATGCATATGTTAGTGGTGTCCTGAGTCGGGGAAGCTAAAAAACAACGCCATTCGTTGATCTGAGCTTTCCCTCAGGAGAAACACCAAAGATAATATCAGAATTGGCAAAAGATCCCAATTCAGCCAGAAACGTAACTTTTCATCCAGAGCTCAGTTTCCAACCACATGCATATGTTAGTGGTGTCCTGAGTCGGGGAAGCTAAAAAACCACTCCATTCGCTGATCTGAGCTTTCCCTGAGGAGTTAGACCAAAGCTTATATCAGAATTGGCAAAAGAGCCCAATTCAGCCAGAAACGTAACTTTTGACCCAGAGCTCCGTTTCGAACCACATGCATATGTTAGTGGTGTCCTGAGTCGGGGAAGCTAAAAAAAGCACTCCATTCGCTGATCTGAGCTTTCCCTGAGGAGATACACCAAAGCTTATATCAGAATTGGCAAAAGATCCCAATTCAGCCAGAAACGTAACTTTTGACCCAGAGCTCAGTTTCGAACCACATGCATATGTTAGTGGTGTCCTGAGTCGGGGAAGCTAAAAAACAACTCCATTCGCTGATCTGAGCTTTCCCTGAGGAGATACACCAAAGCTTATATCAGAATTGGAAAAAGATCCCAATTCAGCCAGAAACGTAACTTTTGACCCAGAGCTCAGTTTCGAACCACATGCATATGTTAGTGGTGTCCTGAGTCGGGGAAGCTAAAAAACCACTCCATTCGCTGATCTGAGCTTTCCCTGAGGAGATATACCAAAGATAAAATCAGAATTGGCAAAAGATCCCAATTCAGCCAGAAACGTAACTTTTGACCCACAGCTCAGTTTCGAACCACATGCATATGTTAGTGGTGTCCTGAGTCGGGGAAGCTAAAAAACCACTCCATTCGCTGATCTGAGCTTTCCCTGAGGAGTTAGACCAAAGCTTATATCAGAATTGGCAAAAGAGCCCAATTCAGCCAGAAACGAAACTTTTGACCCAGAGCTCAGTTTCGAACCACATGCATATGTTAGTGGTGTCCTGAGTCGGGGAAGCTAAAAAACCACTCCATTCGCTGATCTGAGCTTTCCCTCAGGAGAAACACCAAAGATAATATCAGAATTGGCAAAAGATCCCAATTCAGCCAGAAACGTAACTTTTGATCCAGAGCTCAGTTTCGAACCACATGCATATGTTAGTGGTGTCCTGAGTCGGGGAAGCTAAAAAACAACGCCATTCGTTGATCTGAGCTTTCCCTCAGGAGAAACACCAAAGATAATATCAGAATTGGCAAAAGATCCCAATTCAGCCAGAAACGTAACTTTTCATCCAGAGCTCAGTTTCCAACCACATGCATATGTTAGTGGTGTCCTGAGTCGGGGAAGCTAAAAAACCACTCCATTCGCTGATCTGAGCTTTCCCTGAGGAGTTAGACCAAAGCTTATATCAGAATTGGCAAAAGAGCCCAATTCAGCCAGAAACGTAACTTTTGACCCAGAGCTCAGTTTCGAACCACATGCATATGTTAGTGGTGTCCTGAGTCGGGGAAGCTAAAAAAAGCACTCCATTCGCTGATCTGAGCTTTCCCTGAGGAGATACACCAAAGCTTATATCAGAATTGGCAAAAGATCCCAATTCAGCCAGAAACGTAACTTTTGACCCAGAGCTCAGTTTCGAACCACATGCATATGTTAGTGGTGTCCTGAGTCGGGGAAGCTAAAAAACCACTCCATTCGCTGATCTGAGCTTTCCCTGAGGAGATACACCAAAGCTTATATCAGAATTGGAAAAAGAGCCCAATTCAGCCAGAAACGTAACTTTTGACCCAGAGCTCAGTTTCGAACCACATGCATATGTTAGTGGTGTCCTGAGTCGGGGAAGCTAAAAAACCACTCCATTCGCTGATCTGAGCTTTCCCTGAGGAGATATACCAAAGATAAAATCAGAATTGGCAAAAGATCCCAATTCAGCCAGAAACGTAACTTTTGACCCAGAGCTCAGTTTCGAACCACATGCATATGTTAGTGGTGTCCTGAGTCGGGGAAGCTAAAAAACCACTCCATTCGCTGATCTGAGCTTTCCCTGAGGAGTTAGACCAAAGCTTATATCAGAATTGGCAAAAGAGCCCAATTCAGCCAGAAACGTAACTTTTGACCCAGAGCTCAGTTTCGAACCACATGCATATGTTAGTGATGTTCTGAGTCGGGGAAGCTAAAAAACAACTCCATTCGCTGATCTGAGCTTTCCCTGAGGAGATACACCAAAGCTTATATCAGAATTGGCAAAACATCCCAATTCAGCCAGAAACGTAACTTTTGACCCAGAGCTCAGTTTCGAACCACATGCATATGTTAGTGGTGTCCTGAGTCGGGGAAGCTAAAAAACCACTCCATTCGCTGATCTGAGCTTTCCCTGAGGAGATATACCAAAGATAAAATCAGAATTGGCAAAAGATCCCAATTCAGCCAGAAACGTAACTTTTGACCCAGAGCTCAGTTTCGAACCACATGCATATGTTAGTGGTGTCCTGAGTCGGGGAAGCTAAAAAACCACTCCATTCGCTGATCTGAGCTTTCCCTGAGGAGTTAGACCAAAGCTTATATCAGAATTGGCAAAAGAGCCCAATTCAGCCAGAAACCTAACTTTTGACCCAGAGCTCAGTTTCGAACCACATGCATATGTTAGTGATGTTCTGAGTCGGGGAAGCTAAAAAACAACTCCATTCGCTGATCTGAGCTTTCCCTGAGGAGATACACCAAAGCTTATATCAGAATTGGCAAAAGATCCCAATTCAGCCAGAAACCTAACTTTTGACCCAGAGCTCAGTTTCGAACCACATGCATATGTTAGTGGTGTCCTGAGTCGGGGAAGCTAAAAAACCACTCCATTCGCTGATCTGAGCTTTCCCTGAGGAGATACACCAAAGCTTATATCAGAATTGGCAAAAGATCCCAATTCAGCCAGAAACGTAACTTTTGACCCACAGCTCAGTTTCGAACCACATGCATATGTTAGTGGTGTCCTGAGTCGGGGAAGCTAAAAAACCACTCCATTCGCTGATCTGAGCTTTCCCTGAGGAGATACACCAAAGCTTATATCAGAATTGGCAAAAGATCCCAATTCAGCCAGAAACGTAACTTTTGACCCAGAGCTCAGTTTCGAACCACATGCATATGTTAGTGGTGTTCTGAGTCGGGGAAGCTAAAAAACAACTCCATTCGCTGATCTGAGCTTTCCCTGAGGAGATACACCAAAGCTTATATCAGAATTGGCAAAAGATCCCAATTCAGCCAGAAACGTAACTTTTGACCCAGAGCTCAGTTTCGAACCACATGCATATGTTAGTGGTGTCCTGAGTCGGGGAAGCTAAAAAACCACTCCATTCGCTGATCGGAGCTTTCCCTGAGGAGATATACCAAAGATAAAATCAGAATTGGCAAAAGATCCCAATTCAGCCAGAAACGTAACTTTTGACCCACAGCTCAGTTTCGAACCACATGCATATGTTAGTGGTGTCCTGAGTCGGGGAAGCTAAAAAACCACTCCATTCGCTGATCTGAGCTTTCCCTGAGGAGATACACCAAAGCTTATATCAGAATTGGAAAAAGAGCCCAATTCAGCCAGAAACGTAACTTTTGACCCAGAGCTCAGTTTCGAACCACATGCATATGTTAGTGGTGTCCTGAGTCGGGGAAGCTAAAAAACCACTCCATTCGCTGATCTGAGCTTTCCCTGAGGAGATATACCAAAGCTTATATCAGAATTGGCAAAAGAGCCCAATTCAGCCAGAAACGTAACTTTTGACCCAGAGCTCAGTTTCGAACCAAATGCATATGTTAGTGGTGTTCTGAGTCGGGGAAGCTAAAAAACCACTCCATTCGCTGATCTGAGCTTTCCCTGAGGAGTTAGACCAAAGCTTATATCAGAATTGGCAAAAGATCCCAATTCAGCCAGAAACGTAACTTTTGACCCAGAGCTCAGTTTCGAACCACATGCATATGTTAGTGGTGTCCTGAGTCGGGGAAGCTAAAAAACCACTCCATTCGCTGATCTGAGCTTTCCCTGAGGAGATATACCAAAGATAAAATCAGAATTGGCAAAAGATCCCAATTCAGCCAGAAAGGTAACTTTTGACCCAGAGCTCAGTTTCGAACCACATGCATATGTTAGTGGTGTCCTGAGTCGGGGAAGCTAAAAAACCACTCCATTCGCTGATCTGACCTTTCCCTGAGGAGTTAGACCAAAGCTTATATCAGAATTGGCAAAAGAGCCCAATTCAGCCAGAAACGTAACTTTTGACCCAGAGCTCAGTTTCGAACCACATGCATATGTTAGTGATGTTCTGAGTCGGGGAAGCTAAAAAACAACTCCATTCGCTGATCTGAGCTTTCCCTGAGGAGATACACCAAAGCTTATATCAGAATTGGCAAAAGATCCCAATTCAGCCAGAAACCTAACTTTTGACCCAGAGCTGAGTTTCGAACCACATGCATATGTTAGTGGTGTCCTGAGTCGGGGAAGCTAAAAAACCACTCCATTCGCTGATCTGAGCTTTCCCTGAGGAGTTAGACCAAAGCTTATATCAGAATTGGCAAAAGATCCCAATTCAGCCAGAAACGTAACTTTTGACCCAGAGCTCAGTTTCGAACCACATGCATATGTTAGTGGTGTCCTGAGTCGGGGAAGCTAAAAAACCACTCCATTCGCTGATCTGAGCTTTCCCTGAGGAGATATACCAAAGATAAAATCAGAATTGGCAAAAGATCCCAATTCAGCCAGAAACGTAACTTTTGACCCACAGCTCAGTTTCGAACCACATGCATATGTTAGTGGTGTCCTGAGTCGGGGAAGCTAAAAAACCACTCCATTCGCTGATCTGAGCTTTCCCTGAGGAGTTAGACCAAAGCTTATATCAGAATTGGCAAAAGAGCCCAATTCAGCCAGAAACGTAACTTTTGACCCAGAGCTCAGTTTCGAACCACATGCATATGTTAGTGGTGTCCTGAGTCGGGGAAGCTAAAAAAAGCACTCCATTCGCTGATCTGAGCTTTCCCTGAGGAGATACACCAAAGCTTATATCAGAATTGGCAAAAGATCCCAATTCAGCCAGAAACGTAACTTTTGACCCAGAGCTCAGTTTCGAACCACATGCATATGTTAGTGGTGTCCTGAGTCGGGGAAGCTAAAAAACCACTCCATTCGCTGATCTGAGCTTTCCCTGAGGAGATACACCAAAGCTTATATCAGAATTGGAAAAAGAGCCCAATTCAGCCAGAAACGTAACTTTTGACCCAGAGCTCAGTTTCGAACCACATGCATATGTTAGTGGTGTCCTGAGTCGGGGAAGCTAAAAAACCACTCCATTCGCTGATCTGAGCTTTCCCTGAGGAGATATACCAAAGCTAAAATCAGAATTGGCAAAAGATCCCAATTCAGCCAGAAACGTAACTTTTGACCCAGAGCTCAGTTTCGAACCACATGCATATGTTAGTGGTGTCCTGAGTCGGGGAAGCTAAAAAACCACTCCATTCGCTGATCTGAGCTTTCCCTGAGGAGTTAGACCAAAGCTTATATCAGAATTGGCAAAAGAGCCCAATTCAGCCAGAAACGTAACTTTTGACCCAGAGCTCAGTTTCGAACCACATGCATATGTTAGTGGTGTCCTGAGTCGGGGAAGCTAAAAAACCACTCCATTCGCTGATCTGAGCTTTCCCTGAGGAGATATACCAAAGATAAAATCAGAATTGGCAAAAGATCCCAATTCAGCCAGAAACGTAACTTTTGACCCACAGCTCAGTTTCGAACCAAATGCATATGTTAGTGGTGTCCTGAGTCGGGGAAGCTAAAAAACCACTCCATTCGCTGATCTGAGCTTTCCCTGAGGAGTTAGACCAAAGCTTATATCAGAATTGGCAAAAGAGCCCAATTCAGCCAGAAACGTAACTTTTGACCCAGAGCTCAGTTTCGAACCAAATGCATGTTAGTGGTGTCCTGAGTCGAGGAAGCTAAAAAACAACTCCATTCGTTGATCTGAGCTTTCCCTCAGGAGAAACACCAAAGATAAAATCAGAATTGGCAAAAGATCCCAATTCAGCCAGAAACGTAACTTTTGACCCAGAGCTCAGTTTCGAACCACATGCATATGTTAGTGGTGTCCTGAGTCGGGGAAGCTAAAAAACCACTCCATTCGCTGATCTGAGCTTTCCCTGAGGAGTTAGACCAAAGCTTATATCAGAATTGGCAAAAGAGCCCAATTCAGCCAGAAACGTAACTTTTGACCCAGAGCTCAGTTTCGAACCACATGCATATGTTAGTGGTGTCCTGAGTCGGGGAAGCTAAAAAACCACTCCATTCGCTGATCTGAGCTTTCCCTGAGGAGATATACCAAATATAAAATCAGAATTGGCAAAAGATCCCAATTCAGCCAGAAACGTAACTTTTGACCCACAGCTCAGTTTCGAACCAAATGCATATGTTAGTGGTGTCCTGAGTCGGGGAAGCTAAAAAACCACTCCATTCGCTGATCTGAGCTTTCCCTGAGGAGATACACCAAAGCTTATATTAGAATTGGCGAAAGATGCCAATTCAGCCAGAAAGGTAACTTTTGACCCAGAGCTCAGTTTCGAACCACATGCATATGTTAGTGGTGTCCTGAGTCGGGGAAGCTAAAAAACCACTCCATTCGCTGATCTGAGCTTTCCCTGAGGAGTTAGACCAAAGCTTATATCAGAATTGGCAAAAGAGCCCAATTCAGCCAGAAACGTAACTTTTGACCCAGAGCTCAGTTTCGAACCACATGCATATGTTAGTGGTGTTCTGAGTCGGGGAAGCTAAAAAACAACTCCATTCGCTGATCTGAGCTTTCCCTGAGGAGATACACCAAAGCTTATATCAGAATTGGCAAAAGATCCCAATTCAGCCAGAAACGTAACTTTTGACCCAGAGCTCAGTTTCGAACCACATGCATATGTTAGTGGTGTCCTGAGTCGGGGAAGCTAAAAAACCACTCCATTCGCTGATCTGAGCTTTCCCTGAGGAGATATACCAAAGATAAAATCAGAATTGGCAAAAGATCCCAATTCAGCCAGAAAGGTAACTTTTGACCCAGAGCTCAGTTTCGAACCACATGCATATGTTAGTGGTGTCCTGAGTCGGGGAAGCTAAAAAACCACTCCATTCGCTGATCTGAGCTTTCCCTGAGGAGTTAGACCAAAGCTTATATCAGAATTGGCAAAAGAGCCCAATTCAGCCAGAAACGTAACTTTTGACCCAGAGCTCAGTTTCGAACCACATGCATATGTTAGTGGTGTTCTGAGTCGGGGAAGCTAAAAAACAACTCCATTCGCTGATCTGAGCTTTCCCTGAGGAGATACACCAAAGCTTATATCAGAATTGGCAAAAGATCCCAATTCAGCCAGAAACGTAACTTTTGACCCAGAGCTCAGTTTCGAACCACATGCATATGTTAGTGGTGTCCTGAGTCGGGGAAGCTAAAAAACCACTCCATTCGCTGATCTGAGCTTTCCCTGAGGAGATATACCAAAGATAAAATCAGAATTGGCAAAAGATCCCAATTCAGCCAGAAAGGTAACTTTTGACCCAGAGCTCAGTTTCGAACCACATGCATATGTTAGTGGTGTCCTGAGTCGGGGAAGCTAAAAAACCACTCCATTCGCTGATCTGACCTTTCCCTGAGGAGTTAGACCAAAGCTTATATCAGAATTGGCAAAAGAGCCCAATTCAGCCAGAAACGTAACTTTTGACCCAGAGCTCAGTTTCGAACCACATGCATATGTTAGTGATGTTCTGAGTCGGGGAAGCTAAAAAACAACTCCATTCGCTGATCTGAGCTTTCCCTGAGGAGATACACCAAAGCTTATATCAGAATTGGCAAAAGATCCCAATTCAGCCAGAAACCTAACTTTTGACCCAGAGCTGAGTTTCGAACCACATGCATATGTTAGTGGTGTCCTGAGTCGGGGAAGCTAAAAAACCACTCCATTCGCTGATCTGAGCTTTCCCTGAGGAGTTAGACCAAAGCTTATATCAGAATTGGCAAAAGATCCCAATTCAGCCAGAAACGTAACTTTTGACCCAGAGCTCAGTTTCGAACCACATGCATATGTTAGTGGTGTCCTGAGTCGGGGAAGCTAAAAAACCACTCCATTCGCTGATCTGAGCTTTCCCTGAGGAGTTAGACCAAAGCTTATATCAGAATTGGCAAAAGAGCCCAATTCAGCCAGAAAGGTAACTTTTGACCCAGAGCTCAGTTTCGAACCACATGCATATGTTAGTGGTGTTCTGAGTCGGGGAAGCTAAAAAACAACTCCATTCGCTGATCTGAGCTTTCCCTGAGGAGATACACCAAAGCTTATATCAGAATTGGCAAAAGATCCCAATTCAGCCAGAAACGTAACTTTTGACCCAGAGCTCAGTTTCGAACCACATGCATATGTTAGTGGTGTCCTGAGTCGGGGAAGCTAAAAAACCACTCCATTCGCTGATCTGAGCTTTCCCTGAGGAGATATACCAAAGATAAAATCAGAATTGGCAAAAGATCCCAATTCAGCCAGAAACGTAACTTTTGACCCACAGCTCAGTTTCGAACCACATGCATATGTTAGTGGTGTTCTGAGTCGGGGAAGCTAAAAAACAACTCCATTCGCTGATCTGAGCTTTCCCTGAGGAGTTAGACCAAAGCTTATATCAGAATTGGCAAAAGAGCCCAATTCAGCCAGAAACGTAACTTTTGACCCAGAGCTCAGTTTCGAACCACATGCATATGTTAGTGGTGTCCTGAGTCGGGGAAGCTAAAAAAAGCACTCCATTCGCTGATCTGAGCTTTCCCTGAGGAGATACACCAAAGCTTATATCAGAATTGGCAAAAGATCCCAATTCAGCCAGAAACGTAACTTTTGACCCAGAGCTCAGTTTCGAACCACATGCATATGTTAGTGGTGTCCTGAGTCGGGGAAGCTAAAAAACCACTCCATTCGCTGATCTGAGCTTTCCCTGAGGAGATACACCAAAGCTTATATCAGAATTGGCAAAAGATCCCAATTCAGCCAGAAACGTAACTTTTGACCCAGAGCTCAGTTTCGAACCACATGCATATGTTAGTGGTGTCCTGAGTCGGGGAAGCTAAAAAACCACTCCATTCGCTGATCTGAGCTTTCCCTGAGGAGATACACCAAAGCTTATATCAGAATTGGAAAAAGAGCCCAATTCAGCCAGAAACGTAACTTTTGACCCAGAGCTCAGTTTCGAACCACATGCATATGTTAGTGGTGTCCTGAGTCGGGGAAGCTAAAAAACCACTCCATTCGCTGATCTGAGCTTTCCCTGAGGAGATATACCAAAGATAAAATCAGAATTGGCAAAAGATCCCAATTCAGCCAGAAACGTAACTTTTGACCCAGAGCTCAGTTTCGAACCACATGCATATGTTAGTGGTGTCCTGAGTCGGGGAAGCTAAAAAACCACTCCATTCGCTGATCTGAGCTTTCCCTGAGGAGTTAGACCAAAGCTTATATCAGAATTGGCAAAAGAGCCCAATTCAGCCAGAAACGTAACTTTTGACCCAAAGCTCAGTTTCGAACCACATGCATATGTTAGTGGTGTCCTCAGTCGGGGAAGCTAAAAAACCACTCCATTCGCTGATCTGAGCTTTCCCAGAGGAGATATACCAAAGATAAAATCAGAATTGGCAAAAGATCCCAATTCAGCCAGAAACGTAACTTTTGACCCACAGCTCAGTTTCGAACCACATGCATATGTTAGTGGTGTCCTGAGTCGGGGAAGCTAAAAAACCACTCCATTCGCTGATCTGAGCTTTCCCTGAGGAGTTAGACCAAAGCTTATATCAGAATTGGCAAAAGAGCCCAATTCAGCCAGAAACGTAACTTTTGACCCAGAGCTCAGTTTCGAACCAAATGCATATGTTAGTGGTGTCCTGAGTCGGGGAAGCTAAAAAACAACTCCATTCGTTGATCTGAGCTTTCCCTCAGGAGAAACACCAAAGATAATATCAGAATTGGCAAAAGATCCCAATTCAGCCAGAAACGTAACTTTTGATCCAGAGCTCAGTTTCGAACCACATGCATATGTTAGTGGTGTCCTGAGTCGGGGAAGCTAAAAAACAACTCCATTCGCTGATCTGAGCTTTCCCTGAGGAGATACACCAAAGCTTATATTAGAATTGGCGAAAGATGCCAATTCAGCCAGAAAGGTAAGTTTTGACCCAGAGCTCAGTTTCGAACCACATGCATATGTTAGTGGTGTCCTGAGTCGGGGAAGCTAAAAAACCACTCCATTCGCTGATCTGAGCTTTCCCTGAGGAGTTAGACCAAAGCTTATGTCAGAATTGGCAAAAGAGCCCAATTCAGCCAGAAACGTAACTTTTGACCCAGAGCTCAGTTTCGAACCACATGCATATGTTAGTGGTGTCCTGAGTCGGGGAAGCTAAAAAAAGCACTCCATTCGCTGATCTGAGCTTTCCCTGAGGAGATACACCAAAGCTTATATCAGAATTGGCAAAAGATCCCAATTCAGCCAGAAACGTAACTTTTGACCCAGAGCTCAGTTTCGAACCACATGCATATGTTAGTGGTGTCCTGAGTCGGGGAAGCTAAAAAACCACTCCATTCGCTGATCTGAGCTTTCCCTGAGGAGATACACCAAAGCTTATATCAGAATTGGAAAAAGAGCCCAATTCAGCCAGAAACGTAACTTTTGACCCAGAGCTCAGTTTCGAACCACATGCATATGTTAGTGGTGTCCTGAGTCGGGGAAGCTAAAAAAACCACTCCATTCGCTGATCTGAGCTTTCCCTGAGGAGATATACCAAAGATAAAATCAGAATTGGCAAAAGATCCCAATTCAGGCAGAAACGTAACTTTTGACCCAGAGCTCAGTTTCGAACCACATGCATATGTTAGTGGTGTCCTGAGTCGGGGAAGCTAAAAAACCACTCCATTCGCTGATCTGAGCTTTCCCTGAGGAGTTAGACCAAAGCTTATATCAGAATTGGCAAAAGAGCCCAATTCAGCCAGAAACGTAACTTTTGACCCAGAGCTCAGTTTCGAACCACATGCATATGTTAGTGGTGTCCTGAGTCGGGGAAGCTAAAAAACCACTCCATTCGCTGATCTGAGCTTTCCCTGAGGAGTTAGACCAAAGCTTATATCAGAATTGGCAAAAGAGCCCAATTCAGCCAGAAACGTAACTTTTGACCCAGAGCTCAGTTTCGAACCACATGCATATGTTAGTGATGTTCTGAGTCGGGGAAGCTAAAAAACAACTCCATTCGCTGATCTGAGCTTTCCCTGAGGAGATACACCAAAGCTTATATCAGAATTGGCAAAAGATCCCAATTCAGCCAGAAACCTAACTTTTGACCCAGAGCTCAGTTTCGAACCACATGCATATGTTAGTGGTGTCCTGAGTCGGGGAAGCTAAAAAACCACTCCATTCGCTGATCTGAGCTTTCCCTGAGGAGTTAGACCAAAGCTTATATCAGAATTGGCAAAAGAGCCCAATTCAGCCAGAAACGTAACTTTTGACCCAGAGCTCAGTTTCGAACCACATGCATATGTTAGTGGTGTCCTGAGTCGGGGAAGCTAAAAAACCACTCCATTCGCTGATCTGAGCTTTCCCTGAGGAGATATACCAAAGATAAAATCAGAATTGGCAAAAGATCCCAATTCAGCCAGAAACGTAACTTTTGACCCACAGCTCAGTTTCGAACCACATACATATGTTAGTGGTGTCCTGAGTCGGGGAAGCTAAAAAACCACTCCATTCGCTGATCTGAGCTTTCCCTGAGGAGTTAGACCAAAGCTTATATCAGAATTGGCAAAAGAGCCCAATTCAGCCAGAAACGTAACTTTTGACCCAGAGCTCAGTTTCGAACCAAATGCATATGTTAGTGGTGTCCTGAGTCGGGGAAGCTAAAAAACAACTCCATTCGTTGATCTGAGCTTTCCCTCAGGAGAAACACCAAAGATAATATCAGAATTGGCAAAAGATCCCAATTCAGCCAGAAACGTAACTTTTGACCCACAGCTCAGTTTCGAACCACATGCATATGTTAGTGGTGTCCTGAGTCGGGGAAGCTAAAAAACCACTCCATTCGTTGATCTGAGCTTTCCCTCAGGAGAAACACCAAAGCTTATATCAGAATTGGCAAAAGTGCCCAATTCAGCCAGAAACGTAACTTTTGACCCAGAGCTCAGTTTCGAACCAAATGCATGTTAGTGGTGTCCTGAGTCGAGGAAGCTAAAAAACAACTCCATTCGTTGATCTGAGCTTTCCCTCAGGAGAAACACCAAAGATAAAATCAGAATTGGCAAAAGATCCCAATTCAGCCAGAAACGTAACTTTTGACCCAGAGCTCAGTTTCGAACCACATGCATATGTTAGTGGTGTCCTGAGTCGGGGAAGCTAAAAAACCACTCCATTCGCTGATCTGAGCTTTCCCTGAGGAGTTAGACCAAAGCTTATATCAGAATTGGCAAAAGAGCCCAATTCAGCCAGAAACGTAACTTTTGACCCAGAGCTCAGTTTCGAACCACATGCATATGTTAGTGGTGTCCTGAGTCGGGGAAGCTAAAAAACCACTCCATTCGCTGATCTGAGCTTTCCCTGAGGAGATATACCAAAGATAAAATCAGAATTGGCAAAAGATCCCAATTCAGCCAGAAACGTAACTTTTGACCCACAGCTCAGTTTCGAACCAAATGCATATGTTAGTGGTGTCCTGAGTCGGGGAAGCTAAAAAACCACTCCATTCGCTGATCTGAGCTTTCCCTGAGGAGATACACCAAAGCTTATATTAGAATTGGCGAAAGATGCCAATTCAGCCAGAAAGGTAACTTTTGACCCAGAGCTCAGTTTCGAACCACATGCATATGTTAGTGGTGTCCTGAGTCGGGGAAGCTAAAAAACCACTCCATTCGCTGATCTGAGCTTTCCCTGAGGAGTTAGACCAAAGCTTATATCAGAATTGGCAAAAGAGCCCAATTCAGCCAGAAACGTAACTTTTGACCCAGAGCTCAGTTTCGAACCACATGCATATGTTAGTGGTGTTCTGAGTCGGGGAAGCTAAAAAACAACTCCATTCGCTGATCTGAGCTTTCCCTGAGGAGATACACCAAAGCTTATATCAGAATTGGCAAAAGATCCCAATTCAGCCAGAAACGTAACTTTTGACCCAGAGCTCAGTTTCGAACCACATGCATATGTTAGTGGTGTCCTGAGTCGGGGAAGCTAAAAAACCACTCCATTCGCTGATCTGAGCTTTCCCTGAGGAGATATACCAAAGATAAAATCAGAATTGGCAAAAGATCCCAATTCAGCCAGAAAGGTAACTTTTGACCCAGAGCTCAGTTTCGAACCACATGCATATGTTAGTGGTGTCCTGAGTCGGGGAAGCTAAAAAACCACTCCATTCGCTGATCTGAGCTTTCCCTGAGGAGTTAGACCAAAGCTTATATCAGAATTGGCAAAAGAGCCCAATTCAGCCAGAAACGTAACTTTTGACCCAGAGCTCAGTTTCGAACCACATGCATATGTTAGTGGTGTCCTGAGTCGGGGAAGCTAAAAAACCACTCCATTCGCTGATCTGAGCTTTCCCTGAGGAGATATACCAAAGATAAAATCAGAATTGGCAAAAGATCCCAATTCAGCCAGAAACGTAACTTTTGACCCACAGCTCAGTTTCGAACCAAATGCATATGTTAGTGGTGTCCTGAGTCGGGGAAGCTAAAAAACCACTCCATTCGCTGATCTGAGCTTTCCCTGAGGAGATACACCAAAGCTTATATTAGAATTGGCGAAAGATGCCAATTCAGCCAGAAAGGTAACTTTTGACCCAGAGCTCAGTTTCGAACCACATGCATATGTTAGTGGTGTCCTGAGTCGGGGAAGCTAAAAAACCACTCCATTCGCTGATCTGAGCTTTCCCTGAGGAGTTAGACCAAAGCTTATATCAGAATTGGCAAAAGAGCCCAATTCAGCCAGAAACGTAACTTTTGACCCAGAGCTCAGTTTCGAACCACATGCATATGTTAGTGGTGTTCTGAGTCGGGGAAGCTAAAAAACAACTCCATTCGCTGATCTGAGCTTTCCCTGAGGAGATACACCAAAGCTTATATCAGAATTGGCAAAAGATCCCAATTCAGCCAGAAACGTAACTTTTGACCCAGAGCTCAGTTTCGAACCACATGCATATGTTAGTGGTGTCCTGAGTCGGGGAAGCTAAAAAACCACTCCATTCGCTGATCTGAGCTTTCCCTGAGGAGATATACCAAAGATAAAATCAGAATTGGCAAAAGATCCCAATTCAGCCAGAAAGGTAACTTTTGACCCAGAGCTCAGTTTCGAACCACATGCATATGTTAGTGGTGTCCTGAGTCGGGGAAGCTAAAAAACCACTCCATTCGCTGATCTGACCTTTCCCTGAGGAGTTAGACCAAAGCTTATATCAGAATTGGCAAAAGAGCCCAATTCAGCCAGAAACGTAACTTTTGACCCAGAGCTCAGTTTCGAACCACATGCATATGTTAGTGATGTTCTGAGTCGGGGAAGCTAAAAAACAACTCCATTCGCTGATCTGAGCTTTCCCTGAGGAGATACACCAAAGCTTATATCAGAATTGGCAAAAGATCCCAATTCAGCCAGAAACCTAACTTTTGACCCAGAGCTGAGTTTCGAACCACATGCATATGTTAGTGGTGTCCTGAGTCGGGGAAGCTAAAAAACCACTCCATTCGCTGATCTGAGCTTTCCCTGAGGAGTTAGACCAAAGCTTATATCAGAATTGGCAAAAGAGCCCAATTCAGCCAGAAAGGTAACTTTTGACCCAGAGCTCAGTTGCGAACCACATGCATATGTTAGTGGTGTTCTGAGTCGG
The DNA here is from genome assembly GCF_964273705.1 of Natrix helvetica. Lineage (NCBI taxonomy): Eukaryota > Metazoa > Chordata > Lepidosauria > Squamata > Natricidae > Natrix > Natrix helvetica. Next base: position 55,532,694 of record NC_138553.1, read on the forward strand.
GGAAGCTAAAAAACAACTCCATTCGCTGATCTGAGCTTTCCCTGAGGAGATACACCAAAGCTTATATCAGAATTGGCAAAAGATCCCAATTCAGCCAGAAACGTAACTTTTGACCCAGAGCTCAGTTTCGAACCACATGCATATGTTAGTGGTGTCCTGAGTCGGGGAAGCTAAAAAACCACTCCATTCGCTGATCTGAGCTTTCCCTGAGGAGATATACCAAAGATAAAATCAGAATTGGCAAAAGATCCCAATTCAGCCAGAAACGTAACTTTTGACCCACAGCTCAGTTTCGAACCACATGCATATGTTAGTGGTGTTCTGAGTCGGGGAAGCTAAAAAACAACTCCATTCGCTGATCTGAGCTTTCCCTGAGGAGTTAGACCAAAGCTTATATCAGAATTGGCAAAAGAGCCCAATTCAGCCAGAAACGTAACTTTTGACCCAGAGCTCAGTTTCGAACCACATGCATATGTTAGTGGTGTCCTGAGTCGGGGAAGCTAAAAAACCACTCCATTCGCTGATCTGAGCTTTCCCTGAGGAGATATACCAAAGATAAAATCAGAATTGGCAAAAGATCCCAATTCAGCCAGAAACGTAACTTTTGACCCAGAGCTCAGTTTCGAACCACATGCATATGTTAGTGGTGTCCTGAGTCGGGGAAGCTAAAAAACCACTCCATTCGCTGATCTGAGCTTTCCCTGAGGAGTTAGACCAAAGCTTATATCAGAATTGGCAAAAGAGCCCAATTCAGCCAGAAACGTAACTTTTGACCCAAAGCTCAGTTTCGAACCACATGCATATGTTAGTGGTGTCCTCAGTCGGGGAAGCTAAAAAACCACTCCATTCGCTGATCTGAGCTTTCCCTGAGGAGATATACCAAAGATAAAATCAGAATTGGCAAAAGATCCCAATTCAGCCAGAAACGTAACTTTTGACCCACAGCTCAGTTTCGAACCACATGCATATGTTAGTGGTGTCCTGAGTCGGGGAAGCTAAAAAACCACTCCATTCGCTGATCTGAGCTTTCCCTGAGGAGTTAGACCAAAGCTTATATCAGAATTGGCAAAAGAGCCCAATTCAGCCAGAAACGTAACTTTTGACCCAGAGCTCAGTTTCGAACCAAATGCATATGTTAGTGGTGTCCTGAGTCGGGGAAGCTAAAAAACAACTCCATTCGTTGATCTGAGCTTTCCCTCAGGAGAAACACCAAAGATAATATCAGAATTGGCAAAAGATCCCAATTCAGCCAGAAACGTAACTTTTGATCCAGAGCTCAGTTTCGAACCACATGCATATGTTAGTGGTGTCCTGAGTCGGGGAAGCTAAAAAACAACTCCATTCGCTGATCTGAGCTTTCCCTGAGGAGATACACCAAAGCTTATATTAGAATTGGCGAAAGATGCCAATTCAGCCAGAAAGGTAAGTTTTGACCCAGAGCTCAGTTTTGAACCACATGCATATGTTAGTGGTGTCCTGAGTCGGGGAAGCTAAAAAACCACTCCATTCGCTGATCTGAGCTTTCCCTGAGGAGTTAGACCAAAGCTTATATCAGAATTGGCAAAAGAGCCCAATTCAGCCAGAAACGTAACTTTTGACCCAGAGCTCAGTTTCGAACCACATGCATATGTTAGTGGTGTCCTGAGTCGGGGAAGCTAAAAAAAGCACTCCATTCGCTGATCTGAGCTTTCCCTGAGGAGATACACCAAAGCTTATATCAGAATTGGCAAAAGATCCCAATTCAGCCAGAAACGTAACTTTTGACCCAGAGCTCAGTTTCGAACCACATGCATATGTTAGTGGTGTCCTGAGTCGGGGAAGCTAAAAAACCACTCCATTCGCTGATCTGAGCTTTCCCTGAGGAGATACACCAAAGCTTATATCAGAATTGGAAAAAGAGCCCAATTCAGCCAGAAACGTAACTTTTGACCCAGAGCTCAGTTTCGAACCACATGCATATGTTAGTGGTGTCCTGAGTCGGGGAAGCTAAAAAAACCACTCCATTCGCTGATCTGAGCTTTCCCTGAGGAGATATACCAAAGATAAAATCAGAATTGGCAAAAGATCCCAATTCAGGCAGAAACGTAACTTTTGACCCAGAGCTCAGTTTCGAACCACATGCATATGTTAGTGGTGTCCTGAGTCGGGGAAGCTAAAAAACCACTCCATTCGCTGATCTGAGCTTTCCCTGAGGAGTTAGACCAAAGCTTATATCAGAATTGGCAAAAGAGCCCAATTCAGCCAGAAACGTAACTTTTGACCCAGAGCTCAGTTTCGAACCACATGCATATGTTAGTGGTGTCCTGAGTCGGGGAAGCTAAAAAACCACTCCATTCGCTGATCTGAGCTTTCCCTGAGGAGTTAGACCAAAGCTTATATCAGAATTGGCAAAAGAGCCCAATTCAGCCAGAAACGTAACTTTTGACCCAGAGCTCAGTTTCGAACCACATGCATATGTTAGTGATGTTCTGAGTCGGGGAAGCTAAAAAACAACTCCATTCGCTGATCTGAGCTTTCCCTGAGGAGATACACCAAAGCTTATATCAGAATTGGCAAAAGATCCCAATTCAGCCAGAAACCTAACTTTTGACCCAGAGCTCAGTTTCGAACCACATGCATATGTTAGTGGTGTCCTGAGTCGGGGAAGCTAAAAAACCACTCCATTCGCTGATCTGAGCTTTCCCTGAGGAGTTAGACCAAAGCTTATATCAGAATTGGCAAAAGAGCCTAATTCAGCCAGAAACGTAACTTTTGACCCAGAGCTCAGTTTCGAACCACATGCATATGTTAGTGGTGTCCTGAGTCGGGGAAGCTAAAAAACCACTCCATTCGCTGATCTGAGCTTTCCCTGAGGAGATATACCAAAGATAAAATCAGAATTGGCAAAAGATCCCAATTCAGCCAGAAACGTAACTTTTGACCCACAGCTCAGTTTCGAACCACATGCATATGTTAGTGGTGTCCTGAGTCGGGGAAGCTAAAAAACCACTCCATTCGCTGATCTGAGCTTTCCCTGAGGAGTTAGACCAAAGCTTATATCAGAATTGGCAAAAGAGCCCAATTCAGCCAGAAACGTAACTTTTGACCCAGAGCTCAGTTTCGAACCAAATGCATATGTTAGTGGTGTCCTGAGTCGGGGAAGCTAAAAAACAACTCCATTCGTTGATCTGAGCTTTCCCTCAGGAGAAACACCAAAGATAATATCAGAATTGGCAAAAGATCCCAATTCAGCCAGAAACGTAACTTTTGACCCACAGCTCAGTTTCGAACCACATGCATATGTTAGTGGTGTCCTGAGTCGGGGAAGCTAAAAAACCACTCCATTCGCTGATCTGAGCTTTCCCTGAGGAGTTAGACCAAAGCTTATATCAGAATTGGCAAAAGAGCCCAATTCAGCCAGAAACGTAACTTTTGACCCAGAGCTCAGTTTCGAACCAAATGCATATGTTAGTGGTGTCCTGAGTCGGGGAAGCTAAAAAACAACTCCATTCGTTGATCTGAGCTTTCCCTCAGGAGAAACACCAAAGATAATATCAGAATTGGCAAAAGATCCCAATTCAGCCAGAAACGTAACTTTTGATCCAGAGCTCAGTTTCGAACCACATGCATATGTTAGTGGTGTCCTGAGTCGGGGAAGCTAAAAAACCACTCCATTCGCTGATCTGAGCTTTCCCTGAGGAGTTAGACCAAAGCTTATATCAGAATTGGCAAAAGAGCCCAATTCAGCCAGAAACGTAACTTTTGACCCAGAGCTCAGTTTCGAACCACATGCATATGTTAGTGGTGTCCTGAGTCGGGGAAGCTAAAAAACCACTCCATTCGCTGATCTGAGCTTTCCCTGAGGAGATATACCAAAGATAAAATCAGAATTGGCAAAAGATCCCAATTCAGCCAGAAACGTAACTTTTGACCCACAGCTCAGTTTCGAACCACATGCATATGTTAGTGGTGTCCTGAGTCGGGGAAGCTAAAAAACCACTCCATTCGCTGATCTGAGCTTTCCCTGAGGAGTTAGACCAAAGCTTATATCAGAATTGGCAAAAGAGCCCAATTCAGCCAGAAACGTAACTTTTGACCCAGAGCTCAGTTTCGAACCACATGCATATGTTAGTGGTGTCCTGAGTCGGGGAAGCTAAAAAACCACTCCATTCGCTGATCTGAGCTTTCCCTGAGGAGATACACCAAAGCTTATATCAGAATTGGAAAAAGAGCCCAATTCAGCCAGAAACGTAACTTTTGACCCAGAGCTCAGTTTCGAACCACATGCATATGTTAGTGGTGTCCTGAGTCGGGGAAGCTAAAAAACCACTCCATTCGCTGATCTGAGCTTTCCCTGAGGAGATATACCAAAGATAAAATCAGAATTGGCAAAAGATCCCAATTCAGCCAGAAACGTAACTTTTGACCCACAGCTCAGTTTCGAACCACATGCATATGTTAGTGGTGTCCTGAGTCGGGGAAGCTAAAAAACCACTCCATTCGCTGATCTGAGCTTTCCCTGAGGAGTTAGACCAAAGCTTATATCAGAATTGGCAAAAGAGCCCAATTCAGCCAGAAACGTAACTTTTGACCCAGAGCTCAGTTTCGAACCACATGCATATGTTAGTGGTGTCCTGAGTCGGGGAAGCTAAAAAACCACTCCATTCGCTGATCTGAGCTTTCCCTGAGGAGATATACCAAAGATAAAATCAGAATTGGCAAAAGATCCCAATTCAGCCAGAAACGTAACTTTTGACCCAGAGCTCAGTTTCGAACCACATGCATATGTTAGTGGTGTCCTGAGTCGGGGAAGCTAAAAAACCACTCCATTCGCTGATCTGAGCTTTCCCTGAGGAGTTAGACCAAAGCTTATATCAGAATTGGAAAAAGAGCCCAATTCAGCCAGAAACGTAACTTTTGACCCAGAGCTCAGTTTCGAACCACATGCATATGTTAGTGGTGTCCTGAGTCGGGGAAGCTAAAAAACCACTCCATTCGCTGATCTGAGCTTTCCCTGAGGAGTTAGACCAAAGCTTATATCAGAATTGGCAAAAGAGCCCAATTCAGCCAGAAACGTAACTTTTGACCCAGAGCTCAGTTTCGAACCACATGCATATGTTAGTGGTGTCCTGCGTCGGGGAAGCTAAAAAACCACTCCATTCGCTGATCTGAGCTTTCCCTGAGGAGATATACCAAAGATAAAATCAGAATTGGCAAAAGATCCCAATTCAGCCAGAAACGTAACTTTTGACCCAGAGCTCAGTTTCGAACCACATGCATATGTTAGTGGTGTCCTGAGTCGGGGAAGCTAAAAAACCACTCCATTCGCTGATCTGAGCTTTCCCTGAGGAGTTAGACCAAAGCTTATATCAGAATTGGCAAAAGAGCCCAATTCAGCCAGAAACGTAACTTTTGACCCAGAGCTCAGTTTCGAACCACATGCATATGTTAGTGGTGTCCTGAGTCGGGGAAGCTAAAAAACAACTGCATTCGTTGATCTGAGCTTTCCCTCAGGACAAACACCAAAGATAATATCAGAATTGGCAAAAGATCCCAATTCAGCCAGAAACGTATCTTTTGATCCAGAGCTCAGTTTCGAACCACATGCATATGTTAGTGGTGTCCTGAGTCGGGGAAGCTAAAAAACCACTCCATTCGCTGATCTGAGCTTTCCCTGAGGAGTTAGACCAAAGCTTATATCAGAATTGGCAAAAGAGCCCAATTCAGCCAGAAACGTAACATTTGACCCAGAGCTCAGTTTCGAACCACATGCATATGTTAGTGGTGTCCTGAGTCGGGGAAGCTAAAAAACAACTCCATTCGTTGATCTGAGCTTTCCCTCAGGAGAAACACCAAAGATAATATCAGAATTGGCAAAAGATCCCAATTCAGCCAGAAACGTAACTTTTGATCCAGAGCTCAGTTTCGAACCACATGCATATGTTAGTGGTGTCCTGAGTCGGGGAAGCTAAAAAACCACTCCATTTGCTGATCTGAGCTTTCCCTGAGGAGTTAGACCAAAGCTTTTATCAGAATTGGAAAAAGAGCCCAATTCAGCCAGAAACGTAACTTTTGACCCAGAGCTCAGTTTCGAACCACATGCATATGTTAGTGGTGTCCTGAGTCGGGGAAGCTAAAAAACAACTCCATTCGCTGATCTGAGCTTTCCCTGAGGAGAAACACCAAAGATAATATCAGAATTGGCAAAAGATCCCAATTCAGCCAGAAACGTAACTTTTGACCCAGAGCTCAGTTTCGAACCACATGCATATGTTAGTGGTGTCCTGAGTCGGGGAAGCTAAAAAACCACTCCATTCGCTGATCTGAGCTTTCCCTGAGGAGATACACCAAAGCTTATATCAGAATTGGAAAAAGAGCCCAATTCAGCCAGAAACGTAACTTTTGACCCAGAGCTCAGTTTCGAACCACATGCATATGTTAGTGGTGTCCTGAGTCGGGGAAGCTAAAAAACCACTCCATTCGCTGATCTGAGCTTTCCCTGAGGAAATATACCAAAGATAAAATCAGAATTGGCAAAAGATCCCAATTCAGCCAGAAACGTAACTTTTGACCCAGAGCTCAGTTTCGAACCACATGCATATGTTAGTGGTGTCCTGAGTCGGGGAAGCTAAAAAACCACTCCATTCGCTGATCTGAGCTTTCCCTGAGGAGTTAGACCAAAGCTTATATCAGAATTGGAAAAAGAGCCCAATTCAGCCAGAAACGTAACTTTTGACCCAGAGCTCAGTTTCGAACCACATGCATATGTTAGTGGTGTCCTGAGTCGGGGAAGCTAAAAAACCACTCCATTCGCTGATCTGAGCTTTCCCTGAGGAGATACACCAAAGCTTATATCAGAATTGGCAAAAGAGCCCAATTCAGCCAGAAACGTAACTTTTGACCCAGAGCTCAGTTTCGAACCACATGCATATGTTAGTGGTGTCCTGAGTCGGGGAAGCTAAAAAACCACTCCATTCGCTGATCTGAGCTTTCCCTGAGGAGTTAGACCAAAGCTTATATCAGAATTGGCAAAAGAGCCCAATTCAGCCAGAAACGTAACTTTTGACCCAGAGCTCAGTTTCGAACCACATGCATATGTTAGTGGTGTCCTGAGTCGGGGAAGCTAAAAAACCACTCCATTCGCTGATCTGAGCTTTCCCTGAGGAGTTAGACCAAAGCTTATATCAGAATTGGCAAAAGAGCCCAATTCAGCCAGAAACGTAACTTTTGACCCAGAGCTCAGTTTCGAACCACATGCATATGTTAGTGGTGTCCTGAGTCGGGGAAGCTAAAAAACCACTCCATTCGCTGATCTGAGCTTTCCCTGAGGAGATATACCAAAGATAAAATCAGAATTGGCAAAAGATCCCAATTCAGCCAGAAACGTAACTTTTGACCCAGAGCTCAGTTTCGAACCACATGCATATGTTAGTGGTGTCCTGAGTCGGGGAAGCTAAAAAACCACTCCATTCGCTGATCTGAGCTTTACCTGAGGAGTTAGACCAAAGCTTATATCAGAATTGGCAAAAGAGCCCAATTCAGCCAGAAACGTAACTTTTGACCCAGAGCTCAGTTTCGAACCACATGCATATGTTAGTGGTGTCCTGAGTCGGGGAAGCTAAAAACAACTCCATTCGTTGATCTGAGCTTTCCCTCAGGAGAAACACCAAAGATAATATCAGAATTGGCAAAAGATCCCAATTCAGCCAGAAACGTATCTTTTGATCCAGAGCTCAGTTTCGAACCACATGCATATGTTAGTGGTGTCCTGAGTCGGGGAAGCTAAAAAACCACTCCATTCGCTGATATGAGCTTTCCCTGAGGAGATATACCAAAGATAAAATCAGAATTGGCAAAAGATCCCAATTCAGCCAGAAACGTAACTTTTGACCCACAGCTCAGTTTCGAACCACATGCATATGTTAGTGGTGTCCTGAGTCGGTGAAGCTAAAAAACCACTCCATTCGCTGATCTGAGCTTTCCCTGAGGAGTTAGACCAAAGCTTATATCAGAATTGGCAAAAGAGCCCAATTCAGCCAGAAACGTAACTTTTGACCCAGAGCTCAGTTTCGAACCACATGCATATGTTAGTGGTGTCCTGATTCAGGGAAGCTAAAAAACCACTCCATTCGCTGATCTGAGCTTTCCCTGAGGAGTTAGACCAAAGCTTATATCAGAATTGGCAAAAGAGCCCAATTCAGCCAGAAACATAACTTTTGACCCAGAGCTCAGTTTCGAACCACATGCATATGTTAGTGGTGTCCTGAGTCGGGGAAGCTAAAAAACCACTCCATTCGCTGATCTGAGCTTTCCCTGAGGATATATACCAAAGCTTATATCAGAATTGGCAAAAGAGCCCAATTCAGCCAGAAACGTAACTTTTGACCCAGAGCTCAGTTTCGAACCAAATGCATATGTTAGTGGTGTCCTGAGTCGGGGAAGCTAAAAAACCACTCCATTCGCTGATCTGAGCTTTCCCTGAGGAGATACACCAAAGCTTATATCAGAATTGGCAAAAGAGCCCAATTCAGCCAGAAACGTAACTTTTGACCCAGAGCTCAGTTTCGAACCACATGCATATGTTAGTGGTGTCCTGAGTCGGGGAAGCTAAAAAACAACTCAATTCGCTGATCTGATCTTTCCCTGAGGAGATACACCAAAGCTTATATCAGAATTGGAAAAAGAGCCCAATTCAGCCAGAAACGTAACTTTTGACCCAGAGCTCAGTTTCGAACCACATGCATATGTTAGTGGTGTCCTGAGTCGGGGAAGCTAAAAAACCACTCCATTCGCTGATCTGAGCTTTCCCTGAGGAGATATACCAAAGATAAAATCAGAATTGGCAAAAGATCCCAATTCAGCCAGAAACGTAACTTTTGACCCAGAGCTCAGTTTCGAACCACATGCATATGTTAGTGGTGTCCTGAGTCGGGGAAGCTAAAAAACCACTCCATTCGCTGATCTGAGCTTTCCCTGAGGAGTTAGACCAAAGCTTATATCAGAATTGGAAAAAGAGCCCAATTCAGCCAGAAACGTAACTTTTGACCCAGAGCTCAGTTTCGAACCACATGCATATGTTAGTGGTGTCCTGAGTCGGGGAAGCTAAAAAACCACTCCATTCGGTGATCTGAGCTTTCCCTGAGGAGATACACCAAAGCTTATATCAGAATTGGCAAAAGAGACCAATTCAGCCAGAAACGTAACTTTTGACCCAGAGCTCAGTTTCGAACCACATGCATATGTTAGTGGTGTCCTGAGTCGGGGAAGCTAAAAAACCACTCCATTCGCTGATCTGAGCTTTCCCTGAGGAGTTAGACCAAAGCTTATATCAGAATTGGCAAAAGAGCCCAATTCAGCCAGAAACGTAACTTTTGACCCAGAGCTCAGTTTCGAACCACATGCATATGTTAGTGGTGTCCTGAGTCGGGGAAGCTAAAAAACCACTCCATTCGCTGATCTGAGCTTTCCCTGAGGAGTTAGACCAAAGCTTATATCAGAATTGGAAAAAGAGCCCAATTCAGCCAGAAACGTAACTTTTGACCCAGAGCTCAGTTTCGAACCACATGCATATGTTAGTGGTGTCCTGAGTCGGGGAAGCTAAAAAACAACTCAATTCGCTGATCTGAGCTTTCCCTGAGGAGATACACCAAAGCTTATATCAGAATTGGAAAAAGAGCCCAATTCAGCCAGAAACGTAACTTTTGACCCAGAGCTCAGTTTCGAACCACATGCATATGTTAGTGGTGTCCTGAGTCGGGGAAGCTAAAAAACCACTCCATTCGCTGATCTGAGCTTTCCCTGAGGAGATATACCAAAGATAAAATCAGAATTGGCAAAAGATCCCAATTCAGCCAGAAACGTAACTTTTGACCCAGAGCTCAGTTTCGAACCACATGCATATGTTAGTGGTGTCCTGAGTCGGGGAAGCTAAAAAACCACTCCATTCGCTGATCTGAGCTTTCCCTGAGGAGTTAGACCAAAGCTTATATCAGAATTGGCAAAAGAGCCCAATTCAGCCAGAAACGTAACTTTTGACCCAGAGCTCAGTTTCGAACCACATGCATATGTTAGTGGTGTCCTGAGTCGGGGAAGCTAAAAAACCACTCCATTCGCTGATCTGAGCTTTCCCTGAGGAGTTAGACCAAAGCTTATATCAGAATTGGAAAAAGAGCCCAATTCAGCCAGAAACGTAACTTTTGACCCAGAGCTCAGTTTCGAACCACATGCATATGTTAGTGGTGTCCTGAGTCGGGGAAGCTAAAAAACCACTCCATTCGGTGATCTGAGCTTTCCCTGAGGAGATACACCAAAGCTTATATCAGAATTGGCAAAAGAGCCCAATTCAGCCAGAAACGTAACTTTTGACCCAGAGCTCAGTTTCGAACCACATGCATATGTTAGTGGTGTCCTGAGTCAGGGAAGCTAAAAAACCACTCCATTCGCTGATCTGAGCTTTCCCTGAGGAGTTAGACCAAAGCTTATATCAGAATTGGCAAAAGAGCCCAATTCAGCCAGAAACGTAACTTTTGACCCAGAGCTCAGTTTCGAACCACATGCATATGTTAGTGGTGTCCTGAGTCGGGGAAGCTAAAAAACCACTCCATTCGCTGATCTGAGCTTTCCCTGAGGAGTTAGACCAAAGCTTATATCAGAATTGGAAAAAGAGCCCAATTCAGCCAGAAACGTAACTTTTGACCCAGAGCTCAGTTTCGAACCACATGCATATGTTAGTGGTGTCCTGAGTCGGGGAAGCTAAAAAACAACTCCATTCGTTGATCTGAGCTTTCCCTCAGGAGAAACACCAAAGATAATATCAGAATTGGCAAAAGATCCCAATTCAGCCAGAAACGTAACTTTTGATCCAGAGCTCAGTTTCGAACCACATGCATATGTTAGTGGTGTCCTGAGTCGGGGAAGCTAAAAAACCACTCCATTCGCTGATCTGATCTTTCCCTGAGGAGTTAGACCAAAGCTTATATCAGAATTGGCAAAAGAGCCCAATTCAGCCAGAAACGTAACTTTTGACCCAGAGCTCAGTTTCGAACCACATGCATATGGTAGTGGTGTCCTGAGTCGGGGAAGCTAAAAAACCACTCCATTCGCTGATCTGAGCTTTCCCTGAGGAGTTAGACCAAAGCTTATATCAGAATTGGCAAAAGAGCCCAATTCAGCCAGAAACGTAACTTTTGACCCAGAGCTCAGTTTGGAACCACAAGCATATGTTAGTGGTGTCCTGAGTCGGGGAAGCTAGAAAACCACTCCATTCGCTGATCTGAGCTTTCCCTGAGGAGATACACCAAAGCTTATATCAGAATTGGCAAAAGAGCCCAATTCAGCCAGAAACGTAACTTTTGACCCAGAGCTCAGTTTCGAACCACATGCATATGTTAGTGGTGTCCTGAGTCGGGGAAGCTAAAAAACATCTCCATTCTCTGATCTGAGCTTTCCCTGAGGAGATATACCAAAGATAAGTTCAGAATTGGCAAAAGATCCCAATTCAGCCAGAAACGTAACTTTTGACCCAGATCTCAGTTTCGAACCACATGCATATGTTAGTGTTGTCCTGAGTCGGGGAAGCTAAAAAACAACTCTATTCGTTGATCTGAGTTTTCCCTCAGGAGAAACACCAAAGATAATATCAGAATTGGCAAAAGATCCCAATTCAGCCAGAAACGTAACTTCTGACCCAGAGCTCAGTTTCGAACCACATGCATATGTCAGTGGTGTCCTGAGTCGGGGAAGCTAAAAAACCACTCCATTCGCTGATCTGAGCTTTCCCTGAGGAGTTAGACCAAAGCTTATATCAGAATTGGCAAAAGAGCCCAATTCAGCCAGAAACGTAACTTTTGACCCAGAGCTCAGTTTCGAACCACATGCATATGTTAGTGGTGTCCTGAGTCGGGGAAGCTAAAAAACCACTCCATTCGCTGATCTGAGCTTTCCCTGAGGAGATATACCAAAGATAAAATCAGAATTGGCAAAAGATCCCAATTCAGCCAGAAACGTAACTTTTGACCCAGAGCTCAGTTTCGAACCACATGCATATGTTAGTGGTGTCCTGAGTCGGGGAAGCTAAAAAACCACTCCATTCGCTGATCTGAGCTTTCCCTGAGGAGTTAGACCAAAGCTTATATCAGAATTGGCAAAAGAGCCCAATTCAGCCAGAAACGTAACTTTTGACCCAGAGCTCAGTTTCGAACCAAATGCATATGTTAGTGGTGTCCTGAGTCGGGGAAGCTAAAAAACCACTCCATTCGCTGATCTGAGCTTTCCCTGAGGAGATATACCAAAGCTTATATCAGAATTGGCAAAAGAGCCCAATTCAGCCAGAAACGTAACTTTTGACCCAGAGCTCAGTTTGGAACCACATGCATATGTTAGTGGTGTCCTGAGTCGGGGAAGCTAAAAAACAACTCAATTCGCTGATCTGAGCTTTCCCTGAGGAGATACACCAAAGCTTATATCAGAATTGGAAAAAGAGCCCAATTCAGCCAGAAACGTAACTTTTGACCCAGAGCTCAGTTTCGAACCACATGCATATGTTAGTGGTGTCCTGAGTCGGGGAAGCTAAAAAACCACTCCATTCGCTGATCTGAGCTTTCCCTGAGGAGATATACCAAAGATAAAATCAGAATTGGCAAAAGATCCCAATTCAGCCAGAAACGTAACTTTTGACCCAGAGCTCAGTTTCGAACCACATGCATATGTTAGTGGTGTCCTGAGTCGGGGAAGCTAAAAAACCACTCCATTCGCTGATCTGAGCTTTCCCTGAGGAGTTAGACCAAAGCTTATATCAGAATTGGCAAAAGAGCCCAATTCAGCCAGAAACGTAACTTTTGACCCAGAGCTCAGTTTCGAACCACATGCATATGTTAGTGGTGTCCTGAGTCGGGGAAGCTAAAAAAGAACTCCATTCGTTGATCTGAGCTTTCCCTCAGGACAAACACCAAAGATAATATCAGAATTGGCAAAAGATCCCAATTCAGCCAGAAACGTATCTTTTGATCCAGAGCTCAGTTTCGAACCACATGCATATGTTAGTGGTGTCCTGAGTCGGGGAAGCTAAAAAACCACTCCATTCGCTGATCTGAGCTTTCCCTGAGGAGTTAGACCAAAGCTTATATCAGAATTGGCAAAAGAGCCCAATTCAGCCAGAAACGTAACTTTTGACCCAGAGCTCAGTTTCGAACCACATGCATATGTTAGTGGTGTCCTGAGTCGGGGAAGCTAAAAAACCACTCCATTCGGTGATCTGAGCTTTCCCTGAGGAGATACACCAAAGCTTATATCAGAATTGGCAAAAGAGCCCAATTCAGCCAGAAACGTAACTTTTGACCCAGAGCTCAGTTTCGAACCACATGCATATGTTAGTGGTGTCCTGAGTCAGGGAAGCTAAAAAACCACTCCATTCGCTGATCTGAGCTTTCCCTGAGGAGTTAGACCAAAGCTTATATCAGAATTGGCAAAAGAGCCCAATTCAGCCAGAAACGTAACTTTTGACCCAGAGCTCAGTTTCGAACCACATGCATATGTTAGTGGTGTCCTGAGTCGGGGAAGCTAAAAAACCACTCCATTCGCTGATCTGAGCTTTCCCTGAGGAGTTAGACCAAAGCTTATATCAGAATTGGAAAAAGAGCCCAATTCAGCCAGAAACGTAACTTTTGACCCAGAGCTCAGTTTCGAACCACATGCATATGTTAGTGGTGTCCTGAGTCGGGGAAGCTAAAAAACAACTCCATTCGTTGATCTGAGCTTTCCCTCAGGAGAAACACCAAAGATAATATCAGAATTGGCAAAAGATCCCAATTCAGCCAGAAACGTAACTTTTGATCCAGAGCTCAGTTTCGAACCACATGCATATGTTAGTGGTGTCCTGAGTCGGGGAAGCTAAAAAACCACTCCATTCGCTGATCTGAGCTTTCCCTGAGGAGTTAGACCAAAGCTTATATCAGAATTGGCAAAAGAGCCCAATTCAGCCAGAAACGTAACTTTTGACCCAGAGCTCAGTTTCGAACCACATGCATATGTTAGTGGTGTCCTGAGTCGGGGAAGCTAAAAAACCACTCCATTCGCTGATCTGAGCTTTCCCTGAGGAGTTAGACCAAAGCTTATATCAGAATTGGCAAAAGAGCCCAATTCAGCCAGAAACGTAACTTTTGACCCAGAGCTCAGTTTCGAACCACATGCATATGTTAGTGGTGTCCTGAGTCGGGGAAGCTAAAAAACCACTCCATTCGGTGATCTGAGCTTTCCCTGAGGAGATACACCAAAGCTTATATCAGAATTGGCAAAAGAGCCCAATTCAGCCAGAAACGTAACTTTTGACCCAGAGCTCAGTTTCGAACCACATGCATATGTTAGTGGTGTCCTGAGTCGGGGAAGCTAAAAAACCACTCCATTCGCTGATCTGAGCTTTCCCTGAGGAGTTAGACCAAAGCTTATATCAGAATTGGAAAAAGAGCCCAATTCAGCCAGAAACGTAACTTTTGACCCAGAGCTCAGTTTCGAACCACATGCATATGTTAGTGGTGTCCTGAGTCGGGGAAGCTAAAAAACAACTCCATTCGTTGATCTGAGCTTTCCCTCAGGAGAAACACCAAAGATAATATCAGAATTGGCAAAAGATCCCAATTCAGCCAGAAACGTAACTTTTGATCCAGAGCTCAGTTTCGAACCACATGCATATGTTAGTGGTGTCCTGAGTCGGGGAAGCTAAAAAACCACTCCATTCGCTGATCTGATCTTTCCCTGAGGAGTTAGACCAAAGCTTATATCAGAATTGGCAAAAGAGCCCAATTCAGCCAGAAACGTAACTTTTGACCCAGAGCTCAGTTTCGAACCACATGCATATGGTAGTGGTGTCCTGAGTCGGGGAAGCTAAAAAACCACTCCATTCGCTGATCTGAGCTTTCCCTGAGGAGTTAGACCAAAGCTTATATCAGAATTGGCAAAAGAGCCCAATTCAGCCAGAAACGTAACTTTTGACCCAGAGCTCAGTTTGGAACCACAAGCATATGTTAGTGGTGTCCTGAGTCGGGGAAGCTAGAAAACCACTCCATTCGCTGATCTGAGCTTTCCCTGAGGAGATACACCAAAGCTTATATCAGAATTGGCAAAAGAGCCCAATTCAGCCAGAAACGTAACTTTTGACCCAGAGCTCAGTTTCGAACCACATGCATATGTTAGTGGTGTCCTGAGTCGGGGAAGCTAAAAAACATCTCCATTCTCTGATCTGAGCTTTCCCTGAGGAGATATACCAAAGATAAGTTCAGAATTGGCAAAAGATCCCAATTCAGCCAGAAACGTAACTTTTGACCCAGATCTCAGTTTCGAACCACATGCATATGTTAGTGTTGTCCTGAGTCGGGGAAGCTAAAAAACAACTCTATTCGTTGATCTGAGTTTTCCCTCAGGAGAAACACCAAAGATAATATCAGAATTGGCAAAAGATCCCAATTCAGCCAGAAACGTAACTTCTGACCCAGAGCTCAGTTTCGAACCACATGCATATGTCAGTGGTGTCCTGAGTCGGGGAAGCTAAAAAACCACTCCATTCGCTGATCTGAGCTTTCCCTGAGGAGTTAGACCAAAGCTTATATCAGAATTGGCAAAAGAGCCCAATTCAGCCAGAAACGTAACTTTTGACCCAGAGCTCAGTTTCGAACCACATGCATATGTTAGTGGTGTCCTGAGTCGGGGAAGCTAAAAAACCACTCCATTCGCTGATCTGAGCTTTCCCTGAGGAGATATACCAAAGATAAAATCAGAATTGGCAAAAGATCCCAATTCAGCCAGAAACGTAACTTTTGACCCAGAGCTCAGTTTCGAACCACATGCATATGTTAGTGGTGTCCTGAGTCGGGGAAGCTAAAAAACCACTCCATTCGCTGATCTGAGCTTTCCCTGAGGAGTTAGACCAAAGCTTATATCAGAATTGGCAAAAGAGCCCAATTCAGCCAGAAACGTAACTTTTGACCCAGAGCTCAGTTTCGAACCAAATGCATATGTTAGTGGTGTCCTGAGTCGGGGAAGCTAAAAAACCACTCCATTCGCTGATCTGAGCTTTCCCTGAGGAGATATACCAAAGCTTATATCAGAATTGGCAAAAGAGCCCAATTCAGCCAGAAACGTAACTTTTGACCCAGAGCTCAGTTTGGAACCACATGCATATGTTAGTGGTGTCCTGAGTCGGGGAAGCTAAAAAACAACTCAATTCGCTGATCTGAGCTTTCCCTGAGGAGATACACCAAAGCTTATATCAGAATTGGAAAAAGAGCCCAATTCAGCCAGAAACGTAACTTTTGACCCAGAGCTCAGTTTCGAACCACATGCATATGTTAGTGGTGTCCTGAGTCGGGGAAGCTAAAAAACCACTCCATTCGCTGATCTGAGCTTTCCCTGAGGAGATATACCAAAGATAAAATCAGAATTGGCAAAAGATCCCAATTCAGCCAGAAACGTAACTTTTGACCCAGAGCTCAGTTTCGAACCACATGCATATGTTAGTGGTGTCCTGAGTCGGGGAAGCTAAAAAACCACTCCATTCGCTGATCTGAGCTTTCCCTGAGGAGTTAGACCAAAGCTTATATCAGAATTGGCAAAAGAGCCCAATTCAGCCAGAAACGTAACTTTTGACCCAGAGCTCAGTTTCGAACCACATGCATATGTTAGTGGTGTCCTGAGTCGGGGAAGCTAAAAAAGAACTCCATTCGTTGATCTGAGCTTTCCCTCAGGACAAACACCAAAGATAATATCAGAATTGGCAAAAGATCCCAATTCAGCCAGAAACGTATCTTTTGATCCAGAGCTCAGTTTCGAACCACATGCATATGTTAGTGGTGTCCTGAGTCGGGGAAGCTAAAAAACCACTCCATTCGCTGATCTGAGCTTTCCCTGAGGAGTTAGACCAAAGCTTATATCAGAATTGGCAAAAGAGCCCAATTCAGCCAGAAACGTAACTTTTGACCCAGAGCTCAGTTTCGAACCACATGCATATGTTAGTGGTGTCCTGAGTCGGGGAAGCTAAAAAACCACTCCATTCGGTGATCTGAGCTTTCCCTGAGGAGATACACCAAAGCTTATATCAGAATTGGCAAAAGAGCCCAATTCAGCCAGAAACGTAACTTTTGACCCAGAGCTCAGTTTCGAACCACATGCATATGTTAGTGGTGTCCTGAGTCGGGGAAGCTAAAAAACCACTCCATTCGCTGATCTGAGCTTTCCCTGAGGAGTTAGACCAAAGCTTATATCAGAATTGGCAAAAGAGCCCAATTCAGCCAGAAACGTAACTTTTGACCCAGAGCTCAGTTTCGAACCACATGCATATGTTAGTGGTGTCCTGAGTCGGGGAAGCTAAAAAACCACTCCATTCGCTGATCTGAGCTTTCCCTGAGGAGTTAGACCAAAGCTTATATCAGAATTGGAAAAAGAGCCCAATTCAGCCAGAAACGTAACTTTTGACCCATAGCTCAGTTTCGAACCACATGCATATGTTAGTGGTGTCCTGAGTCGGGGAAGCTAAAAAACAACTCCATTCGTTGATCTGAGCTTTCCCTCAGGAGAAACACCAAAGATAATATCAGAATTGGCAAAAGATCCCAATTCAGCCAGAAACGTAACTTTTGATCCAGAGCTCAGTTTCGAACCACATGCATATGTTAGTGGTGTCCTGAGTCGGGGAAGCTAAAAAACCACTCCATTCGCTGATCTGAGCTTTCCCTGAGGAGTTAGACCAAAGCTTATATCAGAATTGGCAAAAGAGCCCAATTCAGCCAGAAACGTAACTTTTGACCCAGAGCTCAGTTTCGAACCACATGCATATGTTAGTGGTGTCCTGAGTCGGGGAAGCTAAAAAACCACTCCATTCGCTGATCTGAGCTTTCCCTGAGGAGTTAGACCAAAGCTTATATCAGAATTGGCAAAAGAGCCCAATTCAGCCAGAAACGTAACTTTTGACCCAGAGCTCAGTTTCGAACCACATGCATATGTTAGTGGTGTCCTGAGTCGGGGAAGCTAAAAAACCACTCCATTCGGTGATCTGAGCTTTCCCTGAGGAGATACACCAAAGCTTATATCAGAATTGGCAAAAGAGCCCAATTCAGCCAGAAACGTAACTTTTGACCCAGAGCTCAGTTTCGAACCACATGCATATGTTAGTGGTGTCCTGAGTCGGGGAAGCTAAAAAACCACTCCATTCGCTGATCTGAGCTTTCCCTGAGGAGTTAGACCAAAGCTTATATCAGAATTGGCAAAAGAGCCCAATTCAGCCAGAAACGTAACTTTTGACCCAGAGCTCAGTTTCGAACCACATGCATATGTTAGTGGTGTTCTGAGTCGGGGAAGCTAAAAAACCACTCCATTCGCTGATCTGAGCTTTCCCTGAGGAGTTAGACCAAAGCTTATATCAGAATTGGAAAAAGAGCCCAATTCAGCCAGAAACGTAACTTTTGACCCAGAGCTCAGTTTCGAACCACATGCATATGTTAGTGGTGTCCTGAGTCGGGGAAGCTAAAAAACAACTCCAGTCGTTGATCTGAGCTTTCCCTGAGGAGATACACCAAAGATAATATCAGAATTGGCAAAAGATCCCAATTCAGCCAGAAACGTAACTTCTGACCCAGAGCTCAGTTTCGAACCACATGCATATGTCAGTGGTGTCCTGAGTCGGGGAAGCTAAAAAACCACTCCATTCGCTGATCTGAGCTTTCCCTGAGGAGTTAGACCAAAGCTTATATCAGAATTGGCAAAAGAGCCCAATTCAGCCAGAAACGTAACTTTTGACCCAGAGCTCAGTTTCGAACCACATGCATATGTTAGTGGTGTCCTGAGTCGGGGAAGCTAAAAAACCACTCCATTCGCTGATCTGAGCTTTCCCTGAGGAGATATACCAAAGATAAAATCAGAATTGGCAAAAGATCCCAATTCAGCCAGAAACGTAACTTTTGACCCAGAGCTCAGTTTCGAACCACATGCATATGTTAGTGGTGTCCTGAGTCGGGGAAGCTAAAAAACCACTCCATTCGCTGATCTGAGCTTTCCCTGAGGAGTTAGACCAAAGCTTATATCAGAATTGGCAAAAGAGCCCAATTCAGCCAGAAACGTAACTTTTGACCCAGAGCTCAGTTTCGAACCAAATGCATATGTTAGTGGTGTCCTGAGTCGGGGAAGCTAAAAAACCACTCCATTCGCTGATCTGAGCTTTCCCTGAGGAGATATACCAAAGCTTATATCAGAATTGGCAAAAGAGCCCAATTCAGCCAGAAACGTAACTTTTGACCCAGAGCTCAGTTTCGAACCACATGCATATGTTAGTGGTGTCCTGAGTCGGGGAAGCTAAAAAACCACTCCATTCGCTGATCTGAGCTTTCCCTGAGGAGTTAGACCAAAGCTTATATCAGAATTGGCAAAAGAGCCCAATTCAGCCAGAAACGTAACTTTTGACCCAGAGCTCAGTTTCGAACCACATGCATATGTTAGTGGTGTCCTGAGTCGGGGAAGCTAAAAAACCACTCCATTCGGTGATCTGAGCTTTCCCTGAGGAGATACACCAAAGCTTATATCAGAATTGGCAAAAGAGCCCAATTCAGCCAGAAACGTAACTTTTGACCCAGAGCTCAGTTTCGAACCACATGCATATGTTAGTGGTGTCCTGAGTCGGGGAAGCTAAAAAACCACTCCATTCGCTGATCTGAGCTTTCCCTGAGGAGTTAGACCAAAGCTTATATCAGAATTGGCAAAAGAGCCCAATTCAGCCAGAAACGTAACTTTTGACCCAGAGCTCAGTTTCGAACCACATGCATATGTTAGTGGTGTTCTGAGTCGGGGAAGCTAAAAAACCACTCCATTCGCTGATCTGAGCTTTCCCTGAGGAGTTAGACCAAAGCTTATATCAGAATTGGAAAAAGAGCCCAATTCAGCCAGAAACGTAACTTTTGACCCAGAGCTCAGTTTCGAACCACATGCATATGTTAGTGGTGTCCTGAGTCGGGGAAGCTAAAAAACAACTCCAGTCGTTGATCTGAGCTTTCCCTGAGGAGATACACCAAAGATAATATCAGAATTGGCAAAAGATCCCAATTCAGCCAGAAACGTAACTTCTGACCCAGAGCTCAGTTTCGAACCACATGCATATGTCAGTGGTGTCCTGAGTCGGGGAAGCTAAAAAACCACTCCATTCGCTGATCTGAGCTTTCCCTGAGGAGTTAGACCAAAGCTTATATCAGAATTGGCAAAAGAGCCCAATTCAGCCAGAAACGTAACTTTTGACCCAGAGCTCAGTTTCGAACCACATGCATATGTTAGTGGTGTCCTGAGTCGGGGAAGCTAAAAAACCACTCCATTCGCTGATCTGAGCTTTCCCTGAGGAGATATACCAAAGATAAAATCAGAATTGGCAAAAGATCCCAATTCAGCCAGAAACGTAACTTTTGACCCAGAGCTCAGTTTCGAACCACATGCATATGTTAGTGGTGTCCTGAGTCGGGGAAGCTAAAAAACCACTCCATTCGCTGATCTGAGCTTTCCCTGAGGAGTTAGACCAAAGCTTATATCAGAATTGGCAAAAGAGCCCAATTCAGCCAGAAACGTAACTTTTGACCCAGAGCTCAGTTTCGAACCAAATGCATATGTTAGTGGTGTCCTGAGTCGGGGAAGCTAAAAAACCACTCCATTCGCTGATCTGAGCTTTCCCTGAGGAGATATACCAAAGCTTATATCAGAATTGGCAAAAGAGCCCAATTCAGCCAGAAACGTAACTTTTGACCCAGAGCTCAGTTTCGAACCACATGCATATGTTAGTGGTGTCCTGAGTCGGGGAAGCTAAAAAACAACTCAATTCGCTGATCTGAGCTTTCCCTGAGGAGATACACCAAAGCTTATATCAGAATTGGAAAAAGAGCCCAATTCAGCCAGAAACGTAACTTTTGACCCAGAGCTCAGTTTCGAACCACATGCATATGTTAGTGGTGTCCTGAGTCGGGGAAGCTAAAAAACCACTCCATTCGCTGATCTGAGCTTTCCCTGAGGAGATATACCAAAGATAAAATCAGAATTGGCAAAAGATCCCAATTCAGCCAGAAACGTAACTTCTGACCCAGAGCTCAGTTTCGAACCACATGCATATGTCAGTGGTGTCCTGAGTCGGGGAAGCTAAAAAACCACTCCATTCGCTGATCTGAGCTTTCCCTGAGGAGTTAGACCAAAGCTTATATCAGAATTGGCAAAAGAGCCCAATTCAGCCAGAAACGTAACTTTTGACCCAGAGCTCAGTTTCGAACCACATGCATATGTTAGTGGTGTCCTGAGTCGGGGAAGCTAAAAAACCACTCCATTCGCTGATCTGAGCTTTCCCTGAGGAGATATACCAAAGATAAAATCAGAATTGGCAAAAGATCCCAATTCAGCCAGAAACGTAACTTTTGACCCAGAGCTCAGTTTCGAACCACATGCATATGTTAGTGGTGTCCTGAGTCGGGGAAGCTAAAAAACCACTCCATTCGCTGATCTGAGCTTTCCCTGAGGAGTTAGACCAAAGCTTATATCAGAATTGGCAAAAGAGCCCAATTCAGCCAGAAACGTAACTTTTGACCCAGAGCTCAGTTTCGAACCACATGCATATGTTAGTGGTGTCCTGAGTCGGGGAAGCTAAAAAAGAACTCCATTCGTTGATCTGAGCTTTCCCTCAGGACAAACACCAAAGATAATATCAGAATTGGCAAAAGATCCCAATTCAGCCAGAAACGTATCTTTTGATCCAGAGCTCAGTTTCGAACCACATGCATATGTTAGTGGTGTCCTGAGTCGGGGAAGCTAAAAAACCACTCCATTCGCTGATCTGAGCTTTCCCTGAGGAGTTAGACCAAAGCTTATATCAGAATTGGCAAAAGAGCCCAATTCAGCCAGAAACGTAACTTTTGACCCAGAGCTCAGTTTCGAACCACATGCATATGTTAGTGGTGTCCTGAGTCGGGGAAGCTAAAAAACCACTCCATTCGGTGATCTGAGCTTTCCCTGAGGAGATACACCAAAGCTTATATCAGAATTGGCAAAAGAGCCCAATTCAGCCAGAAACGTAACTTTTGACCCAGAGCTCAGTTTCGAACCACATGCATATGTTAGTGGTGTCCTGAGTCAGGGAAGCTAAAAAACCACTCCATTCGCTGATCTGAGCTTTCCCTGAGGAGTTAGACCAAAGCTTATATCAGAATTGGCAAAAGAGCCCAATTCAGCCAGAAACGTAACTTTTGACCCAGAGCTCAGTTTCGAACCACATGCATATGTTAGTGGTGTCCTGAGTCGGGGAAGCTAAAAAACCACTCCATTCGCTGATCTGAGCTTTCCCTGAGGAGTTAGACCAAAGCTTATATCAGAATTGGCAAAAGAGCCCAATTCAGCCAGAAACGTAACTTTTGACCCAGAGCTCAGTTTCGAACCACATGCATATGTTAGTGGTGTCCTGAGTCGGGGAAGCTAAAAAACAACTCCATTCGTTGATCTGAGCTTTCCCTCAGGAGAAACACCAAAGATAATATCAGAATTGGCAAAAGATCCCAATTCAGCCAGAAACGTAACTTTTGATCCAGAGCTCAGTTTCGAACCACATGCATATGTTAGTGGTGTCCTGAGTCGGGGAAGCTAAAAAACCACTCCATTCGCTGATCTGAGCTTTCCCTGAGGAGTTAGACCAAAGCTTATATCAGAATTGGCAAAAGAGCCCAATTCAGCCAGAAACGTAACTTTTGACCCAGAGCTCAGTTTCGAACCACATGCATATGTTAGTGGTGTCCTGAGTCGGGGAAGCTAAAAAACCACTCCATTCGCTGATCTGAGCTTTCCCTGAGGAGTTAGACCAAAGCTTATATCAGAATTGGCAAAAGAGCCCAATTCAGCCAGAAACGTAACTTTTGACCCAGAGCTCAGTTTCGAACCACATGCATATGTTAGTGGTGTCCTGAGTCGGGGAAGCTAAAAAACCACTCCATTCGGTGATCTGAGCTTTCCCTGAGGAGATACACCAAAGCTTATATCAGAATTGGCAAAAGAGCCCAATTCAGCCAGAAACGTAACTTTTGACCCAGAGCTCAGTTTCGAACCACATGCATATGTTAGTGGTGTCCTGAGTCGGGGAAGCTAAAAAACCACTCCATTCGCTGATCTGAGCTTTCCCTGAGGAGTTAGACCAAAGCTTATATCAGAATTGGAAAAAGAGCCCAATTCAGCCAGAAACGTAACTTTTGACCCAGAGCTCAGTTTCGAACCACATGCATATGTTAGTGGTGTCCTGAGTCGGGGAAGCTAAAAAACAACTCCATTCGTTGATCTGAGCTTTCCCTCAGGAGAAACACCAAAGATAATATCAGAATTGGCAAAAGATCCCAATTCAGCCAGAAACGTAACTTTTGATCCAGAGCTCAGTTTCGAACCACATGCATATGTTAGTGGTGTCCTGAGTCGGGGAAGCTAAAAAACCACTCCATTCGCTGATCTGATCTTTCCCTGAGGAGTTAGACCAAAGCTTATATCAGAATTGGCAAAAGAGCCCAATTCAGCCAGAAACGTAACTTTTGACCCAGAGCTCAGTTTCGAACCACATGCATATGGTAGTGGTGTCCTGAGTCGGGGAAGCTAAAAAACCACTCCATTCGCTGATCTGAGCTTTCCCTGAGGAGTTAGACCAAAGCTTATATCAGAATTGGCAAAAGAGCCCAATTCAGCCAGAAACGTAACTTTTGACCCAGAGCTCAGTTTGGAACCACAAGCATATGTTAGTGGTGTCCTGAGTCGGGGAAGCTAGAAAACCACTCCATTCGCTGATCTGAGCTTTCCCTGAGGAGATACACCAAAGCTTATATCAGAATTGGCAAAAGAGCCCAATTCAGCCAGAAACGTAACTTTTGACCCAGAGCTCAGTTTCGAACCACATGCATATGTTAGTGGTGTCCTGAGTCGGGGAAGCTAAAAAACATCTCCATTCTCTGATCTGAGCTTTCCCTGAGGAGATATACCAAAGATAAGTTCAGAATTGGCAAAAGATCCCAATTCAGCCAGAAACGTAACTTTTGACCCAGATCTCAGTTTCGAACCACATGCATATGTTAGTGTTGTCCTGAGTCGGGGAAGCTAAAAAACAACTCTATTCGTTGATCTGAGTTTTCCCTCAGGAGAAACACCAAAGATAATATCAGAATTGGCAAAAGATCCCAATTCAGCCAGAAACGTAACTTCTGACCCAGAGCTCAGTTTCGAACCACATGCATATGTCAGTGGTGTCCTGAGTCGGGGAAGCTAAAAAACCACTCCATTCGCTGATCTGAGCTTTCCCTGAGGAGTTAGACCAAAGCTTATATCAGAATTGGCAAAAGAGCCCAATTCAGCCAGAAACGTAACTTTTGACCCAGAGCTCAGTTTCGAACCACATGCATATGTTAGTGGTGTCCTGAGTCGGGGAAGCTAAAAAACCACTCCATTCGCTGATCTGAGCTTTCCCTGAGGAGATATACCAAAGATAAAATCAGAATTGGCAAAAGATCCCAATTCAGCCAGAAACGTAACTTTTGACCCAGAGCTCAGTTTCGAACCACATGCATATGTTAGTGGTGTCCTGAGTCGGGGAAGCTAAAAAACCACTCCATTCGCTGATCTGAGCTTTCCCTGAGGAGTTAGACCAAAGCTTATATCAGAATTGGCAAAAGAGCCCAATTCAGCCAGAAACGTAACTTTTGACCCAGAGCTCAGTTTCGAACCAAATGCATATGTTAGTGGTGTCCTGAGTCGGGGAAGCTAAAAAACCACTCCATTCGCTGATCTGAGCTTTCCCTGAGGAGATATACCAAAGCTTATATCAGAATTGGCAAAAGAGCCCAATTCAGCCAGAAACGTAACTTTTGACCCAGAGCTCAGTTTGGAACCACATGCATATGTTAGTGGTGTCCTGAGTCGGGGAAGCTAAAAAACAACTCAATTCGCTGATCTGAGCTTTCCCTGAGGAGATACACCAAAGCTTATATCAGAATTGGAAAAAGAGCCCAATTCAGCCAGAAACGTAACTTTTGACCCAGAGCTCAGTTTCGAACCACATGCATATGTTAGTGGTGTCCTGAGTCGGGGAAGCTAAAAAACCACTCCATTCGCTGATCTGAGCTTTCCCTGAGGAGATATACCAAAGATAAAATCAGAATTGGCAAAAGATCCCAATTCAGCCAGAAACGTAACTTTTGACCCAGAGCTCAGTTTCGAACCACATGCATATGTTAGTGGTGTCCTGAGTCGGGGAAGCTAAAAAACCACTCCATTCGCTGATCTGAGCTTTCCCTGAGGAGTTAGACCAAAGCTTATATCAGAATTGGCAAAAGAGCCCAATTCAGCCAGAAACGTAACTTTTGACCCAGAGCTCAGTTTCGAACCACATGCATATGTTAGTGGTGTCCTGAGTCGGGGAAGCTAAAAAAGAACTCCATTCGTTGATCTGAGCTTTCCCTCAGGACAAACACCAAAGATAATATCAGAATTGGCAAAAGATCCCAATTCAGCCAGAAACGTATCTTTTGATCCAGAGCTCAGTTTCGAACCACATGCATATGTTAGTGGTGTCCTGAGTCGGGGAAGCTAAAAAACCACTCCATTCGCTGATCTGAGCTTTCCCTGAGGAGTTAGACCAAAGCTTATATCAGAATTGGCAAAAGAGCCCAATTCAGCCAGAAACGTAACTTTTGACCCAGAGCTCAGTTTCGAACCACATGCATATGTTAGTGGTGTCCTGAGTCGGGGAAGCTAAAAAACCACTCCATTCGGTGATCTGAGCTTTCCCTGAGGAGATACACCAAAGCTTATATCAGAATTGGCAAAAGAGCCCAATTCAGCCAGAAACGTAACTTTTGACCCAGAGCTCAGTTTCGAACCACATGCATATGTTAGTGGTGTCCTGAGTCGGGGAAGCTAAAAAACCACTCCATTCGCTGATCTGAGCTTTCCCTGAGGAGTTAGACCAAAGCTTATATCAGAATTGGCAAAAGAGCCCAATTCAGCCAGAAACGTAACTTTTGACCCAGAGCTCAGTTTCGAACCACATGCATATGTTAGTGGTGTCCTGAGTCGGGGAAGCTAAAAAACCACTCCATTCGCTGATCTGAGCTTTCCCTGAGGAGTTAGACCAAAGCTTATATCAGAATTGGAAAAAGAGCCCAATTCAGCCAGAAACGTAACTTTTGACCCAGAGCTCAGTTTCGAACCACATGCATATGTTAGTGGTGTCCTGAGTCGGGGAAGCTAAAAAACAACTCCATTCGTTGATCTGAGCTTTCCCTCAGGAGAAACACCAAAGATAATATCAGAATTGGCAAAAGATCCCAATTCAGCCAGAAACGTAACTTTTGATCCAGAGCTCAGTTTCGAACCACATGCATATGTTAGTGGTGTCCTGAGTCGGGGAAGCTAAAAAACCACTCCATTCGCTGATCTGAGCTTTCCCTGAGGAGTTAGACCAAAGCTTATATCAGAATTGGCAAAAGAGCCCAATTCAGCCAGAAACGTAACTTTTGACCCAGAGCTCAGTTTCGAACCACATGCATATGTTAGTGGTGTCCTGAGTCGGGGAAGCTAAAAAACCACTCCATTCGCTGATCTGAGCTTTCCCTGAGGAGTTAGACCAAAGCTTATATCAGAATTGGCAAAAGAGCCGAATTCAGCCAGAAACGTAACTTTTGACCCAGAGCTCAGTTTCGAACCACATGCATATGTTAGTGGTGTCCTGAGTCGGGGAAGCTAAAAAACCACTCCATTCGGTGATCTGAGCTTTCCCTGAGGAGATACACCAAAGCTTATATCAGAATTGGCAAAAGAGCCCAATTCAGCCAGAAACGTAACTTTTGACCCAGAGCTCAGTTTCGAACCACATGCATATGTTAGTGGTGTCCTGAGTCGGGGAAGCTAAAAAACCACTCCATTCGCTGATCTGAGCTTTCCCTGAGGAGTTAGACCAAAGCTTATATCAGAATTGGCAAAAGAGCCCAATTCAGCCAGAAACGTAACTTTTGACCCAGAGCTCAGTTTCGAACCACATGCATATGTTAGTGGTGTTCTGAGTCGGGGAAGCTAAAAAACCACTCCATTCGCTGATCTGAGCTTTCCCTGAGGAGTTAGACCAAAGCTTATATCAGAATTGGAAAAAGAGCCCAATTCAGCCAGAAACGTAACTTTTGACCCAGAGCTCAGTTTCGAACCACATGCATATGTTAGTGGTGTCCTGAGTCGGGGAAGCTAAAAAACAACTCCAGTCGTTGATCTGAGCTTTCCCTGAGGAGATACACCAAAGATAATATCAGAATTGGCAAAAGATCCCAATTCAGCCAGAAACGTAACTTCTGACCCAGAGCTCAGTTTCGAACCACATGCATATGTCAGTGGTGTCCTGAGTCGGGGAAGCTAAAAAACCACTCCATTCGCTGATCTGAGCTTTCCCTGAGGAGTTAGACCAAAGCTTATATCAGAATTGGCAAAAGAGCCCAATTCAGCCAGAAACGTAACTTTTGACCCAGAGCTCAGTTTCGAACCACATGCATATGTTAGTGGTGTCCTGAGTCGGGGAAGCTAAAAAACCACTCCATTCGCTGATCTGAGCTTTCCCTGAGGAGATATACCAAAGATAAAATCAGAATTGGCAAAAGATCCCAATTCAGCCAGAAACGTAACTTTTGACCCAGAGCTCAGTTTCGAACCACATGCATATGTTAGTGGTGTCCTGAGTCGGGGAAGCTAAAAAACCACTCCATTCGCTGATCTGAGCTTTCCCTGAGGAGTTAGACCAAAGCTTATATCAGAATTGGCAAAAGAGCCCAATTCAGCCAGAAACGTAACTTTTGACCCAGAGCTCAGTTTCGAACCAAATGCATATGTTAGTGGTGTCCTGAGTCGGGGAAGCTAAAAAACCACTCCATTCGCTGATCTGAGCTTTCCCTGAGGAGATATACCAAAGCTTATATCAGAATTGGCAAAAGAGCCCAATTCAGCCAGAAACGTAACTTTTGACCCAGAGCTCAGTTTCGAACCACATGCATATGTTAGTGGTGTCCTGAGTCGGGGAAGCTAAAAAACAACTCAATTCGCTGATCTGAGCTTTCCCTGAGGAGATACACCAAAGCTTATATCAGAATTGGAAAAAGAGCCCAATTCAGCCAGAAACGTAACTTTTGACCCAGAGCTCAGTTTCGAACCACATGCATATGTTAGTGGTGTCCTGAGTCGGGGAAGCTAAAAAACCACTCCATTCGCTGATCTGAGCTTTCCCTGAGGAGATATACCAAAGATAAAATCAGAATTGGCAAAAGATCCCAATTCAGCCAGAAACGTAACTTCTGACCCAGAGCTCAGTTTCGAACCACATGCATATGTCAGTGGTGTCCTGAGTCGGGGAAGCTAAAAAACCACTCCATTCGCTGATCTGAGCTTTCCCTGAGGAGTTAGACCAAAGCTTATATCAGAATTGGCAAAAGATCCCAATTCAGCCAGAAACGTAACTTTTGACCCAGAGCTCAGTTTCGAACCACATGCATATGTTAGTGGTGTCCTGAGTCGGGGAAGCTAAAAAACCACTCCATTCGCTGATCTGAGCTTTCCCTGAGGAGATATACCAAAGATAAAATCAGAATTGGCAAAAGATCCCAATTCAGCCAGAAACGTAACTTTTGACCCAGAGCTCAGTTTCGAACCACATGCATATGTTAGTGGTGTCCTGAGTCGGGGAAGCTAAAAAACCACTCCATTCGCTGATCTGAGCTTTCCCTGAGGAGTTAGACCAAAGCTTATATCAGAATTGGCAAAAGAGCCCAATTCAGCCAGAAACGTAACTTTTGACCCAGAGCTCAGTTTCAAACCAAATGCATATGTTAGTGGTGTCCTGAGTCGGGGAAGCTAAAAAACCACTCCATTCGCTGATCTGAGCTTTCCCTGAGGAGATATACCAAAGCTTATATCAGAATTGGCAAAAGAGCCCAATTCAGCCAGAAACGTAACTTTTGACCCAGAGCTCAGTTTCGAACCACATGCATATGTTAGTGGTGTCCTGAGTCGGGGAAGCTAAAAAACAACTCAATTCGCTGATCTGAGCTTTCCCTGAGGAGATACACCAAAGCTTATATCAGAATTGGCAAAAGAGCCCAATTCAGCCAGAAACGTAACATTTGACCCAGAGCTCAGTTTCGAACCACATGCATATGTTAGTGGTGTCCTGAGTCGGGGAAGCTAAAAAACAACTCCATTCGTTGATCTGAGCTTTCCCTCAGGAGAAACACCAAAGATAATATCAGAATTGGCAAAAGATCCCAATTCAGCCAGAAACGTAACTTTTGATCCAGAGCTCAGTTTCGAACCACATGCATATGTTAGTGGTGTCCTGAGTCGGGGAAGCTAAAAAACCACTCCATTCGCTGATCTGAGCTTTCCCTGAGGAGTTAGACCAAAGCTTATATCAGAATTGGCAAAAGAGCCCAATTCAGCCAGAAACGTAACTTTTGACCCAGAGCTCAGTTTCGAACCACATGCATATGTTAGTGGTGTCCTTAGTCGGGGAAGCTAAAAAACCACTCCATTCGCTGATCTGAGCTTTCCCTGAGGAGTTAGACCAAAGCTTTTATCAGAATTGGAAAAAGAGCCCAATTCAGCCAGAAACGTAACTTTTGACCCAGAGCTCAGTTTCGAACCACATGCATATGTTAGTGGTGTCCTGAGTCGGGGAAGCTAAAAAACAACTCCATTCGCTGATCTGAGCTTTCCCTGAGGAAATATACCAAAGATAAAATCAGAATTGGCAAAAGATCCCAATTCAGCCAGAAACGTAACTTTTGACCCAGAGCTCAGTTTCGAACCACATGCATATGTTAGTGGTGTCCTGAGTCGGGGAAGCTAAAAAACCACTCCATTCGCTGATCTGAGCTTTCCCTGAGGAGTTAGACCAAAGCTTATATCAGAATTGGAAAAAGAGCCCAATTCAGCCAGAAACGTAACTTTTGACCCAGAGCTCAGTTTCGAACCACATGCATATGTTAGTGGTGTCCTGAGTCGGGGAAGCTAAAAAACCACTCCATTCGGTGATCTGAGCTTTCCCTGAGGAGTTAGACCAAAGCTTATATCAGAATTGGCAAAAGAGCCCAATTCAGCCAGAAACGTAACTTTTGACCCAGAGCTCAGTTTCGAACCACATGCATATGTTAGTGGTGTCCTGAGTCGGGGAAGCTAAAAAACCACTCCATTCGCTGATCTGAGCTTTCCCTGAGGAGATATACCAAAGATAAATTCAGAATTGGCAAAAGATCCCAATTCAGCCAGAAACGTAACTTTTGACCCAGAGCTCAGTTTCGAACCACATGCATATGTTAGTGGTGTCCTGAGTCGGGGAAGCTAAAAAACAACTCCATTCGTTGATCTGAGCTTTCCCTCAGGAGAAACACCAAAGATAATATCAGAATTGGCAAAAGATCCCAATTCAGCCAAAAACGTAACTTTTGACCCAGAGCTCAGTTTCGAACCACATGCATATGTTAGTGGTGTCCTGAGTCGGGGAAGCTAAAAAACCACTCCATTCGCTGATCTGAGCTTTCCCTGAGGAGTTAGACCAAAGCTTATATCAGAATTGGCAAAAGAGCCCAGTTCAGCCAGAAACGTAACTTTTGACCCAGAGCTCAGTTTCGAACCACATGCATATGTTAGTGGTGTCCTGAGTCGGGGAAGCTAAAAAACAACTCCATTCGTTGATCTGAGCTTTCCTTCAGGAAAAACACCAAAGATAATATCAGAATTGGCAAAAGATCCCAATTCAGCCAGAAACGTAATTTTTGACCCAGAGCTCAGTTTCGAACCACATGCATATGTTAGTGGTGTCCTGAGTCGGGGAAGCTAAAAAACAACTCCATTCGTTGATCTGAGCTTTCCCTCAGGAGAAACACCAAAGATAATATCAGAATTGGCAAAAGAGCCCAATTCAGCCAGAAACGTAACTTTTGACCCAGAGCTCAGTTTCGAACCACATGCATATTTTAGTGGTGTCCTGAGTCGGGGAAGCTAAAAAACAACTCCATTCGTTCATCTGAGCTTTCCCTCAGGAGAAACACCAAAGATAATATCAGAATTGGCAAAAGAGCCCAATTCAGCCAGAAACGTAACTTTTGACCCAGAGCTCAGATTCGAACCACATGCATATGTTAGTGGTGTCCTGAGTCGGGGAAGCTAAAAAACCACTCCATTCGCTGATCTGAGCTTTCCCTGAGGAGTTACACCAAAGCTTATATCAGAATGGGCAAAGGAGCCCAATTCACCCAGAAACGTAACTTTTAACCCAGAGCTCAGTTTTGAACCACATCCTTATGTTAGTTGTGTCCTGAGTCGGGGAAGGAAAAAAACCATTCCATTCACTGATCTGAGCTTTCCCTGAGGAGTTGCAGCAAAGCTTATATCAGAATTGGCAAAGGAGCCCAATTTAGCCAGAAACCTAACTTTTGACCCAGAGCTCAGTTTCAAACCACATCCATATGTTAGTTGTGTCCTGAGTCGGGGAAGCTAAAAAACCATTCCATTCGCTGATCTGAGCTTTCCCTGAGGAGATACACCAAAGATAAAATCAGAATTGGCAAAAGAGCCCAATTCAGCCAGAAACGTTACTTTTGACAAGGAGCTCAGTTTCGAACCACATGCATATGTTAGTGGTGTCCTGAGTCGGGGAAGCTAAAAAACCACTCCATTCGCTGATCTGAGCTTTCCCTCAGGAGTTAGACCAAAGCTTATATCAGAATTCGCAAAAGAGCCCAATTCAGCCAGAAACGTAACTTTTGACCCAGAGCTCAGTTTCGAACCACATGCATATGTTAGTGGTGTCCTGAGTCGGGGAAGCTAAAAAACCACTCCATTCGCTGATCTGAGCTTTCCCTGAGAAGATACACCAAAGATAATATCAGAATTGGCAAAAGATCCCAATTCAGCCAGAAACGTAACTTTTGACCCAGAGCTCAGTTTCGAACCACATGCATATGTTAGTGGTGTCCTGAGTCGGGGAAGCTAAAAAACAACTCCATTCACTGATCTGAGCTTTCTCTGAGGAGTTAGACCAAAGATGAAATCAGAATTGGCAAAAGATCCCAATTCAGCCAGAAACATAACTTTTGACCCAGAGCTCAGTTTCGAACCACATGCATATGTTAGTGGTGTCCTGAGTCGGGGAAGCTAAAAAGCCACTCCATTCGCTGATCTGAGCTTTCCCTGAGGAGTTAGACCAAAGCTTATATCAGAACTGGCAAAAGATCCCAATTCAGCCAGAAACGTAACTTTTGACCCAGAGCTCAGTTTCGAACCACATGCATATGTTAGTGGTGTCCTGAGTCGGGGAAGCTAAAAAACCACTCCTTTCGCTGATCTGAGCTTTCCCTGAGGAGATACACCAAAGCTTATATCAGAATTGGCAAAAGATCCCAATTCAGCCAGAAACTTAACTTTAGATCCAGAGCTCAGTTTCCAACCACATGCATATGTTAGTGGTGTCCTGAGTCGGGGAAGCTAAAAAACCACTCCATTCGCTGATCTGAGCTCTCCCTGAGGAGATACATCAAAGATAAAATCAGAATTTTCAAAAGAGTCCAATTCCGCCAGAAAGGTACCTTTTGACCCAGAGCTCAGTTTCGAACCACATGTATATGTTAGTGGTGTCCTGAGTCGGGGAAGCTAAAAAACAACTCCATTCACTGATCTGAGCTTTCCCTGAGGAGTTAGACCAAAGATAATATCAGAATTGGCAAAAGATCCCAATTCAGCCAGAAACGTAACTTTTGACCCAGAGCTCAGTTTCGAACCACATGCATATGTTAGTGGTGTCCTGAGTCGGGGAAGCTAAAAAAGCACTCCATTCGTTGATCTGAGCTTTCCCTGAGGAGTTAGACCAAAGCTTATATCAGAATTGGCAAAAGATCCCAATTCAGCCAGAAACGTAACTTTTGACCCAGAGCTCAGTTTCGAACCACATGCATATGTTAGTGGTGTCCTGAGAAGGGGAAGCTAAAAAACAACTCCATTCGCTGATCTGAGCTTTCCCTGAGGTGATACACCAAAGATAAAATCAGAATTGGCAAAAGAGCCCAATTCAGCCAGAAACGTAACTTTTGACCCAGAGCTCAGTTTCGAACCACATGCATAAGTTAGTGGTGTCCTGAGTCGGGGAAGCTAAAAAACCACTCCTTTCGCTGAAATGAGCTTTCCCTGAGGAGATACACCAAAGCTTATATCAGAATTGGCAAAAGATCCCAATTCAGCCAGAAACTTAACTTTAGATCCAGAGCTCAGTTTCCAACCACATGCATATGTTAGTGGTGTCCTGAGTCGGGGAAGCTAAAAAACCACTCAATTCGCTGATCTGAGCTCTCCCTGAGGAGATACATCAAAGATAAAATCAGAATTGGCAAAAGAGTCCAATTCTGCCAGAAACGTACCTTTTGACCCAGAGCTCAGTTTCGAACCACATGTATATGTTAGTGGTGTCCTGAGTCGGGGAAGCTAAAAAACAACTCCATTCACTGATCTGAGCTTTCCCTGAGGAGTTAGACCAAAGATAAAATCAGAATTGGCAAAAGATCCCAATTCAGCCAGAAACGTAACTTTTGACCCAGAGCTCAGTTTCGAACCACATGCATATGTTAGTGGTGTCCTGAGTCGGGGAAGCTAAAAAACCACTCCATTCGCTGATCTGAGCTTTCTCTGAGGAGTTAGACCAAAGCTTATATCAGAACTGGCAAAAGATCCCAATTCAGCCAGAAACGTAACTTTTGACCCAGAGCTCAGTTTCGAACCACATGCATATGTTAGTGGTGTCCTGAGTCGGGGAAGCTAAAAAACCACTCCTTTCGCTGATCTGAGCTTTCCCTGAGGAGATACACCAAAGCTTATATCAGAATTGGCAAAAGATCCCAATTCAGCCAGAAACGTAACTTTTGACCCAGAGCTCAGTTTCGAACCACATGCATATGTTAGTGGTGTCCTGAGTCGGGGAAGCTAAAAAACAACTCCTTTCACTGATCTGAGCTTTCCCTGAGGAGAGACACCAAAGCTTATATCAGAATGGCTAAAGAGCCCAATTCAGTCAGAAACGTAACTTTTGACTCAGAGCTCAGTTTCGAATAACATACATATGGTAGTGGTGTCCTGAGTCGGGGAAGCAAAAAACCACTACATTCGCTGATCTAAGCTTTCCCTGAGGAGTTTGACCAAAGCTTATATCAGAATTAGCAAAAGAGCCTAATTCAGCCATAAAAGTAACTTTTGACCCAGAGCTCAGTTTCGAACAAATTTTAGTAGTATCCTGAGTCGGGGAAGCGAAAAAACCACTCCATTTGCTGATCTGAGCTTTCCCTGAGGAGTTTGACCAAAGCTTATATCAGAATTAGCAAAAGAGCCCAATTCAGTCATAAAAGTAACTTTTGACCCAGAGCTCAGTTTCGAACAAATTTTAGTAGTATCCTGAGTCGGGGAAGCGAAAAAACCACTCCATTCGCTGATCTGAGCTTTCCCTGAGGAGTTACACCAAAGCTTATATCAGAATGGGCAAAGGAGCCCAATTCACCCAGAAACGTAACTTTTAACCCAGAGCTCAGTTTTGAACCACATCCTTATGTTAGTTGTGTCCTGAGTCGGGGAAGGAAAAAAACCATTCCATTCACTGATCTGAGCTTTCCCTGAGGAGTTGCAGCAAAGCTTATATCAGAATTGGCAAAGGAGCCCAATTTAGCCAGAAACCTAACTTTTGACCCAGAGCTCAGTTTCGAACCACATGCATAAGTTAGTGGTGTCCTGAGTCGGGGAAGCTAAAAAACCACTCCTTTCGCTGAAATGAGCTTTCCCTGAGGAGATACACCAAAGCTTATATCAGAATTGGCAAAAGATCCCAATTCAGCCAGAAACTTAACTTTAGATCCAGAGCTCAGTTTCCAACCACATGCATATGTTAGTGGTGTCCTGAGTCGGGGAAGCTAAAAAACCACTCAATTCGCTGATCTGAGCTCTCCCTGAGGAGATACATCAAAGATAAAATCAGAATTGGCAAAAGAGTCCAATTCTGCCAGAAACGTACCTTTTGACCCAGAGCTCAGTTTCGAACCACATGTATATGTTAGTGGTGTCCTGAGTCGGGGAAGCTAAAAAACAACTCCATTCACTGATCTGAGCTTTCCCTGAGGAGTTAGACCAAAGATAAAATCAGAATTGGCAAAAGATCCCAATTCAGCCAGAAACGTAACTTTTGACCCAGAGCTCAGTTTCGAACCACATGCATATGTTAGTGGTGTCCTGAGTCGGGGAAGCTAAAAAACCACTCCATTCGCTGATCTGAGCTTTCTCTGAGGAGTTAGACCAAAGCTTATATCAGAACTGGCAAAAGATCCCAATTCAGCCAGATACGTAACTTTTGACCCAGAGCTCAGTTTCGAACCACATGCATATGTTAGTGGTGTCCTGAGTCGGGGAAGCTAAAAAACCACTCCTTTCGCTGATCTGAGCTTTCCCTGAGGAGATACACCAAAGCTTATATCAGAATTGGCAAAAGATCCCAATTCAGCCAGAAACGTAACTTTTGACCCAGAGCTCAGTTTCGAACCACATGCATATGTTAGTGGTGTCCTGAGTCGGGGAAGCTAAAAAACAACTCCTTTCACTGATCTGAGCTTTCCCTGAGGAGAGACACCAAAGCTTATATCAGAATGGCTAAAGAGCCCAATTCAGTCAGAAACGTAACTTTTGACTCAGAGCTCAGTTTCGAATAACATACATATGGTAGTGGTGTCCTGAGTCGGGGAAGCAAAAAACCACTACATTCGCTGATCTAAGCTTTCCCTGAGGAGTTTGACCAAAGCTTATATCAGAATTAGCAAAAGAGCCTAATTCAGCCATAAAAGTAACTTTTGACCCAGAGCTCAGTTTCGAACAAATTTTAGTAGTATCCTGAGTCGGGGAAGCGAAAAAACCACTCCATTTGCTGATCTGAGCTTTCCCTGAGGAGTTTGACCAAAGCTTATATCAGAATTAGCAAAAGAGCCCAATTCAGTCATAAAAGTAACTTTTGACCCAGAGCTCAGTTTCGAACAAATTTTAGTAGTATCCTGAGTCGGGGAAGCGAAAAAACCACTCCATTCGCTGATCTGAGCTTTCCCTGAGGAGTTACACCAAAGCTTATATCAGAATGGGCAAAGGAGCCCAATTCACCCAGAAACGTAACTTTTAACCCAGAGCTCAGTTTTGAACCACATCCTTATGTTAGTTGTGTCCTGAGTCGGGGAAGGAAAAAAACCATTCCATTCACTGATCTGAGCTTTCCCTGAGGAGTTGCAGCAAAGCTTATATCAGAATTGGCAAAGGAGCCCAATTTAGCCAGAAACCTAACTTTTGACCCAGAGCTCAGTTTCAAACCACATCCATATGTTAGTTGTGTCCTGAGTCGGGGAAGCTAAAAAACCATTCCATTCGCTGATCTGAGCTTTCCCTGAGGAGATACACCAAAGATAAAATCAGAATTGGCAAAAGAGCCCAATTCAGCCAGAAACGTTACTTTTGACAAGGAGCTCAGTTTCGAACCACATGCATATGTTAGTGGTGTCCTGAGTCGGGGAAGCTAAAAAACCACTCCATTCGCTGATCTGAGCTTTCCCTCAGGAGTTAGACCAAAGCTTATATCAGAATTCGCAAAAGAGCCCAATTCAGCCAGAAACGTAACTTTTGACCCAGAGCTCAGTTTCGAACCACATGCATATGTTAGTGGTGTCCTGAGTCGGGGAAGCTAAAAAACCACTCCATTCGCTGATCTGAGCTTTCCCTGAGAAGATACACCAAAGATAATATCAGAATTGGCAAAAGATCCCAATTCAGCCAGAAACGTAACTTTTGACCCAGAGCTCAGTTTCGAACCACATGCATATGTTAGTGGTGTCCTGAGTCGGGGAAGCTAAAAAACAACTCCATTCACTGATCTGAGCTTTCCCTGAGGAGTTAGACCAAAGATGAAATCAGAATTGGCAAAAGATCCCAATTCAGCCAGAAACATAACTTTTGACCCAGAGCTCAGTTTCGAACCACATGCATATGTTAGTGGTGTCCTGAGTCGGGGAAGCTAAAAAGCCACTCCATTCGCTGATCTGAGCTTTCCCTGAGGAGTTAGACCAAAGCTTATATCAGAACTGGCAAAAGATCCCAATTCAGCCAGAAACGTAACTTTTGACCCAGAGCTCAGTTTCGAACCACATGCATATGTTAGTGGTGTCCTGAGTCGGGGAAGCTAAAAAACCACTCCTTTCGCTGATCTGAGCTTTCCCAGAGGAGTTTGACCAAAGCTTATATCAGAATTGGCAAAAGAGCCCAATTCAGTCAGAAACGTAACTTTTGACCCCGAGCTCAGTTTCGAATAACATACAAATTTTAGTAGTATCCTGAGTCGGGGAAGCTAAAAAACCACTCCATTCGCTGATCTGAACTTTCCCTGAGGAGATACACCAAAGATAAAATCAGAATTGGCAAAAGAGCCCAATTCAGCCAGAAACGTTACTTTTGACAAGGAGCTCAGTTTCGAGCCACATGCATATGTTAGTGGTGTCCTGAGTCGGGGAAGCTAAAAAACCACTCCATTCGCTGATCTGAGCTTTCCCTGAGGAGTTAGACCAAAGCTTATATCAGAATTGGCAAAAGAGTCCAATGCAGCCAGAAACGTAACTTTTGACCCAGAGCTCAGTTTCGAACCACATCCGTATGTTAGTGGTGTCCTGAGTCGGGGAAGCTAAAAAACCACTCAATTCGCTGATCTGAGCTTTCCCTGAGAAGATACACCAAAGATAATATCAGAATTGGCAAAAGATCCCAATTCAGCCAGAAACGTAACTTTTGACCCAGAGCTCAGTTTCGAACCACATGCATATGTTAGTGGTGTCCTGAGTCGGGGAAGCTAAAAACCAACTCCATTCACTGATCTGAGCTTTCCCTGAGGAGTTAGACCAAAGCTCATATCAGAATTGGCAAAAGAGCCCAATTCAGCCAGAAAAGTAACTTTTGACCCAGAGCTCAGTTTCGAATAACATACATATGGTAGTGGTGTCCTGAGTCGGGGAAGCAAAAAACCACTCCATTCGCTGATCTAAGCTTTCCCTGAGGAGTTTGACCAAAGCTTATATCAGAATTAGCAAAAGAGCCCAATTCAGCCATAAAAGTAACTTTTGACCCAGAGCTCAGTTTCGAACAAATTTTAGTAGTATCCTGAGTCAGGGAAGCGAAAAAACCACTCCATTTGCTGATCTGAGCTTTCCCTGAGGAGTTAGACCAAAGCTCATATCAGAATGGCAAAAGAGGCCAATTTAGCCAGAAACGTAACTTTTGACTCAGAGCTCAGTTTCGAACAACATACAAATGTAAGTGGTGTCCTGAGTCGGGGAAGCTAAAAAACCACTCCCTTCGCTAATCTGAGCTTTTCCTGAGGAGTTAAACCAAAGCTTAAATCAGAATGGCAAAAGAGCCCAATTCAGTCAGAAACGTAACTTTTGACCCCGAGCTCAGTTTCGAACAGCATACAAATTTTAGTAGTCTCCTGAGTCGGGGAAGCTAAAAAACCACTCCATTGGCTGATCTGAACTTTCCCTGAGGAGTTTGACCAAAGCTTATATCAGAATTAGCAAAAGAGCCCAATTCAGCCATAAAAGTAACTTTTGACCCAGAGCTCAGTTTCGAACAAATTTCAGTATTATTCTGAGTCGGGGAAGAGAAAAAACCACTCCATTCGCTGATCTGAGCTTTCCCTGAGGAGTTAGACCAAAGCTTATATCAGAATTGGCCAAAGAGCCCAATTCAGCCAGAAACGTAACTTTTGACCCAGAGCTCAGTTTCGAACAACATACAAATGTTAGTGGTGTCCTGAGTCGGGGAAGCTAAAAACCAACTCCATTCACTGATCTGAGCTTTCCCTGAGGAGTTAGACCAAAGCTCATATCAGAATTGGCAAAAGAGCCCAATTCAGCCAGAAAAGTAACTTTTGACCCAGAGCTCAGTTTCGAATAACATACATATGGTAGTGGTGTCCTGAGTCGGGGAAGCAAAAAACCACTCCATTCGCTGATCTAAGCTTTCCCTGAGGAGTTTGACCAAAGCTTATATCAGAATTAGCAAAAGAGCCCAATTCAGCCATAAAAGTAACTTTTGACCCAGAGCTTAGTTTCGAACAAATTTTAGTAGTATCCTGAGTCAGGGAAGCGAAAAAACCACTCCATTTGCTGATCTGAGCTTTCCCTGAGGAGTTAGACCAAAGCTCATATCAGAATGGCAAAAGAGGCCAATTTAGCCAGAAACGTAACTTTTGACTCAGAGCTCAGTTTCGAACAACATACAAATGTAAGTGGTGTCCTGAGTCGGGGAAGCTAAAAAACCACTCCCTTCGCTAATCTGAGCTTTTCCTGAGGAGTTAAACCAAAGCTTAAATCAGAATGGCAAAAGAGCCCAATTCAGTCAGAAACGTAACTTTTGACCCCGAGCTCAGTTTCGAACAGCATACAAATTTTAGTAGTCTCCTGAGTCGGGGAAGCTAAAAAACCACTCCATTGGCTGATCTGAACTTTCCCTGAGGAGTTTGACCAAAGCTTATATCAGAATTAGCAAAAGAGCCCAATTCAGCCATAAAAGTAACTTTTGACCCAGAGCTCAGTTTCGAACAAATTTCAGTATTATTCTGAGTCGGGGAAGCGAAAAAACCACTCCATTCGCTGATCTGAGCTTTCCCTGAGGAGTTAGACCAAAGCTTATATCAGAATTGGCCAAAGAGCCCAATTCAGCCATAAACGTAACTTTTGACCCAGAGCTCAGTTTGAAATAAAATACATATGTTAGTGGTGTCCTGTGTCGGGGAAGCTAAAAAAACCACTCCATTCGCTGATCTGAGCTTTCCCTGAAGAGTTAGACCAAAGCTTATATCAGAATTGGCAAAAGAGCCCAATTCAGCCAGAAACGTAACTTTTGACCCAGAGCTCAGTTTCGAACAACATACAAATGTTAGTGGTGTCCTGAGTCGGGGAAGCTAAAAACCAACTCCATTCACTGATCTGAGCTTTCCCTGAGGAGTTAGACCAAAGCTCATATCAGAATTGGCAAAAGAGCCCAATTCAGCCAGAAAAGTAACTTTTGACCCAGAGCTCAGTTTCGAATAACATACATATGGTAGTGGTGTCCTGAGTCGGGGAAGCAAAAAACCACTCCATTCGCTGATCTAAGCTTTCCCTGAGGAGTTTGACCAAAGCTTATATCAGAATTAGCAAAAGAGCCCAATTCAGCCATAAAAGTAACTTTTGACCCAGAGCTCAGTTTCGAACAAATTTTAGTAGTATCCTGAGTCAGGGAAGCGAAAAAACCACTCCATTTGCTGATCTGAGCTTTCCCTGAGGAGTTAGACCAAAGCTCATATCAGAATGGCAAAAGAGGCCAATTTAGCCAGAAACGTAACTTTTGACTCAGAGCTCAGTTTCGAACAACATACAAATGTAAGTGGTGTCCTGAGTCGGGGAAGCTAAAAAACCACTCCCTTCGCTAATCTGAGCTTTTCCTGAGGAGTTAAACCAAAGCTTAAATCAGAATGGCAAAAGAGCCCAATTCAGTCAGAAACGTAACTTTTGACCCCGAGCTCAGTTTCGAACAGCATACAAATTTTAGTAGTCTCCTGAGTCGGGGAAGCTAAAAAACCACTCCATTGGCTGATCTGAACTTTCCCTGAGGAGTTTGACCAAAGCTTATATCAGAATTAGCAAAAGAGCCCAATTCAGCCATAAAAGTAACTTTTGACCCAGAGCTCAGTTTCGAACAAATTTCAGTATTATTCTGAGTCGGGGAAGCGAAAAAACCACTCCATTCGCTGATCTGAGCTTTCCCTGAGGAGTTAGACCAAAGCTTATATCAGAATTGGCCAAAGAGCCCAATTCAGCCATAAACGTAACTTTTGACCCAGAGCTCAGTTTCAAATAAAATACATATGTTAGTGGTGTCCTGTGTCGGGGAAGCTAAAAAAAACACTCCATTCGCTGATCTGAGCTTTCCCTGAAGAGTTAGACCAAAGCTTATATCAGAATTGGCAAAAGAGCCCAATTCAGCCAGAAACGTAACTTTTGACCCAGAGCTCAGTTTCGAATAACATACATATGTTAGTGGTGTCCTGTGTCGGGAAAGGTAAAAAAACCACTCCATTCGCTGATCTGAGCTTTCCCTGAGGAGTTAGACCAAAGCTTAAATCAGAATGTCAAAAGAGCCCAATTCAGCCAGAAACGTAACTTTTGACCCAGAGCTCAGTTTCGAACAACATACAAATGTTAGTGGTGTCCTGAGTCGGGGAAGCTAAAAAACCACTCCCTTCGCTAATCTGAGCTTTTCCTGAGGAGTTAAACCAAAGCTAAAATCAGAATTGGCAAAAGAGCCCAATTTAGCCAGAAACGTAACTTTTGACCCAGAGTTCAGTTTCGAACAACATACAAATTTTAGTAGTATCCTGAGTGGGGGAAGCTAAAAAACCACTCCATTCCCTGATCTGAACTTTCCCTGAGGAGTTAGACCAAAGCTTATATCAGAATTGGCAAAAGAGCCCAATTCAGCCAGATACGTAACTTTTGACCCAGAGCTCAGTTTCGAACCACATGCATATGTTAGTGGTGTCCTGAGTCAGGGAAGCTAAAAAAACCACTCCATTCGCTGATCTGAGCTTTCCCTGAGGACTTAGACCAAAGCTTACATCAGAAGGGCTAAAGAGCCCAATTCAGCCAGAAACGTAACTTTTGACTCAGAGCTCAGTTTCGAATAACATACATATAGTAGTGGTGTCCTGTGTCGGGAAAGGTAAAAAAACCACTCCATTCGCTGATCTGAGCTTTCCCTGAGGAGTTAGACCAAAGCTTAAATCAGAATGTCAAAAGAGCCCAATTCAGCCAGAAACGTAACTTTTGACCCAGAGCTCAGTTTCGAACAACATACAAATGTTAGTGGTGTCCTGAGTCGGGGAAGCTAAAAACCAACTCCATTCACTGATCTGAGCTTTCCCTGAGGAGTTAGACCAAAGCTCATATCAGAATTGGCAAAAGAGCCCAATTCAGCCAGAAAAGTAACTTTTGACCCAGAGCTCAGTTTCGAATAACATACATATGGTAGTGGTGTCCTGAGTCGGGGAAGCAAAAAACCACTCCATTCGCTGATCTAAGCTTTCCCTGAGGAGTTTGACCAAAGCTTATATCAGAATTAGCAAAAGAGCCCAATTCAGCCATAAAAGTAACTTTTGACCCAGAGCTCAGTTTCGAACAAATTTTAGTAGTATCCTGAGTCAGGGAAGCGAAAAAACCACTCCATTTGCTGATCTGAGCTTTCCCTGAGGAGTTAGACCAAAGCTCATATCAGAATGGCAAAAGAGGCCAATTTAGCCAGAAACGTAACTTTTGACTCAGAGCTCAGTTTCGAACAACATACAAATGTAAGTGGTGTCCTGAGTCGGGGAAGCTAAAAAACCACTCCCTTCGCTAATCTGAGCTTTTCCTGAGGAGTTAAACCAAAGCTTAAATCAGAATGGCAAAAGAGCCCAATTCAGTCAGAAACGTAACTTTTGACGCCGAGCTCAGTTTCGAACAGCATACAAATTTTAGTAGTCTCCTGAGTCGGGGAAGCTAAAAAACCACTCCATTGGCTGATCTGAACTTTCCCTGAGGAGTTTGACCAAAGCTTATATCAGAATTAGCAAAAGAGCCCAATTCAGCCATAAAAGTAACTTTTGACCCAGAGCTCAGTTTCGAACAAATTTCAGTATTATTCTGAGTCGGGGAAGCGAAAAAACCACTCCATTCGCTGATCTGAGCTTTCCCTGAGGAGTTAGACCAAAGCTTATATCAGAATTGGCCAAAGAGCCCAATTCAGCCATAAACGTAACTTTTGACCCAGAGCTCAGTTTGAAATAAAATACATATGTTAGTGGTGTCCTGTGTCGGGGAAGCTAAAAAAACCACTCCATTCGCTGATCTGAGCTTTCCCTGAAGAGTTAGACCAAAGCTTATATCAGAATTGGCAAAAGAGCCCAATTCAGCCAGAAACGTAACTTTTGACCCAGAGCTCAGTTTCGAACAACATACAAATGTTAGTGGTGTCCTGAGTCGGGGAAGCTAAAAACCAACTCCATTCACTGATCTGAGCTTTCCCTGAGGAGTTAGACCAAAGCTCATATCAGAATTGGCAAAAGAGCCCAATTCAGCCAGAAAAGTAACTTTTGACCCAGAGCTCAGTTTCGAATAACATACATATGGTAGTGGTGTCCTGAGTCGGGGAAGCAAAAAACCACTCCATTCGCTGATCTAAGCTTTCCCTGAGGAGTTTGACCAAAGCTTATATCAGAATTAGCAAAAGAGCCCAATTCAGCCAGAAACGTAACTTTTGACCCAGAGCTCAGTTTCGAACAAATTTTAGTAGTATCCTGAGTCAGGGAAGCGAAAAAACCACTCCATTTGCTGATCTGAGCTTTCCCTGAGGAGTTAGACCAAAGCTCATATCAGAATGGCAAAAGAGGCCAATTTAGCCAGAAACGTAACTTTTGACTCAGAGCTCAGTTTCGAACAACATACAAATGTAAGTGGTGTCCTGAGTCGGGGAAGCTAA
Organism: Natrix helvetica; assembly: GCF_964273705.1. Classification (NCBI taxonomy): domain Eukaryota; kingdom Metazoa; phylum Chordata; class Lepidosauria; order Squamata; family Natricidae; genus Natrix; species Natrix helvetica. Next base: position 55,576,323 of record NC_138553.1, read on the forward strand.
AAAACCACTCCCTTCGCTAATCTGAGCTTTTCCTGAGGAGTTAAACCAAAGCTTAAATCAGAATGGCAAAAGAGCCCAATTCAGTCAGAAACGTAACTTTTGACCCCGAGCTCAGTTTCGAACAGCATACAAATTTTAGTAGTCTCCTGAGTCGGGGAAGCTAAAAAACCACTCCATTGGCTGATCTGAACTTTCCCTGAGGAGTTTGACCAAAGCTTATATCAGAATTAGCAAAAGAGCCCAATTCAGCCATAAAAGTAACTTTTGACCCAGAGCTCAGTTTCGAACAAATTTCAGTATTATTCTGAGTCGGGGAAGCGAAAAAACCACTCCATTCGCTGATCTGAGCTTTCCCTGAGGAGTTAGACCAAAGCTTATATCAGAATTGGCCAAAGAGCCCAATTCAGCCATAAACGTAACTTTTGACCCAGAGCTCAGTTTCAAATAAAATACATATGTTAGTGGTGTCCTGTGTCGGGGAAGCTAAAAAAACCACTCCATTCGCTGATCTGAGCTTTCCCTGAAGAGTTAGACCAAAGCTTATATCAGAATTGGCAAAAGAGCCCAATTCAGCCAGAAACGTAACTTTTGACCCAGAGCTCAGTTTCGAATAACATACATATGTTAGTGGTGTCCTGTGTCGGGAAAGGTAAAAAAACCACTCCATTCGCTGATCTGAGCTTTCCCTGAGGAGTTAGACCAAAGCTTAAATCAGAATGTCAAAAGAGCCCAATTCAGCCAGAAACGTAACTTTTGACCCAGAGCTCAGTTTCGAACAACATACAAATGTTAGTGGTGTCCTGAGTCGGGGAAGCTAAAAACCAACTCCATTCACTGATCTGAGCTTTCCCTGAGGAGTTAGACCAAAGCTCATATCAGAATTGGCAAAAGAGCCCAATTCAGCCAGAAAAGTAACTTTTGACCCAGAGCTCAGTTTCGAATAACATACATATGGTAGTGGTGTCCTGAGTCGGGGAAGCAAAAAACCACTCCATTCGCTGATCTAAGCTTTCCCTGAGGAGTTTGACCAAAGCTTATATCAGAATTAGCAAAAGAGCCCAATTCAGCCATAAAAGTAACTTTTGACCCAGAGCTCAGTTTCGAACAAATTTTAGTAGTATCCTGAGTCAGGGAAGCGAAAAAACCACTCCATTTGCTGATCTGAGCTTTCCCTGAGGAGTTAGACCAAAGCTCATATCAGAATGGCAAAAGAGGCCAATTTAGCCAGAAACGTAACTTTTGACTCAGAGCTCAGTTTCGAACAACATACAAATGTAAGTGGTGTCCTGAGTCGGGGAAGCTAAAAAACCACTCCCTTCGCTAATCTGAGCTTTTCCTGAGGAGTTAAACCAAAGCTTAAATCAGAATGGCAAAAGAGCCCAATTCAGTCAGAAACGTAACTTTTGACCCCGAGCTCAGTTTCGAACAGCATACAAATTTTAGTAGTCTCCTGAGTCGGGGAAGCTAAAAAACCACTCCATTGGCTGATCTGAACTTTCCCTGAGGAGTTTGACCAAAGCTTATATCAGAATTAGCAAAAGAGCCCAATTCAGCCATAAAAGTAACTTTTGACCCAGAGCTCAGTTTCGAACAAATTTCAGTATTATTCTGAGTCGGGGAAGAGAAAAAACCACTCCATTCGCTGATCTGAGCTTTCCCTGAGGAGTTAGACCAAAGCTTATATCAGAATTGGCCAAAGAGCCCAATTCAGCCAGAAACGTAACTTTTGACCCAGAGCTCAGTTTCGAACAACATACAAATGTTAGTGGTGTCCTGAGTCGGGGAAGCTAAAAACCAACTCCATTCACTGATCTGAGCTTTCCCTGAGGAGTTAGACCAAAGCTCATATCAGAATTGGCAAAAGAGCCCAATTCAGCCAGAAAAGTAACTTTTGACCCAGAGCTCAGTTTCGAATAACATACATATGGTAGTGGTGTCCTGAGTCGGGGAAGCAAAAACCACTCCATTCGCTGATCTAAGCTTTCCCTGAGGAGTTTGACCAAAGCTTATATCAGAATTAGCAAAAGAGCCCAATTCAGCCATAAAAGTAACTTTTGACCCAGAGCTTAGTTTCGAACAAATTTTAGTAGTATCCTGAGTCAGGAAGCGAAAAAACCACTCCATTTGCTGATCTGAGCTTTCCCTGAGGAGTTAGACCAAAGCTCATATCAGAATGGCAAAAGAGGCCAATTTAGCCCAGAAACGTAACTTTTGACTCAGAGCTCAGTTTCGAACAACATACAAATGTAAGTGGTGTCCTGAGTCGGGGAAGCTAAAAAACCACTCCCTTCGCTAATCTGAGCTTTTCCTGAGGAGTTAAACCAAAGCTTAAATCAGAATGGCAAAAGAGCCCAATTCAGTCAGAAACGTAACTTTTGACCCCGAGCTCAGTTTCGAACAGCATACAAATTTTAGTAGTCTCCTGAGTCGGGGAAGCTAAAAAACCACTCCATTGGCTGATCTGAACTTTCCCTGAGGAGTTTGACCAAAGCTTATATCAGAATTAGCAAAAGAGCCCAATTCAGCCATAAAAGTAACTTTTGACCCAGAGCTCAGTTTCGAACAAATTTCAGTATTATTCTGAGTCGGGGAAGCGAAAAAACCACTCCATTCGCTGATCTGAGCTTTCCCTGAGGAGTTAGACCAAAGCTTATATCAGAATTGGCCAAAGAGCCCAATTCAGCCATAAACGTAACTTTTGACCCAGAGCTCAGTTTGAAATAAAATACATATGTTAGTGGTGTCCTGTGTCGGGGAAGCTAAAAAAACCACTCCATTCGCTGATCTGAGCTTTCCCTGAAGAGTTAGACCAAAGCTTATATCAGAATTGGCAAAAGAGCCCAATTCAGCCAGAAACGTAACTTTTGACCCAGAGCTCAGTTTCGAACAACATACAAATGTTAGTGGTGTCCTGAGTCGGGGAAGCTAAAAACCAACTCCATTCACTGATCTGAGCTTTCCCTGAGGAGTTAGACCAAAGCTCATATCAGAATTGGCAAAAGAGCCCAATTCAGCCAGAAAAGTAACTTTTGACCCAGAGCTCAGTTTCGAATAACATACATATGGTAGTGGTGTCCTGAGTCGGGGAAGCAAAAAACCACTCCATTCGCTGATCTAAGCTTTCCCTGAGGAGTTTGACCAAAGCTTATATCAGAATTAGCAAAAGAGCCCAATTCAGCCATAAAAGTAACTTTTGACCCAGAGCTCAGTTTCGAACAAATTTTAGTAGTATCCTGAGTCAGGGAAGCGAAAAAACCACTCCATTTGCTGATCTGAGCTTTCCCTGAGGAGTTAGACCAAAGCTCATATCAGAATGGCAAAAGAGGCCAATTTAGCCAGAAACGTAACTTTTGACTCAGAGCTCAGTTTCGAACAACATACAAATGTAAGTGGTGTCCTGAGTCGGGGAAGCTAAAAAACCACTCCCTTCGCTAATCTGAGCTTTTCCTGAGGAGTTAAACCAAAGCTTAAATCAGAATGGCAAAAGAGCCCAATTCAGTCAGAAACGTAACTTTTGACCCCGAGCTCAGTTTCGAACAGCATACAAATTTTAGTAGTCTCCTGAGTCGGGGAAGCTAAAAAACCACTCCATTGGCTGATCTGAACTTTCCCTGAGGAGTTTGACCAAAGCTTATATCAGAATTAGCAAAAGAGCCCAATTCAGCCATAAAAGTAACTTTTGACCCAGAGCTCAGTTTCGAACAAATTTCAGTATTATTCTGAGTCGGGGAAGCGAAAAAACCACTCCATTCGCTGATCTGAGCTTTCCCTGAGGAGTTAGACCAAGCTTATATCAGAATTGGCCAAAGAGCCCAATTCAGCCATAAACGTAACTTTTGACCCAGAGCTCAGTTTCAAATAAAATACATATGTTAGTGGTGTCCTGTGTCGGGGAAGCTAAAAAAACACTCCATTCGCTGATCTGAGCTTTCCCTGAAGAGTTAGACCAAAGCTTATATCAGAATTGGCAAAAGAGCCCAATTCAGCCAGAAACGTAACTTTTGACCCAGAGCTCAGTTTCGAATAACATACATATGTTAGTGGTGTCCTGTGTCGGGAAAGGTAAAAAAACCACTCCATTCGCTGATCTGAGCTTTCCCTGAGGAGTTAGACCAAAGCTTAAATCAGAATGTCAAAAGAGCCCAATTCAGCCAGAAACGTAACTTTTGACCCAGAGCTCAGTTTCGAACAACATACAAATGTTAGTGGTGTCCTGAGTCGGGGAAGCTAAAAAACCACTCCCTTCGCTAATCTGAGCTTTTCCTGAGGAGTTAAACCAAAGCTAAAATCAGAATTGGCAAAAGAGCCCAATTTAGCCAGAAACGTAACTTTTGACCCAGAGTTCAGTTTCGAACAACATACAAATTTTAGTAGTATCCTGAGTGGGGGAAGCTAAAAAACCACTCCATTCCCTGATCTGAACTTTCCCTGAGGAGTTAGACCAAAGCTTATATCAGAATTGGCAAAAGAGCCCAATTCAGCCAGATACGTAACTTTTGACCCAGAGCTCAGTTTCGAACCACATGCATATGTTAGTGGTGTCCTGAGTCAGGGAAGCTAAAAAAACCACTCCATTCGCTGATCTGAGCTTTCCCTGAGGACTTAGACCAAAGCTTACATCAGAAGGGCTAAAGAGCCCAATTCAGCCAGAAACGTAACTTTTGACTCAGAGCTCAGTTTCGAATAACATACATATAGTAGTGGTGTCCTGAGTCGGGGAAGCAAAAAACCACTCCATTCGCTGATCTAAGCTTTC